>NC_135235.1:412398281-412714531 GCF_051348905.1 Ranitomeya variabilis | reverse complement strand
AGACAGGACACCACAGTCTGCTCCTCCTGTATAATAATAACAGACAGGACACCACAGTCTGCTCCTCCTGTATAATAATAATAATAACAGACAGGACACCACAGTCTGCTCCTCCTGTATAATAATAATAATAACAGACAGGACACCACAGTCTGCTCCTCCTGTATAATAATAATAATAATAATAATAATAATAATAATAACAGACAGGACACCACAGTCTGCTCCTCCTGTATAATAATAATAATAACAGACAGGACAACACAGTCTGCTCCTCCTGTATAATAATAATAATAATAATAACAGACAGGACACCATAGTCTGCTCCTCCTGAATAATAATAATAATAATAATAATAATAATAATAACAACAGACAGGACACCACAGTCTGCTCCTCCTGTATAATAATAATAATAATAATAACAGACAGGACACCACAGTCTGCTCCTCCTGTATAATAATAATAACAGACAGGACACCACAGTCTGCTCCTCCTGTATAATAATAATAATAATAATAATAATAATAACAACAGACAGGACAACACAGTCTGCTCCTCCTGTATAATAATAATAACAGACAGGACACCACAGTCTGCTCCCCCTGTATAATAATAATAATAACAGACAGGACACCACAGTCTGCTCCTCCTGTATAATAATAATAATAACAGACAGGACACCACAGTCTGCTCCTCCTGTATAATAATAATAATAACAGACAGGACACCACAGTCTGCTCCTCCTGTATAATAATAACAGACAGGACACCACAGTCTGCTCCTCCTGTATAATAATAACAGACAGGACACCACAGTCTGCTCCTCCTGTATAATAATAATAATAATAACAGACAGGACAACACAGTCTGCTCCTCCTGTATAATAATAATAATAATAACAGACAGGACACCACAGTCTGCTCCTCCTGTATAATAATAATAATAATAATAATAATAATAATAATAATAATAACAGACAGGACACCACAGTCTGCTCCTCCTGTATAATAATAATAATAACAGACAGGACACCACAGTCTGCTCCTCCTGTATAATAATAATAATAATAATAATAATAACAGACAGGACACCACAGTCTGCTCCTCCTGTATAATAATAACAGACAGAACACCACAGTCTGCTCCTCCTGTATAATAATAATAATAATAACAGACAGGACAACACAGTCTGCTCCTCCTGTATAATAATAACAGACAGGACACCACAGTCTGCTCCTCCTGTATAATAATAATAATAATAATAATAATAATAACAGACAGGACACCACAGTCTGCTCCTCCTGTATAATAATAATAACAGACAGGACACCACAGTCTGCTCCTCCTGTATAATAATAACAGACAGAACACCACAGTCTGCTCCTCCTGTATAATAATAATAACAGACAGGACACCACAGTCTGCTCCTCCTGTATAATAATAACAGACAGCACACCACAGTCTGCTCCTCCTGTATAATAATAATAATAATAATAATAATAATAATAATAACAGACAGGACACCACAGTCTGCTCCTCCTGTATAATAATAATAACAGACAGTACACCACAGTCTGCTCCTCCTGTATAATAATAATAATAATAATAACAGACAGGACACCACAGTCTGCTCCTCCTGTATAATAATAATAACAGACAGGACACCACAGTCTGCTCCTCCTGTATAATAACAGACAGGACACCACAGTCTGCTCCTCCTGTATAATAATAACAGACAGGACACCACAGTCTGCTCCTCCTGTATAATAATAATAATAATAATAATAATAACAGACAGGACACCACAGTCTGCTCCTCCTGTATAATAATAATAACAGACAGGACACCACAGTCTGCTCCTCCTGTATAATAATAATAATAATAATAATAACAGACAGGACACCACAGTCTGCTCCTCCTGTATAATAATAATAATAATAATAATAACAGACAGGACACCACAGTCTGCTCCTCCTGTATAATAATAATAACAGACAGGACACCACAGTCTGTTCCTCCTGTATAATAATAATAACAGACAGGACACCACAGTCTGCTCCTCCTGTATAATAATAATAATAATAATAATAATAATAATAACAGACAGGACACCACAGTCTGCTCCTCCTGTATAATAATAACAATAATAATAACAGACAGGACACCACAGTCTGCTCCTCCTGTATAATAATAATAACAGACAGGACACCACAGTCTGCTCCTCCTGTATAATAATAACAGACAGGACACCACAGTCTGCTCCTCCTGTATAATAATAATAATAATAATAATAATAATAACAGACAGGACAACACAGTCTGCTCCTCCTGTATAATAATAATAATAATAATAACAGACAGGACACCACAGTCTGCTCCTCCTGTATAATAATAACAGACAGGACACCACAGTCTGCTCCTCCTGTATAATAATAATAATAATAATAATAATAATAACAGACAGGACACCACAGTCTGCTCCTCCTGTATAATAATAATAATAATAATAATAATAATAATAATAATAATAACAGACAGGACAACACAGTCTGCTCCTCCTGTATAATAATAATAATAACAGACAGGACACCAGAGTCTGCTCCTCCTGTATAATAATAATAATAACAGACAGGACACCACAGTCTGCTCCTCCTGTATAATAACAGACAGGACACCACAGTCTGCTCCTCCTGTATAATATTAATAACAGACAGGACACCACAGTCTGCTCCTCCTGTATAATAACAGACAGGACACCACAGTCTGCTCCTCCTGTATAATAATAACAGACAGGACACCACAGTCTGCTCCTCCTGTATAATAATAATAACAGACAGGACACCACAGTCTGCTCCTCCTGTATAATAATAATAATAATAATAATAATAATAATAATAACAGACAGGACAACACAGTCTGCTCCTCCTGTATAATAATAATAATAATAACAGACAGGACACCACAGTCTGCTCCTCCTGTATAATAATAATAACAGACAGGACACCGCAGTCTGCTCCTCCTGTATAATAACATAACAGACAGGACACCACAGTCTGCTCCTCCTGTGTAATAATAATAATAATAATAATAATAATAATAACAGACAGGACACCACAGTCTGCTCCTCCTGTATAATAATAATAATAGACAGGACACCGCAGTCTGCTCCTCCTGAATAGTAATAATAATAACAGACAGGACACCACAGTCTGCTCCTCCTGTATAATAATAACAGACAGGACACCACAGTCTGCTCCTCCTGTATAATAATAATAACAAACAGGACACCACAGTCTGCTCCTCCTGCATTATAACAACAACAGACAGGACACCACAGTCTGCTCCTCCTGTATAATAATAATAACAGACAGGACACCACAGTCTGCTCCTCCTGAATAATAATAATAATAATAACAGACAGGACACCACAGTCTGCTCCTCCTGTATAATAATAACAGACAGGACACCACAGTCTGCTCCTCCTGTATAATAATAATAACAGACAGGACACCACAGTCTGCTCCTCCTGTATAATAATAATAATAATAACAGACAGGACACCGCAGTCTGCTCCTCCTGTATAATAATAATAATAATAATAATAATAACAGACAGGACAACACAGTCTGCTCCTCCTGTATTATAATAACAACAGACAGGACACCACAGTCTGCTCCTCCTGTATAATAATAATAATAATAATAATAATAATAATAACAGACAGGACACCACAGTCTGCTCCTCCTGTATAATAATAATAACAGACAGGACACCACAGCCTGCTCCTCCTGTATAATAATAATAATAATAACAGACAGGACACCACAGTCTGCTCCTCCTGTATAATAATAACAGACAGGACACCACAGTCTGCTCCTCCTGTATAATAATAATAATAACAGACAGGACACCACAGTCTGCTCCTCCTGTATAATAATAATAACAGACAGGACACCACAGTCTGCTCCCCCTGTATAATAATAATAACAGACAGGACACCACAGTCTGCTCCTCCCGTATAATAATAATAACAGACAGGACACCACAGTCTGCTCCTCCTGTATAATAATAATAATAATAATAACAGATAGGACACCACAGTCTGCTCCTCCTGTATTATAATAACAACAGACAGGACACCACAGTCTGCTCCTCCTGTATAATAATAATAATAATAATAACAGACAGGACACCACAGTCTGCTCCTCCTGTATAATAATAATAACAGACAGGACACCACAGTCTGCTCCTCCTGTATAATAATAATAATAATAATAATAATAATAATAATAACAGACAGGACACCACAGTCTGCTCCTCCTGTATAATAATAATAATAATAATAACAGACAGGACACCACAGTCTGCTCCTCCTGTATAATAATAATAATAATAATAACAGACAGGACACCAGTCTGCTCCTAATGTATAATAATAATAACAGACAGGACACAGCAGTCTGCTCCTCCTGTATAATAATCACAGACAAGACACCACAGTCTACTCCTCCTGTATAATAATAACAACAACAACAACAGACAGGACACCACAGTCTGCTCCTCCTGTATAATAATAATAATAATAATAATAACAGACAGGACACCACAGTTTGCTCCTCCTGTATTATAATAATAATAATAATAATAATAATAATAATAATAATAATAACAACAACAACAGACAGGACACCACAGTCTGCTCCTCCTGTATAATAACAGACAGGACACCACAGTCTGCTCCTCCTGTATAATAATAATAATAATAACAGACAGGACACCGCAGTCTGCTGCTCCTGTATAATAATAACAGACAGGACACCACAGTCTGCTCCTCCTGTATAATAATAATAATAATAATAATAATAATAATAACAACAACAACAGACAGGACACCACAGTCTGCTCCTCCTGTATAATAACAGACAGGACACCACAGTCTGCTCCTCCTGTATAATAACAGACAGGACACCACAGTCTGCTCCTCCTGTATAATAACAGACAGGACACCACAGTCTGCTCCTCCTGTATAATAACAGACAGGACACCGCAGTCTGCTCCTCCTGTATAATAATAATAATAATGACAGACAGGACACCACAGTCTGCTCCTCCTGTATTATAATAATAATAATAACAACAACAACAGACAGGACACTAAAGTCTGCTCCTCCTGTATAATAATAACAACAACAACAACAACAACAGACAGAACACCACAGTCTACTCCTCCAGTATAATAACAGACAGGACAACACAGTCTGCTCCTCCAGTATAATAATAACAGACAGGACACCACAGTCTGCTCCTCCTGTATAATAATAATAATAATAATAACAACAGACAGGACACCACAGTCTGCTCCTCCCGTATAATAATAATAATAGACAGGACACCACAGTCTGCTCCTCCTGTATTATAATAATAATAACAACAACAACAACAGACAGGACACCACAGTCTGCTCCTCCTGTATAATAATAATAACAACAACAACAACAGACAGGACACCACAGTCTGCTCCTCCTGTATAATAATAATAACAACAGACAGGACACCACAGTCTGCTCCTCCTGTATACTAATAACAACAACAGACAGGACACCACAGTCTGCTCCTCCTGTATAACAACAACAACAACAGACAGGACACCACAGTCTGCTCCTCCTGTATAATAATAATAACAGACAGGACACCACAGTCTGCTCCTCCTGTATAATAATAACAGACAGGACACCACAGTCTGCTCCCCCTGTATAATAATAACAGACAGGACACCACAGTCTGCTCCCCCTGTATAATAACAGACAGGACACCACAGTCTGCTCCTCCTGTATAATAATAATAATAAGAGACAGGACACCACAGTCTGCTCCTCCTGTATAATAATAACAGACAGGACACCACAGTCTGCTCCTCCTGTATAATAATAATAACAGACAGGACACCACAGTCTGCTCCTCCTGTATAATAACAGACAGGACACCACAGTCTGCTCCTCCTGTATAATAATCACAGACCGGACACCACAGTCTGCTCCTCCTGTATAATAATAACAGACAGGACACCACAGTCTGCTCCTCCTGTATAATAATAATAATAACAGACCGGACACCACAGTCTGCTCCTCCTGTATAATAATAATAATAACAGACAGGACACCACAGTCTGCTCCTCCTGTATAATAATAATAATAACAGACAGGACACCACAGTCTGCTCCTCCTGTATAATAATAATAATAACAGACAGCACACCACAGTCTGCTCCTCCTGTATAATAATAATAATAACAGACCGGACACCACAGTCTGCTCCTCCTGTATAACAGACAGGACACCACAGTCTGCTCCTCCTGTATAATAATAATAATAACAGACAGGACACCACAGTCTGCTCCTCCTGTATAATAATAATAATAATAACAGACCGGACACCACAGTCTGCTCCTCCTGTATAATAATAATAACAGACAGGACACCACAGTCTGCTCCTCCTGTATAATAATAATAATAATAACAGACAGGACACCACAGTCTGCTCCTCCTGTATAATAATAATAATAATAACAGACAGGACACCACAGTCTGCTCCTCCTGTATAATAATAATAACAGACAGGACACCACAGTCTGCTCCTCCTGAATAATAATAATAATAACAGACAGTACACCACAGTCTGCTCCTCCTGTATAATAATAATAACAGACGGGACACCACAGTCTGCTCCTCCTGTATAATAATAATAATAATATAATATTAATAATAATAACAACAACAACAACAGACAGAACACCACAGTCTGCTCCTCCTGTATAATAATAATAACAGACAGGACACCACAGTCTGCTCCTCCTGTATAATAATAACAGACAGGACACCACAGTCTGCTCCTCCTGTATAATAATAATAATAACAGACAGGACACCACAGTCTGCTCCTCCTGTATAATAATAATAATAACAGACAGGACACCACAGTCTGCTCCTCCTGTATAATAATAATAATAATAATAATAATAATAACAGACAGGACACCACAGTCTGCTCCTCCTGTATAATAATAATAATAACAGACAGGACAACACAGTCTGCTCCTCCTGTATAATAATAATAATAATAATAACAGACAGGACACCACAGTCTGCTCCTCCTGAATAATAATAATAATAATAATAATAATAATAACAACAGACAGGACACCACAGTCTGCTCCTCCTGTATAATAATAATAATAATAATAATAATAATAATAATAATAATAATAACAGACAGGACACCACAGTCTGCTCCTCCTGTATAATAATAATAACAGACAGGACACCACAGTCTGCTCCTCCTGTATAATAATAATAATAATAATAATAATAATAATAATAACAACAGACAGGACAACACAGTCTGCTCCTCCTGTATAATAATAATAACAGACAGGACACCACAGTCTGCTCCCCCTGTATAATAATAATAATAACAGACAGGACACCACAGTCTGCTCCTCCTGTATAATAATAATAATAACAGACAGGACACCACAGTCTGCTCCTCCTGTATAATAATAATAATAACAGACAGGACACCACAGTCTGCTCCTCCTGTATAATAATAACAGACAGGACACCACAGTCTGCTCCTCCTGTATAATAATAACAGACAGGACACCACAGTCTGCTCCTCCTGTATAATAATAATAATAATAACAGACAGGACAACACAGTCTGCTCCTCCTGTATAATAATAATAATAATAACAGACAGGACACCACAGTCTGCTCCTCCTGTATAATAATAATAATAATAATAATAATAATAATAATAATAACAGACAGGACACCACAGTCTGCTCCTCCTGTATAATAATAATAATAATAATAATAACAGACAGGACACCACAGTCTGCTCCTCCTGTATAATAATAATAATAACAGACAGGACACCACAGTCTGCTCCTCCTGTATAATAATAATAATAATAATAATAATAACAGACAGGACACCACAGTCTGCTCCTCCTGTATAATAATAACAGACAGAACACCACAGTCTGCTCCTCCTGTATAATAATAATAATAATAACAGACAGGACAACACAGTCTGCTCCTCCTGTATAATAATAACAGACAGCACACCACAGTTTGCTCCTCCTGTATAATAATAATAATAATAATAATAATAATAATAATAATAACAGACAGGACACCACAGTCTGCTCCTCCTGTATAATAATAATAACAGACAGGACACCACAGTCTGCTCCTCCTGTATAATAATAACAGACAGCACACCACAGTCTGCTCCTCCTGTATAATAATAATAATAATAATAATAATAATAACAGACAGGACACCACAGTCTGCTCCTCCTGTATAATAATAATAACAGACAGGACACCACAGTCTGCTCCTCCTGTATAATAATAATAATAATAATAACAGACAGGACACCACAGTCTGCTCCTCCTGTATAATAATAACAGACAGGACACCACAGTCTGCTCCTCCTGTATAATAACAGACAGGACACCACAGTCTGCTCCTCCTGTATAATAATAACAGACAGGACACCACAGTCTGCTCCTCCTGTATAATAATAATAATAATAATAATAATAATAATAACAGACAGGACACCACAGTCTGCTCCTCCTGTATAATAATAATAACAGACAGGACACCACAGTCTGCTCCTCCTGTATAATAATAATAATAATAATAATAACAGACAGGACACCACAGTCTGCTCCTCCTGTATAATAATAATAATAATAATAATAATAATAATAGACAGGACAACACAGTCTGCTCCTCCTGTATAATAATAATAACAGACAGGACACCACAGTCTGCTCCTCCTGTATAATAATAATAATAATAATAATAATAACAGACAGGACACCACAGTCTGCTCCTCCTGTATAATAATAACAATAATAATAACAGACAGGACACCACAGTCTGCTCCTCCTGTATAATAATAATAACAGACAGGACACCACAGTCTGCTCCTCCTGTATAATAACAGACAGGACACCACAGTCTGCTCCTCCTGTATAATAATAACAGACAGGACACCACAGTCTGCTCCTCCTGTATAATAATAATAATAATAATAATAATAACAGACAGGACAACACAGTCTGCTCCTCCTGTATAATAATAATAATAATAATAACAGACAGGACACCACAGTCTGCTCCTCCTGTATAATAATAACAGACAGGACACCACAGTCTGCTCCTCCTGTATAATAATAATAATAATAATAATAACAGACAGGACACCACAGTCTGCTCCTCCTGTATAATAATAATAATAATAATAATAATAATAATAATAGACAGGACAACACAGTCTGCTCCTCCTGTATAATAATAATAATAACAGACAGGACACCAGAGTCTGCTCCTCCTGTATAATAATAATAATAACAGACAGGACACCACAGTCTGCTCCTCCTGTATAATAATAACAACAACAGACAGGACACCACAGTCTGCTCCTCCTGTATAATAACAGACAGGACACCACAGTCTGCTCCTCCTGTATAATATTAATAACAGACAGGACACCACAGTCTGCTCCTCCTGTATAATAACAGACAGGACACCACAGTCTGCTCCTCCTGTATAATAATAACAGACAGGACACCACAGTCTGCTCCTCCTGTATAATAATAATAATAATAATAATAATAATAATAATAATAATAACAGACAGGACACCACAGTCTGCTCCTCCTGTATAATAATAATAATAATAACAGACAGGACACCACAGTCTGCTCCTCCTGTATAATAATAATAACAGACAGGACACCACAGTCTGCTCCTCCTGTATAATAATAATAATAATAATAATAATAATAATAATAATAATAATAACAGACAGGACAACACAGTCTGCTCCTCCTGTATAATAATAATAATAATAACAGACAGGACACCACAGTCTGCTCCTCCTGTATAATAATAATAACAGACAGGACACCGCAGTCTGCTCCTCCTGTATAATAACATAACAGACAGGACACCACAGTCTGCTCCTCCTGTGTAATAATAATAATAATAATAATAATAATAATAACAGACAGGACACCGCAGTCTGCTCCTCCTGTTTAATAATAATAATAGACAGGACACCACAGTCTGCTCCTCCTGTATGATAATAATAACAGACAGGACACCGCAGTCTGCTCCTCCTGTATAATAATAATAACAGACAGGACACCGCAGTCTGCTCCTCCTGTATAATAATAATAATAATAATAATAATAATAACAGACAGGACACCACAGTCTGCTCCTCCTGTATAATAATAATAATAGACAGGACACCGCAGTCTGCTCCTCCTGAATAGTAATAATAATAACAGACAGGACACCACAGTCTGCTCCTCCTGTATAATAATACTAATAATAATAATAATAATAACAGACAGGACACCACAGTCTGCTCCTCCTGTATAATAATAATAACAAACAGGACACCACAGTCTGCTCCTCCTGCATTATAACAACAACAGACAGGACACCACAGTCTGCTCCTCCTGTATAATAATAATAACAGACAGGACACCACAGTCTGCTCCTCCTGAATAATAATAATAATAATAACAGACAGGACACCACAGTCTGCTCCTCCTGTATAATAATAACAGACAGGACACCACAGTCTGCTCCTCCTGTATAATAATAATAATAACAGACAGGACACCACAGTCTGCTCCTCCTGTATAATAATAATAACAGACAGGACACCACAGTCTGCTCCTCCTGTATAATAATAATAATAATAACAGACAGGACACCGCAGTCTGCTCCTCCTGTATAATAATAATAATAATAATAATAATAACAGACAGGACAACACAGTCTGCTCCTCCTGTATTATAATAACAACAGACAGGACACCACAGTCTGCTCCTCCTGTATAATAATAATAATAATAATAATAATAATAATAACAGACAGGACACCACAGTCTGCTCCTCCTGTATAATAATAATAACAGACAGGACACCACAGCCTGCTCCTCCTGTATAATAATAATAATAATAATAACAGACAGGACACCACAGTCTGCTCCTCCTGTATAATAACAGACAGGACACCACAGTCTGCTCCTCCTGTATAATAATAACAGACAGGACACCACAGTCTGCTCCTCCTGTATAATAATAATAATAACAGACAGGACACCACAGTCTGCTCCTCCTGTATAATAATAATAACAGACAGGACACCACAGTCTGCTCCCCCTGTATAATAATAATAACAGACAGGACACCACAGTCTACTCCTCCTGTATAATAATAACAGACAGGACACCACAGTCTGCTCCTCCTGTATAATAATAATAATAACAGACAGGACACCACAGTCTGCTCCTCCCGTATAATAATAATAACAGACAGGACACCACAGTCTGCTCCTCCTGTATAATAATAATAATAACAGACAGGACACCACAGTCTGCTCCTCCCGTATAATAATAATAACAGACAGGACACCACAGTCTGCTCCTCCTGTATAATAATAATAATAATAATAACAGATAGGACACCACAGTCTGCTCCTCCTGTATTATAATAACAACAGACAGGACACCACAGTCTGCTCCTCCTGTATAATAATAATAATAATAATAATAATAACAGACAGGACACCACAGTCTGCTCCTCCTGTATAATAATAATAACAGACAGGACACCACAGTCTGCTCCTCCTGTATAATAATAATAATAATAATAATAATAATAATAATAACAGACAGGACACCACAGTCTGCTCCTCCTGTATAATAATAATAATAATAATAATAACAGACAGGACACCAGTCTGCTCCTAATGTATAATAATAATAACAGACAGGACACCGCAGTCTGCTCCTCCTGTATAATAATCACAGACAAGACACCACAGTCTACTCCTCCTGTATAATAATAACAACAACAACAACAGACAGGACACCACAGTCTGCTCCTCCTGTATAATAATAATAATAATAATAATAATAACAGATAGGACACCACAGTCTGCTCCTCCTGTATTATAATAACAACAGACAGGACACCACAGTCTGCTCCTCCTGTATAATAATAATAATAATAATAATAATAACAGACAGGACACCACAGTCTGCTCCTCCTGTATAATAATAATAACAGACAGGACACCACAGTCTGCTCCTCCTGTATAATAATAATAATAATAATAATAACAGACAGGACACCACAGTCTGCTCCTCCTGTATAATAATAATAATAATAATAATAACAGACAGGACACCACAGTCTGCTCCTAATGTATAATAATAATAACAGACAGGACACCGCAGTCTGCTCCTCCTGTATAATAATCACAGACAAGACACCACAGTCTACTCCTCCTGTATAATAATAACAACAACAACAACAGACAGGACACCACAGTCTGCTCCTCCTGTATAATAATAATAATTACAGACAGGACACCACAGTCTGCTCCTCCTGTATAATAATCACAGACAGGACACCACAGTCTGCCCCTCCTGTATACTAATAACAGACAGGACACCACAGTCTGCTCCTCCTGTATAACAGGCAGTACACCACAGTCTGCTCCTCCTTTATAATAATAACAGACAGGACACCACAGTCTGCTCCTCCTGTATAATAATAACAGACAGGACACCACAGTCTGCTCCTCCTGTATAATAATAATAACAGACAGGACACCACAGTCTGCTCCCCCTGTATAATAATAATAACAGACAGGACACCACAGTCTGCTCCTCCTGTATAATAATAATAACAGACAGGACACCACAGTCTGCTCCTCCTGTATAATAATAACAGACAGGACACCACAGTCTGCTCCTCCTGTATAATAATAATAACAGACAGGACACCACAGTCTGCTCCTCCTGTATAATAATAATAACAGACAGGACACCACAGTCTGCTCCTCCTGTATAATAATAATAACAGACAGGACACCACAGTCTGCTCCTCCTGTATAATAATAACAGACAGGACACCACAGTCTGCTCCCCCTTTATAATAATAACAGACAGGACACCACAGTCTGCTCCTCCTGTATAATAATAATAACAGACAGGACACCACAGTCTGCTCCTCCTGTATAATAATAATAATAATAACAGACAGGACACCACAGTCTGCTCCTCCTGTATAATAATAATAACAGACAGGACACCACAGTCTGCTCCTCCTGTATAATAATAATAACAGACAGGACACCGCAGTCTGCTCCTCCTGTATAATAATCACAGACAAGACACCACAGTCTGCTCCTCCTGTATAATAATAACAGACAGGACACCACAGTCTGCTCCTCCTGTATAATAACAGACAGGACACCACAGTCTGCTCCTCCTGTATAATAATAATAATAATAATAATAATTACAGACAGGACACCACAGTCTGCTCCTCCTGTATAATAATAATAACAGACAGGACACCACAGTCTGCTCCTCCTGTATAATAATAATAATAATAACAGACAGGACACCACAGTCTGCTCCTCCTGTATAATAATAATAACAGACAGGACACCACAGTCTGCTCCTCCTGTATAATAATAATAACAGACAGGACACCGCAGTCTGCTCCTCCTGTATAATAATCACAGACAAGACACCACAGTCTGCTCCTCCTGTATAATAATAATAATAATAATTACAGACAGGACACCACAGTCTGCTCCTCCTGTATAATAATAACAGACAGGACACCACAGTCTGCTCCTCCTGTATAATAACAGACAGGACACCACAGTCTGCTCCTCCTGTATAATAATAACAGACAGGACACCACAGTCTGCTCCTCCTGTATAATAACAGACAGGACACCACAGTCTGCTCCTCCTGTATAACAGACAGGACACCACAGTCTGCTCCTCCTGTATAACAGACAGGACACCACAGTCTGCTCCTCCTGTATAATAATAACAGACAGGACACCGCAGTCTGCTCCTCCTGTATAATAATAACAGACAAGACACCACAGTCTGCTCCTCCTGTATAATAACAACAGACAGGACACCACAGTCTGCTCCTCCTGTATAATAATAACAGACAGGACACCACAGTCTGCTCCTCCTGTATAATAATAATAACAGACAGGACACCACAGTCTGCTCCTCCTGTATAATAATAATAATAATAACAGACAGGACACCACAGTCTGCTCCTCCTGTATAATAATAATAACAGACAGGACACCACAGTCTGCTCCTCCTGTATAATAATAATAACAGACAGGACACCGCAGTCTGCTCCTCCTGTATAATAATCACAGACAAGACACCACAGTCTGCTCCTCCTGTATAATAATAACAGACAGGACACCACAGTCTGCTCCTCCTGTATAATAACAGACAGGACACCACAGTCTGCTCCTCCTGTATAATAATAATAATAATAATAATTACAGACAGGACACCACAGTCTGCTCCTCCTGTATAATAATAATAACAGACAGGACACCACAGTCTGCTCCTCCTGTATAATAATAATAATAATAACAGACAGGACACCACAGTCTGCTCCTCCTGTATAATAATAATAACAGACAGGACACCACAGTCTGCTCCTCCTGTATAATAATAATAACAGACAGGACACCGCAGTCTGCTCCTCCTGTATAATAATAACAGACAAGACACCACAGTCTGCTCCTCCTGTATAATAATAATAATAATAATAATAATAATTACAGACAGGACACCACAGTCTGCTCCTCCTGTATAATAATAACAGACAGGACACCACAGTCTGCTCCTCCTGTATAATAACAGACAGGACACCACAGTCTGCTCCTCCTGTATAACAGACAGGACACCACAGTCTGCTCCTCCTGTATAATAATAACAGACAGGACACCGCAGTCTGCTCCTCCTGTATAATAATAACAGACAAGACACCACAGTCTGCTCCTCCTGTATAATAACAACAGACAGGACACCACAGTCTGCTCCTCCTGTATAATAATAACAGACAGGACACCACAGTCTGCTCCTCCTGTATAATAACAACAGACAGGACACCACAGTCTGCTCCTCCTGTATAATAATAATAACAGACAGGACACCACAGTCTGCTCCTCCTGTATAATAATAACAGACAGGACACCGCAGTCTGCTCCTCCTGTATAATAATAACAGACAAGACACCACAGTCTGCTCCTCCTGTATAATAACAACAGACAGGACACCACAGTCTGCTCCTCCTGTATAATAATAACAGACAGGACACCACAGTCTGCTCCTCCTGTATAATAACAACAGACAGGACACCACAGTCTGCTCCTCCTGTATAATAATAATAACAGACAGGACACCACAGTCTGCTCCTCCTGTATAATAATAACAGACAGGACACCGCAGTCTGCTCCTCCTGTATAATAATAACAGACAAGACACCACAGTCTGCTCCTCCTGTATAATAACAACAGACAGGACACCACAGTCTGCTCCTCCTGTATAATAATAACAGACAGGACACCACAGTCTGCTCCTCCTGTATAATAACAACAGACAGGACACCACAGTCTGCTCCTCCTGTATAATAACAACAGACAGGACACCACAGTCTGCTCCTCCTGTATAATAACAACAGACAGGACACCACAGTCTGCTCCTCCTGTATAATAATCACAGACAGGACACCACAGTCTGCTCCTCCTGTATAATAATAATAACAGACAGGACACCACAGTCTGCTCCTCCTGTATAATAACAACAGACAGGACACCACAGTCTGCTCCTCCTGTATAATAACAACAGACAGGACACCACAGTCTGCTCCTCCTGTATAATAATCACAGACAGGACACCACAGTCTGCTCCTCCTGTATAATAATAATAACAGACAGGACACCACAGTCTGCTCCTCCTGTATAATAATAACAGACAGGACACCACAGTCTGCTCCTCCTGTATAATAACAGACAGGACACCACAGTCTGCTCCTCCTGTATAATAACAGACAGGACACCACAGTCTGCTCCTCCTGTATAATAATCACAGACAGGACACCACAGTCTGCTCCTCCTGTATAATAATAACAGACAGGACACCACAGTCTGCTCCTCCTGTATAATAATAACAGACAGGACACCACAGTCTGCTCCTCCTGTATAATAACAGACAGGACACCACAGTCTGCTCCTCCTGTATAATAATAACAGACAGGACACCACAGTCTGCTCCTCCTGTATAATAATCACAGACAGGACACCACAGTCTCATCAATGTCACCCTCCGGTGCCTCTTTCTGAGCACACATACCGTCATTACTCCCCGTCCGTGCGTTTCTAGCCTCAGTGTCATTGTGCCACCCCCGCCACATACGTGATTAGTATTGTTCATCCTCATCTTGGGGGTTGTAGTAACATGTTCTGTTCTTTGCCCTTTTGCCGTCTATAATTGGACTACAACTTCCAGCATGCATTGCGAACCCTGATCTGTTGAAGTATAGAGACACAAGCTTTTGTCTCCATCTTGTGGCCTCAGTGGGAGTTACATATCGCTTGCAGTGTAAGAGAAGGCAGCAGGGAAAGAGGCGACACTTTCGTTATAAAGGACTGAGGTCTCATGATTATTGATTTATATTAATTAGCGTAGCCTTTTTTAGCCAACTCTCTGTGTACATGACGTCATTGTCGGCCATAGTCTTGTGGTCCGGGAGCAGGACCAATAGTATCGCCGATATTGGGCACGGATTAGACATTCACAACAGTAATCGAACAGATGGAAAAACAGGGGCAAACGGCTGCCATTTTCTTGTGGTTCTGAATACTAGCTCCCAATAAAACACTACAAATCAGAGCGTTACCAGCTGCATCATCTTTGATAAGATTTGTGTCATTTTCTGCTGGAAGAAGTGATGGTATCACTAATGATGTAGCATTATTATGTAAAGCATGGTGTTGGCTGGAGAGAATAATGGGACAGAGCAGGTTTCCGGTGAGCATGTCCTCTACTTATACTAGGAGATCGCTCTGGGGGCCAGGGCCACTTTGTGCAATTTCCGGCCCGGGTTTTCTGGTAAATCCATTTGATCATCCACAAGAGTCTCATGTGCCAAATAGAAGCCATGCCGCTAGGTGGTGGCACTAGGAGGCCACTGCGCTTTTAGTATTTTCCTCCTGCACTGACTCCACATATCCGGTGCAAAGGGAAAACGACATTACTGGGATGCGGTGATGGCGCCTATAGTCGTTGGGCTAAGATCGGTGACAGAATGGCGGGACTAGGAGCAGTGCAGGGATTTGCTACAGCGAAGCTACGCTACGCTGTCAGCCACGCCCCCGTGAGAACGCTGTCAGCCACGCCCCCTGAGAATGCTGTCAGCCATGCCCCCTGAGAACGCTCTCAGCCATGCCCCTTGAGAATGCTGTCAGCCACGCCCCCGTGAGAACCGCTGTCAGCCACGCCCCCGTGAGACCGCTGTCAGCCACGCCTGTTGTGAACTCTGTTTTTGGGCTCCCTCTTGTGGTCACAAGTGGTACTGTGTGAGCGTTGTCTTTGGGCTCCCTCTGGTGGCTCTTTGTGTCATTCTGCAGGTCTGAGGTTGGATCAGCTGTCTCGTTATCTGTTAGCTGGTTCCTATTTAGTTCAGCTGGACTTTCAGTGGTTGCCTGCTGTCGTTGTATTCAGTGCTATTCTGATTGCTCCTGGCTACATCCGTTATCAGTCTCTCCAAGAGAAGCTAAGTTTTGTTTGCTTATTTTTGCTCATCTGTGTTCAAGATGTGTCCTAGTATATGATGGGTTTTGGTCCAGCTTGCTAATATGTGATTTCCCTGCTTGCTGGTGCTCTGGGGTGCTGAGTTGCTCCCCCCACATCGTTAGTTGGTGTGGGGGTTCTCGCATTCTCTGCGTGGATATTTTTGCATAGGGTTTTTTACTGACCGCACAGATCCCTTGCTATTTTCTGCTATCTAGCGTTAGCGGGCCTCATTTGCTTAACCTGTTTTCATCTCTGCATTTGTCTTTTCCTCTTAACTCACCGTTATTATTTGTGGGGGGCTTCTGTATCTTTGGGGTATTTCTCTGAGGCAAGTGAGGTCTTACTTTCTCTTTAGGGGTAGTCAGTTTCTCAGGCCGTGAAGAGACGTCTAGGATTTCAGGAAACGTTCCACGGCTACCTTTAGTGTGTTTGGTTAGAATCAGGTTTGCGGTCAGTCCAGTTACCACATCCCCAGAGCTTGTCCTATTATCTCTGACTTAGCTGGTTAGATTTGTGATCCTAAGCCACTGGGATCATAACAGTACAGCAGGCCTGAAAAGTGTTTAATGCATCGCAGAAGTGGGATAAGAGAAGTCTTGAGTACAAATTTTTTTTTTTTTTTTTCCTCTCCCTTTGCTGCAGTTTGTCCAGCTTCTCTCATCCCCTTAATCTCTGGGTGGCTTTGAGTTCAGCTGCAGACATGGATATTCAGAGTCTGACTTCTAGTGTGGATCATCTTGCTGCAAGGGTGCAAAGCATTCAGGATTTTGTTGTTCACAGTCCTATGTCTGAGCCAAAAGTATCTATTCCCGAGTTGTTTTCTGGAGATAGATCTAGGTTTCTGAATTTTAAGAATAATTGTAAATTATTTCTTTCTTTGAGACCTTGTTCCTCTGGTGATTCCGCTCAGCAAGTTAGAATTGTTATCTCCCTGTTACGTGGCGACCCTCAAGATTGGGCCTTCTCCCTGGCGCCGGGAGATCCTGCATTGCTGAATGTGGATGCGTTTTTTCTGGCGCTTGGATTGCTTTATGAGGAACCTAATCTTGAGAACCAGGCAGAAAGGGCCTTGCTGGCTCTCTCTCAGGGCCAGGATGAAGCTGAGGTGTATTGTCAAAAATTTCGGAAATGGTTGGTGCTTACTCAATGGAATGAGTGTGCCCTGGCTGCAAATTTCAGAGAAGGTCTTTCTGAAGCCATTAAGAATGTTATGGTGGGGTTCCCCACGCCTGCAAGTCTGAATGACTCAATGGCTTTGGCCATTCAGATTGATTGGCGTTTGCGGGAGCGCAAGTCTGCGCACCATCTGGCGGTGTTTTCTGAACAGAGACCTGAGTCTATGCAATGTGACCGAATTCTGACCAGAATTGAGCGGCAAAATCATAGACGTCAAAATGGGTTGTGCTTTTACTGTGGTGATTCAACTCATGTTATCTCAGCATGCTCTAA
This sequence comes from Ranitomeya variabilis, assembly GCF_051348905.1. Lineage (NCBI taxonomy): Eukaryota > Metazoa > Chordata > Amphibia > Anura > Dendrobatidae > Ranitomeya > Ranitomeya variabilis. The sequence goes on along the minus strand of NC_135235.1, from coordinate 412,695,364 downwards.
GCGCGTAAAAAAAATTGCTAAATCTGTCACCGTTGGTACTATACAGCCTAAATTCATTTTGTCTGTTACTTTAATTTGTTCTTTGTCATCCTACTCGGTTATGGCTTTTGTGGATTCAGGTGCTGCCCTGAACCTGATGGATTTGTCGTTTGCCAGGCGCTGTGGTTTTGTCCTGGAGCCTTTGGAATTCCCTATTCCACTGAGGGGTATTGATGCTACACCATTGGCTGAGAATAAGCCTCAGTATTGGACTCAAGTGACCATGTGCATGACTCCTGTATATCAGGAGGTGATTCGCTTTCTTGTGCTGCATAATCTGCATGATGTGGTCGTTTTGGGTCTGCCATGGCTGCAGGCCCATAATCCAGTTCTGGATTGGAAAGCAATGTCTGTTTCAAGTTGGGGTTGCCAGGGGATTCATGGCGATGCTCCTTTGGTGTCAATTGCTTCTTCCACTCCTTCTGAGATCCCTGAGTTTTTGTCGGACTACCAGGATGTATTTGATGAGCCCAGATCCGGTGCCCTGCCTCCTCACAGGGATTGTGATTGTGCTATAAATTTGATTCCTGGTAGTAAGTTCCCTAAGGGACGACTTTTTAATTTGTCTGTACCAGAACATGCCGCAATGCGGAGCTATATAAAGGAGTCTTTAGAGAAGGGACATATTCGCCCGTCCTCCTCCCCTCTTGGTGCAGGATTCTTTTTTGTGGCCAAGAAGGATGGTTCTCTGAGACCTTGTATAGATTATCGTCTTCTAAATAAAATCACGGTCAAATTTCAGTATCCTTTGCCATTATTATCTGATCTGTTTGCTCGGATTAAGGGGTCCAGTTGGTTCACCAAGATAGATCTTCGTGGTGCGTATAACCTTGTGCGCATTAAGCAGGGGGATGAATGGAAAACAGCATTTAATACGCCCGAAGGCCATTTTGAGTACTTGGTGATGCCTTTTGGACTCTCTAATGCTCCTTCTGTGTTCCAGTCCTTCATGCATGACATCTTCCGAGAATATCTGGATAAATTTATGATTGTGTATCTGGATGACATTTTGGTCTTTTCTGAGGACTGGGAGTCCCATGTGAAGCAGGTCAGGATGGTATTTCAGGTTCTGCGTGCTAATGCCTTATTTGTGAAGGGCTCAAAATGTCTCTTCGGAGTACAGAAAGTTTCCTTTTTGGGTTTTATTTTTTCTCCTTCTACTATTGAGATGGACCCAGTCAAGGTCCAGGCTATTCATGACTGGACTCAGCCTACATCTGTTAAGAGTCTTCAGAAGTTCTTGGGTTTTGCTAATTTTTACCGTCGCTTCATTGCTAATTTTTCTGGCGTGGTTAAACCCTTGACGGATTTGACCAAGAAGGGTTCTGATGTGACTAATTGGTCTCCTGCGGCCGTGGAAGCCTTTCGGGAGCTGAAGCGCCGGTTTTCTTCGGCTCCAGTTTTGTGTCAGCCTGATGTCTCTCTTCCTTTTCAGGTCGAGGTTGATGCTTCTGAGATTGGAGCAGGGGCTCTTTTGTCGCAGAGAAGCTCTGATTGCTCTGTGATGAAGCCTTGTGCTTTCTTTTCAAGAAAGTTTTCGCCTGCCGAGCGGAATTATGATGTTGGTAATCGGGAGTTGTTGGCTATGAAGTGGGCATTTGAGGAGTGGCGACATTGGCTCGAGGGAGCTAAGCATCGTGTGGTGGTCTTGACTGATCACAAAAATCTGATTTATCTCGAGTCTGCTAAGTGGCTGAATCCTAGACAGGCTCGTTGGTCGTTGTTTTTCTCCCGTTTCGATTTCGTGGTCTCGTACCTGCCTGGTTCGAAGAACGTGAAGGCTGATGCTCTTTCTAGGAGTTTTGTGCCTGACTCTCCGGGAGTTTCAGAGCCGGCTGGTATCCTCAGAGAGGGAGTGATATTGTCTGCCATTTCCCCAGATTTGCGACGAGTGCTGCAGAAATTTCAGGCGGATAGACCTGACCGTTGCCCACCAGAGAGACTGTTTGTCCCAGATAGGTGGACCAGCAGAGTTATTTCCGAGGTTCATTCTTCGGTGTTGGCAGGCCATCCTGGGATTTTTGGTACCAGGGATTTGGTGGCTAGGTTCTTCTGGTGGCCTTCCTTGTCGCGGGATGTGCGTTCCTTTGTGCAGTCCTGTGGGATTTGTGCTCGGGCTAAGCCTTGCTGTTCTCGTGCCAGCGGTTTGCTTTTGCCTTTGCCTGTCCCAAAGAGGCATTGGACGCACATTTCCATGGATTTTATTTCGGATTTACCAGTCTCTCAGAGAATGTCTGTCATCTGGGTGGTGTGTGATCGTTTTTCCAAAATGGTCCATTTGGTGCCCTTGCCTAAGTTGCCTTCCTCCTCCGATTTGGTTCCTCTATTTTTTCAGAATGTGGTTCGCTTGCACGGCATCCCTGAAAATATTGTGTCTGACAGAGGATCCCAGTTTGTGTCCAGATTTTGGCGGATCTTTTGTGCTAAGATGGGCATTGATTTGTCTTTTTCGTCGGCCTTCCATCCTCAGACGAATGGCCAAACCGAGCGAACTAATCAGACCTTGGAAACTTATTTAAGATGTTTTGTTTCTGCTGATCAGGATGATTGGGTGACTTTTTTGCCATTGGCCGAGTTTGCCCTTAATAATCGGGCTAGTTCTGCTACTTTGGTTTCGCCTTTTTTCTGCAATTCTGGTTTTCATCCTCGTTTTTCCTCGGGTCAGGTTGAGCCTTCTGACTGTCCTGGGGTGGATTCTGTGGTGGATAGGTTGCAGCAAATTTGGAACCATGTGGTGGACAATTTGAAGTTGTCACAGGAGAAGGCTCAGCGCTTTGCCAACCGCCGTCGCGGTGTGGGTCCCCGACTTCGTGTTGGGGATTTGGTATGGCTGTCTTCTCGGTATGTTCCTATGAAGGTTTCCTCTCCTAAATTCAAGCCTCGCTTCATCGGTCCTTATAAGATTTTGGAAATCCTTAACCCGGTGTCATTTCGTTTGGACCTCCCAGCGTCGTTTGCCATTCATAACGTGTTCCATAGGTCTTTGTTGCGGAGGTATGTGGTGCCTGTGGTTCCTTCTGTTGAGCCCCCTGCCCCGGTGCTGGTTGAGGGCGAATTGGAGTACGTGGTGGAGAAGATCTTGGATTCTCGTATTTCGAGACGGAGGCATCAGTATTTGGTTAAGTGGAAGGGCTATGGTCAGGAGGATAATTCCTGGGTTGTCGCCTCTGATGTTCATGCGGCCGATTTGGTTCATGCCTTCCATGTGGCTCATCCTGATCGCCCTGGGGGTTTTGATGAGGGTTCGGTGACCCCTTCTCAAGGGGGGGGGTACTGTTGTGAACTCTGTTTTTGGGCTCCCTCTTGTGGTCACAAGTGGTACTGTGTGAGCGTTGTCTTTGGGCTCCCTCTGGTGGCTCTTTGTGTCATTCTGCAGGTCTGAGGTTGGATCAGCTGTCTCGTTATCTATTAGCTGGTTCCTATTTAGTTCAGCTGGACTCTCAGTGGTTGCCTGCTGTCGTTGTATTCAGTGCTATTCTGATTGCTCCTGGCTACATCCGTTATCAGTCTCTCCAAGAGAAGCTAAGTTTTGTTTGCTTATTTTTGCTCATCTGTGTTCAAGATGTGTCCTAGTATATGATGTGTTTTGGTCCAGCTTGCTAATATGTGATTTCCCTGCTTGCTGGTGCTCTGGGGTGCTGAGTTGCTCCCCCCACATCGTTAGTTGGTGTGGGGGTTCTCGCATTCTCTGCGTGGATATTTTTGCATAGGGTTTTTTACTGACCGCACAGATCCCTTGCTATTTTCTGCTATCTAGCGTTAGCGGGCCTCATTTGCTTAACCTGTTTTCATCTCTGCGTTTGTCTTTTCCTCTTAACTCACCGTTATTATTTGTGGGGGGCTTATATATCTTTGGGGTATTTCTCTGAGGCAAGTGAGGTCTTACTTTCTCTTTAGGGGTAGTCAGTTTCTCAGGCCGTGAAGAGACGTCTAGGATTTCAGGAAACGTTCCACGGCTACCTTTAGTGTGTTTGGTTAGAATCAGGTTTGCGGTCAGTCCAGTTACCACATCCCCAGAGCTTGTCCTATTATCTCTGACTTAGCTGGTTAGATTTGTGATCCTAAGCCACTGGGATCATAACACACGCCCCCGTGAGACCGCTGTCAGCTACGCCCCTTGAGAACGCTGTCAGCCACACCTTGAGAACGCTGTCAGCCATGCCCCCTGAGAACGCTGTCAGCCATGCCCCCGTGAGAACGCTGTCAGCCATGCCCCCGTGAGAACGCTGTCAGCCACGCCCCTTGAGAACGCTGTCAGCCACGCCCCCTGAGAACGCTATCAGCCACGCCCCCGTGAGAACCGCTGTCAGCCATGCCCCCGTGAGACCGCTGTCAGCCACGCCCCCGTGAGACCGCTGTCAGCCATGCCCATTGAGAAAGCTGTCAGCCACGCCCTCGTGAGACCGCTGTCAGCCACGCCCCTTGAGAACGCTGTCAGCCACGCCCCTTGTGAATGATGTCAGCCACGCCCCCTGAGAACGCTATCAGCCACGCCCCGTGAGAACCGCTGTCAGCCACGCCCCCGTGAGACAGCTGTCAGCCATGCCCCCGTGAAACCGCTGTCAGCCATGCCCATTGAGAAAGCTGTCAGCCACGCCCCCGTGAGACCGCTGTCAGCCACGCCCCTTGAGAACGCTGTCAGCCACGCCCCTTGAGAACGCTGTCAGCCACGCCCCCTGAGAACGCTATCAGCCACGCCCCGTGAGACCGCTGTCAGCCACGCCCATTGAGAAAGCTGTCAGCCACGCCCCCGTGAGACCGCTGTCAGCCACGCCCCTTGAGAACGCTGTCAGCCACGCCCCTTGAGAACGCTGTCAGCCACGCCCCCTGAGAACGCTATCAGCCACGCCCCCGTGAGAACGCTGTCAGCCACACACCCATGGGAATGCTGTCAGATATGCCCCCCATGAGAATACTGTCAGAAGTGCCCTGTGTGTTACGGACTCACCTGGTTGGAGTTGTGATATTGCAACCACTAGGGGCAGCACATGGCAAGTAGCATAGTCTAGAATAGCCAAGGAGTCGATATACAGGAACAGCAATGTAGTTTGAAGGAATAAGTAGGAATCGCATACCTCCCAACCGTCCCGGATCCCGCGGGACTGTCCTGATTTTGACAGCCAGCCCCGGGATCCCGGGCGGGACACTAATTTCCCGTGCCTAGGGCAGGGACAATGCAGGGGGCGGCACCTGAGTAGCTTAGGTTTGTGGCTGTTTTTTTTTCTTATACATGCTGGGTCTCCTCCCGACCGATCCCGCCCCCCCCCCCTGTGTGTGCGGCGCTGCCAAGCTGAGGAAGAGAGCCAGCAGCGATCAAGATGAGAGGTCAGCGACTCACTTCCTCCTGTGTGTGCACGGAGCTCCGGCGTCTCCTGCTCTTAGCTGCTATCCCGGCAGAGAAGGAGAGACGGGGGAGGTGCCGGGACAGTGCAGAGCTGTGAGCAGCCGGAGAAACTGAAGAGCTGCAGTGCACATGGACAGATCAGCCGCCCCTGCACCACAGAGGAGATTGTGTGTGTGTGATGTGTGTGTGTGTGTGAGATGTGTGATGCTGCATTTGTGTGTGTGTCATGTGTGTATGAGGTATCTGGTGTGTGTGATGGCTGGGTGTGTGTGTGATGGCTGGGTGTGTGTGTGTGATGGCTGGGTGTGTGTGTGTGTGATGGCTGGGTGTGTGTGATGGCTGGGTGTGTGTGTGATGGCTGGGTGTGTGTGTGTGATGGCTGGGTGTGTGTGTGTGATGGCTGGGTGTGTGTGATGGCTGGGTGTGTGTGTGATGGCTGTGTGTGTGTGTGTGATGGCTGGGTGTGTGTGTGTGATGGCTGGGTGTGTGTGATGGCTGGGTGTGTGTGTGTGATGGCTGGGTGTGGGTGTGATGGCTGGGTGTGTGTGTGTGTGTGATGGCTGGGTGTGTGTGATGGCTGGGTGTGTGTGTGATGGCTGGGTGTGTGTGTGTGATGGCTGGGTGTGTGTGTGTGATGGCTGGGTGTGTGTGATGGCTGGGTGTGTGTGTGATGGCTGGGTGTGTGTGTGTGATGGCTGGGTGTGTGTGTGTGATGGCTGGGTGTGTGTGATGGCTGGGTGTGTGTGTGATGGCTGGGTGTGTGTGTGTGATGGCTGGGTGTGTGTGATGGCTGGGTGTGTGTGTGTGATGGCTGGGTGTGTGTGTGATGGCTGGGTGTGTGTGTGTGATGGCTGGGTGTGTGTGATGGCTGGGTGTGTGTGATGGCTGGGTGTGTGTGTGTGTGTGATGGCTGAGTGTGTGTGTGTGATGGCTGGGTGTGTGTGTGTGTGTGATGGCTGGGTGTGTGTGTGTGTGATGGCTGGGTGTGTGTGTGATGGCTGGGTGTGTGTGTGATGGCTGTGTGTGTGTGTGATGGCTGGGTGTGTGTGTGTGATGGCTGGGTGTGTGTGTGTGTGTGATGGCTGGGTGTGTGTGATGGCTGGGTGTGTGTGTGATGGCTGGGTGTGTGTGTGTGATGGCTGGGTGTGTGTGTGTGATGGCTGCATGTGTGATGCATTTGTGTCAAAGCTGCATGTGTTTGTGAGCTGCGTTTGTGATGCTGCATGTGTGTGAGCTGCGTGCCTGTATGTCATTATACAGTATGGAGAACTGTGGCCATAATACAGTATGGAGCATCATGTGGGGTCATTATACAGTATGGAGCATCATGTGCGGTCATTATACAATATGGAGCATCATGTGCGGTCATTATACAGTATGGAGCATCATGTGCAGCCAGTATACAGTATGGAGCATCATGTGCAGTCATTATACAGTATGGAGCATCATGTGCGGTCATTATACAGTATGGAGCATCATGTGCGGCCAGTATACAGTATGGAGCATCATGTGCGGTCATTATACAGTATGGAGCATCATGTGCGGTCATTATACAATATGGAGCATCATGTGTGGCCATTATACAGTATGGAGCATCAAGTGTGTTCATTATACAGTATGGAGCATCATGTGCAGCCAGTATACAGTATGGAGCATCATGTGCGGTCATTATACAATATGGAGCATCATGTGCAGTCATTATACAGTATGGAGCATCATGTGCAGCCAGTATACAGTATGGAGCATCATGTGCGGTCATTATACAATATGGAGCATCATGTGCGGTCATTATACAGTATGGAGCATCATGTGCGTTCATTATACAGTATGGAGCATCATGTGCGGCCATTATACAGTATGCATGCGGTCATTATACAGTATGGAGCATCATGTGCGGTCATTATACAGTATGGAGCATCATGTGCGGCCATTATACAGTATGGAGCATCATGTGCGGTCATTATACAGTATGGAGCATCATGTGCGGTCATTATACAGTATGGAGCATCATGTGCGGCCATTATACAGTATGCATGCGGTCATTATACAGTATGGAGCGTCATGTGTGTTCATTATACAGTATGGAGCGTCATGTGTGGCCATTATACAGTATGGGGCATCATGTGTGGTCATTATACAGTATGGAGCACTGTGTGGCCATATTTTTTTGTTCATAACTATTGTATATGAAACAGTGTGATCAGCAGTGCTAAATGGGTGTGCTTGGGACGTGGATATGGGTGTGACTAATTATAAATGGGTGTGGTCAGAGGCGTGGCCTAAAATTTGCCGCGGCGCGCTTCGCGCGCCACAAACTTTGTCCCTCTTTCCCATCTTCAAAAGTTGGGAGGTATGGAATCGTAGTCAAGGAAGCCAGAGGTCCTTTACCAGGAGCAGTAGTGTCATTTGAAGGAATACAAGTGGAAGGACACTTGATTAAAGGCAGGTAACTCAATAATCAGGCAAGGAACTGAGAGCAAGGCCAGGTTTAAATAGGGTGTGCAATCAGAATGAGCCAATCAGGAACTCAGGGTGGTAACCAACAGGAAACTCTGGGAGGAGACATCAGCAACAACATAGGTTCAAGAAGTTGGATAAGCACAAATATTCCTGGTGAACTGAATAGCTCAGAAAGAAGAGCTGTCGATTGGTGCGCGGGAGCTGCTAGGTTCAAATCCTGACACTGTAAGAATGCTGTCTTCCATACCTCCTGAGAAAGCTGTCAGCCATGGCTCCTTATAAAGCCACGTCAATATTTTACCTCAGTATTTCTAAGACAAAATCAGGACTGGAACAATCAGAGGAAAAGAATAATAGAAACACGTCACCACTAGTGATGAGCGAATATACTCGTTGCTCGGGTTTTCCCCAGCACGCTCAGGTGACCTCCGAGTATTTGTTAGTGCTCGGAGATTTAGTTTTTGTTGATTCAGCTGCATGATTTACAGCTGCTAGACAGCTTGAGTACATGTGGGGGTTGCCTTGTTGCTATGGAATCCCCACATGTACTCAAGCTGGCTAGTAGCCGTAAATCATGCAGCTGTGGAAGGAAAACTAAATCTCCGAGCAGTTACAAATAGAGACCACCAAAGCGTGCTCAGGAAAACCCGAGCTACGAGTATATTTGCTCATCACTAGTCACCACTAGTGATGAGAGAGTATGCTCCTTACTCGGGTTTCCTCGAGCATGCGTGGGTGGTCTCCGAGTATTTTGGCGTGCTCGGAGATTTAGTTTTCATCCCCGCAGCTGCATGATTTACGGCTGCTAGCCAGCTTGATTACATGTGAGGAATGCCTGTTTGTTAGGGAATTCCCACATGTGTTCAGCCTGTCTAGCAGGTGTAAATCATGCAGCTGCAGCAACAAAAACAAAATCTCCGAGCACTAACAAATACTTGGAGACCAATCCAAGCGTGCTCGGAGAAACCTGAGCAACAAGTATACTTGCTTATTACTAGTCGCCACTTCTGTATTTATCACCCACTCCTGGTTTTGGCTTACAAATACTGATGGAAAATACTGACCAAATACTGATAAAGTGAATGTGAGCTTAGGCCATAAAATTTAGAACATTGGTCGCACTCCATAAAAAGACCCTCATCTCTGGACCTGGAAACAGAAATTGAAAATGCAGAATCCACAGGAGAGCAGCGAGAGTAAATGGAAAGGGCTAAAACTAGAGATTTTTGACCTGGTGACAGGTCTTTAGTAACCTGAAAACAATCTTATTCACTTCATAATTTCATGAAGTCAATGAATAATTTGAATTGATCTAATTATTGTGAGAGAACGAACTCTGTACACAAACTCCGGTGATGGCAACACAATAATGATCTATACAAGACTATAGCTAGTAAAGTGCCTGAGAAAATAACAATTCATTTGCATATTAGAAGGCTTTGGCGCACCCTTGGTGCCTCCTCATTTGCATATTGGGTGCCTTCTCCCACTTCTGATTGACCGCACTCGGTTCCCACAGTAAGCGCTGTCTGAATGTTGCCGATGTGTGTGCAGCCATGTACTCATGCAGTGGCTGTGAGCATTCTCCTCCCAAGTACAGGGTCTTCTACCCCCATAGACATTACATTGCCAGCAACACTGTCATATTTCGCTGGCAATCCCCAATGGAAACGTTCCGTGTTGTGTTATGGTGACAATTACATTGGTCACCTCTGGTTGACATGAGGAACTAATGGATTGAGTGTCACTGGTCTCCTTTACTGTTACAGGATCCCATCTTTAATCCATGCCATGACTAATCCTACCAGATGGACAAGCACAGGAATGTGATAGCTGAGAGGATATTAAACCTCACCTTAGAGATAATCTACCTGCTGACAGGAGAGGTGAGGGCATTATTGGAACCCTGTCACATCACACAAATTTTTCCTTTCTATATACACAGGATTACACCATACTAAGGAAGACATCTGGGAAATGTGTGACTACCAACAACCATGCCAGTGGCTCAGGAAGATGGAGCAGGAGCCATAGCCTCATCATGGAGCTTCCACCTCACCCCATGTTACCTGAGAGATACAATGATCAGAAGATCCTGGACCTCACCAACAAGATGATTGAGCTGCTGACCGGAGAGGTGAGCGCTGCTGGGAATACTGGGGCATTATACAGTAACACAAGGGATGATGTGTCTGGACGATGACTGTATCATTGTGTGTCAGGTTCCTGTAAGGTGTCAGGATGTCACTGTTCATTTCTCCATGGAGGAGTGGGAGTATATAGAAGGACACAAGGACACGTAGATACATCCATCATCTCATCATATACACAATGTATTCAGTAATTCTGTTCTTACCAGTAAGATAAATCCACCAGAAATATGTCCTAGTCCTCTGTATTCCCAGGGTTCTCCAGTGGAAAATATCCCACACGGTCTGCAGGTGGGAAAATCTCACCACATACCAATATATTAGTCTGCTCAGAGGTTCCCTCTGGCTTCTCCCCTCCCGCCTGGATTGGACACAAATAGGAAGAGACCTGTCAATCAAGCTGATCCAGGCGATCAGAAAACAGATGAAGACCACCAACAGACTCTTCTTCTCATACATGGCTCATTTTGCAGATTCTGCAGTGTTTCACAATTTATAAAAAGAAATTGATAATAAAAATTAAAAAGTAAACCAGGACAACAAATATTAAGTATATCAGACAACATTAACATCAAACTGCTCCCTCATGTCAGGAGGCCTGAAAAAAAGCAAAAGTCACAGAGACATTGACATATGACTGACTAGGAGCAGACAAGTAACTTCAGAGATATATATATAAAAAAAAAGGTGAAATAAGAAAAAAGTCAATCATATATTTATGCAAAAAGAGAGAAAGTCAGCTCACCATAAATGATGCATCTGGATGTGACACAGTCAGCGCACAGAGCCGGTCCTGGTGCGTGTCAGAGTAAAGTGTAGGAAGAAAAGGGAACAATCTCCAGTGCTGAAAACATGATGAATATGAATAAAATTTCGCCTTTCTTCAATTAAAAAGCACAATAACTTGTACAGCACAGAGGACTGGTCAAACCAATGCGTTTCGACGGTTATGCCTTAATCATGGTACAGTAAAGGCTCAACTAATGGTTGTAAATGGGAGTCAATCAATTTACATATTTTCTGTCTTACCCGAGATGATAGGTCTTCCTGGTGGTCTTTAGACATCGTTTTCTACTTTCGGGAAGGAGATAAACTGTAGGTAGAGTTCCCTGATCCTGTGTCCAGGATGTTGAAGTGCATGACTGAAGGAGGAGAGAGGATTAGAAGTCAATTTGCATTAACATGTAGTATCCCGCAGCTGTTTATATGCTTTCCCTCATATATCTCCCGTGGCCAAATGACCACATTACCCCCTTTATCGTTGGCTTGTATGTAACATCATTCATTACCTTGAGTTTCCTCAAGCTCTGTGTTTGATCTCTAGATTTTAGTCAACTAGAGCGATGCTGGGAGAAGCTGGCCTGTGGTGGTGCCAGACTAGTCTCGTCTCCGCCTATGGTCCCCGGTTGGATCTTCAAACTGTGTTGGTGCAGCCAGGCTCTGATTGATGTGGAATAATACCAAGAAAAGGAAAAATAGGTCTATTTATATATCAAAATAATAACAGAACCTCTACCACCAAGAAAACAATAAGAAACATCTAATATGGTGTATCATATATAATTATAGGTACAATCTTTCTTTAATCAAATAGACTGACATACATGACAACAAATAAATCCCATAAAAACCCTTAAAACCCATTAAAATAGAATAGGGCAGTGTGGTTACAGATCAATAGGGTACATGATAGCTGTTTGCATAGATATATTAATAATCTAATTAGTCATACATCATGATTCTAATGCAGGAATTAGTGCATAGGTCCCCTTAGCGATAAGATAAATACCACAGTTCATGACATTAGTTAGTGCCCTCGGTCTAAACAACTCTAAGTGAGTCAGTCTTATATATGACTCCGATCGGACCGAGAAACTAAACATAAAATAAATCTATGCAGAGTTTAGAAAATTTCCTGACCATGTGCCATAGTAAAGTGAAGTAAACTACACTGCCCACGATTGATTGATGATGCCCTTGGTTTGTGCAGTATGAATTGAGTGACCAATTCCCTTTAAGAGATGTTATGGACAACACCTTTTAACAGTTTAACCAAAGAAGGTGTTTGTTTTTTTTTGCTTTTATTTTTAATTTGATCCGTTGAGTGTGAAGATCTGAGTGCTATAAGTGATGGAATCACAGAGGAAGATGTGACTAATAAAATTGGAGGTGGAGAATCGAAGAAGGAAGAAATTAAAACATATTCTAGTCCAAGTTAGTGATGTACATTATGCTATGACATGACCTGTGCAGCGCCCCAGAGTCCTGGTCGTTGCAGTACTGTGGCTCCGCCACTAAGGGGAGCCATGGTGCGTTCGATGGCACTGAAGGAGTTCCTCTGATCAGGTATCACAGACACCAATATGTTTCACAGCAGGGCCTCCGGGGGGAGCTAAGGGTGCTATTCATTAGGCCACTCCCCACCATAGTGGGTAAACTGGGGGTCAGGCAGGAAGTTAGAAGAGAACGCTGACTGGATTGAACGAAGCAACACCTAGTGAGAGAGGGTGTTGTGGAGGAAGAGACAGTAGGGTCTCTGCCAGGGGTGGGATCCTGGCAGAGGCTTGGCATTGAAAGAACGCAACGGGACCGTGCCTGCTCAGAATAGCGGCGGTGCCCTAAGAAAGGACTAGAAGCGAGATAGATTGTGCTGAGTGAGAAACGAGATCAAGCAGACGGAGAATACCAGCAGGGGTTTTGTTGAAAGAGGCAGCACCTTGCTGAGGCGCATTACCGGTGGCCGGAACGCCGAGGGAGTGGAATAATATACAGCTTTAAGCCATACTCCAAACAGCGGCAGGACAGTCAGTCTGAGGCGGGCTGTCTACCACATATCACCTATGAAGTCTTGGGGGGCAATTGCGGGAGAGGGGCGTCACTAGGGTCCCGGAAGAACTCCAGGCCTACCTGACAAACGGGTGCCGTTCCAACCTGAATAACAGGGAGGGATGGAATAAGAGAGGAACATCTAATCGAGTTGTGAGGGAACTTAAGAAACAGACACAACAGTTGTGGGGTACTTTCCGTGAGCACAGCAGGGAAGGACTACAACACACAGCGCTAAGAAGGAAGGCACTGATTTCCACCTGTGAAGAGAACTCTGGAGGTGCCATTGGACCGGCCGGACTTGCGCAGCCTGGTGAACCGTATTCTGGACTGAGGACTCAGAGATCTCCAGTAAAGAGGTAAAGAGACTGCAACCTGGTGTCCTCGTTATTTACCGCGACCTGCACCCCACAACTGCACCGCTACACCACCGTTATCACCACCTATTTCACCGGACGTCCCCCACTGACGGACAGGGCCACGGACCGGGTCTAGCCACCGTGACAACCCCAGGACTGAGACCTAGAGGCCCGGCTCCGGGTACCCCTCGGCCCTGCGGCGGTGTGGGGGCGCGCCGCAGACTTGGCGTCACGAACAGGATCTACTTAAGCCTGAAGAATCAGGTCATGTGTGCCTAGAGACTGTGATTTGTCGTACTTGAACCGTACTTTATTGAAAAGACTGTGTGTTGTGCCATTTGCCGCCAAAATCCGCCGCCATTGCAGCGCTGAGGAGAGCGCAGGAAGAGAAGAGGGGCGTGGAGTGGGCGTAGACAAGTTGGAGAGCGCGAACAGCAATGGCCGCCCAGTCTAAATATTTCTGTGTGTTGAGGACGTGCCCGTCAACAGCTGAGGTCCGCCTCCTGATCCTGGCCGGAGGGTGGAGACCATGGGGACGGGGCCGCCCACGGAAGAGACCGCGGGAAGAAGACGCGGGAAAAGAACAAGAAATGGCGGCACCAGGAGCACAGCGCGGAGCTGACCCGGCACAGTCCGAGGCCGCACAAGCTGGGACAGGCTCTGAAACGCCAACGCTGCGGGGTCTGACCCTCACCGAGCCACTGTTGGGCCGACCCCCTGTGCCACTGTCCGAAGAATGTGTGGCTGCAGCCGAGGCCCGACAGCTGGCCCGCCGCCTGAAGGCTGATGCCCGTGCCCTCACCCGGGTGGGCCAGCCCACCGAGATCAAGTTGTCTCCTGTTGCTGCTTACCCGGCCGCGGCGGAAGGTACGCTACCCGCACCGGGCCTGAAAATCATGCCGGATGCTGAGCACTTACGGCGTCCTGGCTCACCGGTGCGATCTGTTGGCCTGGTGAGACCGGATAAGAGGCCACCTTCCGCTCCACCACAGTAAGATTCTACTGTACTTTCTTATTTGTAAAATAGTTACTGTTTGTTCTTTTGTTCCTGTTGCTGCTAAACCCGTCCAGGGTAAACTTTAAAAAGGTGACCCCTTTGTTGACCCGGGGTCACTATTGTCGTTTTCCAGAAGTTTTGCACAAAGTTACACGAACTGCAGTAATCATGGACTGTGCATGATTCAAACTTTCCTGTAAATAGTTTGCACCTTCTTAAAGGTGCTTCCTACTGGTTTTAGTTAAAGACACTTTGCGAAGATGCCATTCCGGAGCTCTGGTATGGACTGGTAGGCTGAGAAGAAGAGCTACCTCAGAAAGACTTGATCTCCTCTTAAAGGGGAGGTTGGAATTGAACCTGAAAGTGATACTGTTTTGGAACAGTAATGTCATGATGGTGCTTTGCAAGAAATGTAACCGTTTTACATGAAAAGTTATATGTGTTTAATATGTTTGAAATGTGAAGCTTGAATAATGTTCTTCAAAAGGAAAGATGCAGAAAGCCTGTTGAGGTAGACTAGAGTTCTGCATGGATAGAAACGTAAGAAAGTAATAATGAAGGTGAGGATAGAAGGTAAACCCTGCGTCCCCATAGAAAGTTAGTTCGTTACTAAGGACAGAAAGTAGACCCGTAGGGGTTAGTGAGTGAGTCCTTATAGGAGCCAGGCAGAGTGGGCTCCATGTTCTCAAACTGAAAGGAATGTTATGTCTATACTATGTATAGTAGAGAAAGGCAGTAGGCCCTGGCTGAACGGGGCGGTCCTGTAAAAGAAAAGAGAGGCAGTAGGTCTGGTGCCATAGGGACAGGCGGTCCTGCAGGTTCAAAAGTAGGAGAATGAAGAGTTACCTTGCCCTGTAATGTGATTATAGGAAGGCCTTTGATAAACTAAGAGTGTATGTTTCTTAAAGGCAATGTTAATTTATTGTTTCAGCATTTGCACTTAGTAGAATACCCGGTTGGGTAATGAGAGTAAATTGTAGCCTGTTGCTATGATATTTGATTATGTTTTGTAACGTTAAAGTGTCCTCACCTCCCATAAAGGGAAGCCTGTTCAAGTATGCTTATTGTTTTGCACTCAACAAAATTTGTATGTCTTTTTGCTAACCTGTATTGTTGTTTTCTTCCCAGTCCCGGAGTACTGTGTTTAACCAGGGGGGAGTGCAGCGCCCCAGAGTCCTGGTCGTTGCAGTACTGTGGCTCTGCCACTAAGGGGAGCCATGGTGCGTTCGATGGCACTGAAGGAGTTCCTCTGATCAGGTATCACAGACACCAATATGTTTCACAGCAGGGCCTCCGGGGGGAGCTAAGGGTGCTATTCATTAGGCCACTCCCCACCATAGTGGGTAAACTGGGGGTCAGGCAGGAAGTTAGAAGAGAACGCTGACTGGATTGAACGAAGCAACACCTAGTGAGAGAGGGTGTTGTGGAGGAAGAGACAGTAGGGTCTCTGCCAGGGGTGGGATCCTGGCAGAGGCTTGGCATTGAAAGAACGCAACGGGACCGTGCCTGCTCAGAATAGCGGCGGTGCCCTAAGAAAGGACTAGAAGCGAGATAGATTGTGCTGAGTGAGAAACGAGATCAAGCAGACGGAGAATACCAGCAGGGGTTTTGTTGAAAGAGGCAGCACCTTGCTGAGGCGCATTACCGGTGGCCGGAACGCCGAGGGAGTGGAATAATATACAGCTTTAAGCCATACTCCAAACAGCGGCAGGACAGTCAGTCTGAGGCGGGCTGTCTACCACATATCACCTATGAAGTCTTGGGGGGCAATTGCGGGAGAGGGGCGTCACTAGGGTCCCGGAAGAACTCCAGGCCTACCTGACAAACGGGTGCCGTTCCAACCTGAATAACAGGGAGGGATGGAATAAGAGAGGAACATCTAATCGAGTTGTGAGGGAACTTAAGAAACAGACACAACAGTTGTGGGGTACTTTCCGTGAGCACAGCAGGGAAGGACTACAACACACAGCGCTAAGAAGGAAGGCACTGATTTCCACCTGTGAAGAGAACTCTGGAGGTGCCATTGGACCGGCCGGACTTGCGCAGCCTGGTGAACCGTATTCTGGACTGAGGACTCAGAGATCTCCAGTAAAGAGGTAAAGAGACTGCAACCTGGTGTCCTCGTTATTTACCGCGACCTGCACCCCACAACTGCACCGCTACATCACCGTTATCACCACCTATTTCACCGGACGTCCCCCACTGACGGACAGGGCCACGGACCGGGTCTAGCCACCGTGACAACCCCAGGACTGAGACCTAGAGGCCCGGCTCCGGGTACCCCTCGGCCCTGCGGCGGTGTGGGGGCGCGCCGCACCTGCTCTTATTGTACTGTTGGGGAATATACTATGTCCTTGCGTCTCCTGCTTGTCCCTGTGAGGGAAAGTGTAGTACCCAAGTTGAGACACAAGATGGGGTACATTTTAGTATTTGATAAAGCACTATAAATAGTTAACATGGAGGGGCACGGTGGGATACGACAGGGAGGACTTCTTGGTAGAGGCAGTCGGGGCCAGGGCACCTGTGCTGCTCACTTGGGCTGACTAGCCCTGGGCAACACCATGTCACACAATGTTAAAAGAGAATAGGGCCCAGCTACATAGCATCCCGGGTCTGGCCCTCATCAGGTGAAGCAACAGTGCTAGCGGTGCAGTATTAGTGGGACTGCAGTTACTAGAAGAAGGCTAAGCAGTACGGGCAGGTCGCTCATGTGGCAGCTTATTGCGTGGGCCGACGCCTTCAGAACTGGGGCAAAATGGCTGAGGGGGGCCCCAGATGGAGTAGAGCTGAACAGAGAGGACGCTGAGTGATCGAAAGGTACAGTCCGTCCTGGAAGCGGGCTTAGTGACAGAGAGAAAAGGAGAAGGACAGAAGAGAAATTGCATGTTGTGAAACGATGTGGATGCTGGAAATACCTTGGATGTGCTGAGTAAAGAACCAAGTAAAGCTCGTGTTGTTAAAGTTGAGCTGGACTGTGTCTCTCTTTGTGTGAAACCATCAACAAGAAGACTCCTACAGTACAGGGGGGACCCAGTCCGCGTAGAAACCGAGGACACTGGTATCCAGAAAGAAAGACATTGTTTTGTGAGGAGAGGCCAGGGTGTGATACAGGGACTGCTCTCGGCCATGACTACCTCCCTGGCCCAACCCTAGAGTATTCTACATTATCTTATTGCTACACATAAAGTTGTAACATGCATAATACATACGGGGAAAATCATGGTACATTGCACATAATTTATACACGCAACTAATTAACTACCCCATATATGTATGCTAAGGACTAATAGGGACAACTGCAACAAGACAGATATCCTAATCACCACAAAACGCAGATAAATCCCATAAAATATCACTTTTATTAATAACAGACTAAAATCAGTACATGTAGACAGGTACAAAGGACAATGGTAGGGATGGTGAAACACTAATTAACAGTACACTGTACAAAAAAGGGGCCTAAGGTACCATCCATGGCTAACACACACCATATTAAATTACACTCGGATAACAGCCCATATAGATAAATAAGTTGCTACAATAAATAGTAATATTAAAGGCCCGATATCCAGCACATAAATGAATGTGAACAGCATGTCATACCTGGTGTGTGCAGCAAATGGGGGACCCAGAGCCCACCCCGACGTGCGTTTCGGAGCGACAACGCAGCTCCTTCCTCAGGGGGCGTGGGGGACCAAGTAAAACAGCCATCTATATATACAGCCAGACCGGAGGGCAATTACCCCCGCAAAGACACGTCACCTGTAAATGCCGCCAACCACGGCGCCATCGCCGCCCGCCGGAACAGGAAACACGTCAAGCACACATGACCCGGCACCAGGCAGCAGCGAGGACGCCGCGGTCAGTAACTACCGCCAACCACGGCAATCCCGCCACCAACCGGAACCGGAAACACGCGGGCCCACGTGGTCCGGTATCCCATGGCAGCGGAGACGCCGACGCCGGCGATACACAGGAGAAGCGTCCATGAACAGAATATAGGGGAAAGGCTACACACTAATACAGAGGCACACAGGGGAACACAAAAGGTATATAAAATACACAGACAGGACTATAATCAGCATTACAACTATACAAAAGCAAATATACAAATAGATAGAAACATATACAAAAACAAATAGCATGGCCATATGGATATAAACATCTCAAATTTATACATGGATGAATATACATATCTAACATCCCAGCATCTTTAACAAACAAAGATAAATAAAGAACCAATAATACAATAAACTGATACATAAATACAAAGATATATAAACACATAACAATGCAAAACTAATATTGACCTAAACACACCACTGTAAAGAACCCCAAAACTTGTGCAGAAATACCAAAAAAATTTAATATAATAAAATAAAAAACAAAAAAGAACATATAGCCCAACAACATAATACGACAGGACAACGGCTAAGCTGGTAGATACATCCCGCCAACATAACATTATTCAGGCAGATCTTCTACTATCCACTGCAGTCAACATGGACAATATATAACCTAAATAATGAAGGATAAAAAATAAAAATTAAAAACAATGTACATATAAAAAGCAATTACACCAAGATGCGCATCATGAAGGATCACAAGAAGGGAGCAAATGAAATATTCTCATTTAATCCATTCGGATGGGTGGTCCGTAACGTCCAGATCCACCTCGTCTCCAATTGCGCCAGACGTTTAGAGAGGTTGCCCCCTCTGATATTAATGTGCAAGAGATCAATTCCACGGACGCGTAGTTGTGTACTGTCACATTGATGGAATTCTCTGAAATGGCGCGGGAGGGTCTTAAGAGTGGCAACATCCGTGCAGGAGGTAGCCGCCTCTATGCCAAGCACATGCTCAGGACCCCGGACCTTAATTTGCCGTGTGGTCAACCCCACATAAATTAGGCCACACGGGCACGTAGCATAGTATATCACATATCGAGAGATACATGAAATATGTTGTCTGATGGTGAATTGCTTCATACCATCAAAGGTAGAAAAAGTGGCACATCTATCGATGTTGGGGCAGGCGACACACCTCCCGCACGGAGCACACCCACCCCCTTGCCGCATCTCATCCAAGAAAGTAGATATATTCTGCCCAACATAGTGACTACGCGTCAATTGATCCCGCAAATTTTTAGCACGTCTGAACGCAATTGGAGGATTATCAGGGAGGAATTTTTTGATGATTGGATCGACCTTTAAAATAGGCCAAGCACTCTTAATAGCCGCACGCAGCTTCTCATGCTGGGGGTTATAAGAAGTAACAAACCGTACCATATTATTACCGCTAGATTTTTTTGTGGCTTTATTGTATAGCAGGTTGTTACGGTTGGAGTATTTAGCACGGTGGTATGCCTTCTTCACACTCCGACCGCTATAACCCCTCGACAAAAAACGTTGTCTTAGTTCCTCCGCCCGAAACTCAAAATCAGCGTCGGTAGAACAAATCCGATGGAGACGGAGGAACTGGCCCACAGGAATTGCTTGGATCATGTGGTGCGGATGACAGGAAGAAGCATGCAACAAGGTGTTTTTAGCCGTTTGTTTATGGAAAATATCTGTCTGGATTAGGCCTAATCCATCCTTGCGGATGGTAACGTCAAGAAAATCAATTCTCTCCGAATCCCACATCGGGGTGAGATGGATATTAAGATCGTTACTGTTCAGGGAGGAGATGAATTGCACAAGGTCGACGGCAGTGCCCTGCCAGACAAAGATGTCGTCAATGTACCGCGTCCACAAAAAGACGCGATCCATTGACCCCTGTTTGTTTGACAGGAAGAGATCCCTCTCCCACAGCCCCAGGAACAGGTTAGCATAGGACGGCGCAAAGGCCGCACCCATGGCTGTACCCTGGAGCTGTAGGTAGAAAGATCCCTTAAACACAAAAAAAGTTGTGAGTGAGGGTGAACACCAAAAGCTCCAGGATGAGGTCCCTCAAGACTGTAGAAAACATAGATGTACCAAGAAAAAATCTAACAGCACGAAGCCCATCGCAATGGCAGATGTTAGTATAGAGGGACTCAACATCAACTGAAGCCATTATTGCTGTCAACCAGTGAGTGAAAACTATCTATCTGGGGAGTCATAACTCCATTATGCACCCCTGGTGCTTCTCATCAATGAATAAATATGCTACAAGTTTTGTCTTAAATTCCAGACAAATTAAATGGATGCAAAGAAAAAGTGTAGTAATTGCCCATGGCAACCAATTAGGTTAGAAAATTAAAGGCCCTTAGTCCTTTACCATGTGTGGAATACTTTTGTGTGGCATCTTTGAAAGCAGCTTTTCACCTGCAGCAAATACCAGTTGTAAGAAATGCTGATTAGTGCAGAATTGGACTTCTACTATCCAGTTATGTTGTTTCGCATGCTATTTTCTACTTATTGACATATTGTTGGGAATTTATTAAGACCATTGCAACCTGTTTTATGAAGTAAAAGAAAATCACAAATTGCCTTTACACATCCGTATACTTTTGTAATGTGGGTGGGAAATAGACACGGTTAGATATGTACACACATGTACAAAATTGTTGGTGCCCTTCTGGTAAAGTAAGAAAACCCAAAATGGCCACTGAAATTACTGGAAACTGACAAAAGTAATTTTCAATTTAACTTTACTGAATATAAACTAATGAAAGTCAGACATTGCATTTTAATTCAAAAGAAAAAAAAATTAAAATAAACTAATGAAAATGACCTGTTCAAAAATGATGGTTCCCTTAGCATAATACTTTGTTGCACAACCTTTTGAGGCAGTCGCTGCAAGCAAACTATTTCTGTAAGTCTCAATGAGACTTATGAACCTGTACACAGATATTTTGACACACTTCTCCTAAGCAATCTGCTCCTTGAGTCTCAGGTGTGAAGGGTGTCCTCTCCTGACTGTATGTTTCAGTTTTTTCCACAGATGTTCAATAGGATTTAGATCAAGGCTCAGAAAGGCCACTTCAGAATAATCCAATGCTTGGCTTCTAGCCATTCTTAGATATGTGTTTTGGGTTATTATCCTGTTCGTACACCAGCGACTCAGACCAATCTTTCTGATACGGGCTGCATATTTTGCTCAAGATTGCCTTGGTAGTCTTGGGATTTCATTGTATTCTGCACAGATTCAAGGCACCCTATGCCAGATGCAGCAAAGCAGCCCCAAAACAAAACTGAGCCTCCTCCATTTTTCACAGTAGGTACAATGCTCTTCTTTCTATGCTTTATTTTTGCGCCTGTGAACATAGAGCTGATGTGACTTGCCAAAATGCTTCAGTTTTGTCTCATCTGTCCAAAGGATGTTTTCCCAGAAGCTTTGTAACTTGTCAATATGCATTTTGGCAAATTTCAGTCTTGGTCTTTTATGACTCTCCTGTTTTTCTGCGATTTGAAGTTACCCTTTAAAGTGTATTAAAGGGTAACTTCAAATTGCAGAAAGACAGGAGAGTCTGGGAATATAAACTGATGACGACCTTTGACACTCTAAATGCAGGAATGAATGTGTCACACGGATTTATGTCTTTTTACATCAACTAATGAACTTGCCCATCAGACCATGTGGGGTCATCACAACAGAACCAGACCCTAATCACAGGACAATAAAACAATCCTTATCTAAGAATTGGCCCAATATTTATGGACGTAACTGTTTATCACCCATGGTAATTCTGCTTCATGTCACCTGGCTTATCCATGGTTTTTTTCCCCTCTCCCTTTTTTTTTTCTTTCTATACTATATTGTGCATAAATATGTGATTCTTCAGAATTTGTTTTAGTCTTTGCCTGATGAAGAGACGTATGTAGTCTCGAAAGCTTGCAATTTGTTACCATCTTTTCAGTTAGCCATTAAAAGGTATCAACCACTGAGGACTCTCAATCTATATATATAATTGTCTAAGGGTTTTTCCGTCTGTCTGTCTGTCTGTCTGTCTGTCTGTCTGTCTGTCCTGGAAATCCCGCGTCTCTGATTGGTCGAGGCCGCCAGGCCTCGACCAATCAGAGACGGGCACAGCATGGCGACGATGATGTCATAAAGGTTGCCTCGACCAATCAGTGACGGGCACAGTCTGCCGTGAATTCGCCTCGACCAATCAGCGACGGGCACAGTATCGACGTAGATGTCATAATGGTTGCCATGGCGACGATGATGTCATAAAGGTTCTGGAATCATCATTGTCCATATACTACGGGGACATGCATATTCTAGAATACCCGATGCATTAGAATCGGGCCACAGTCTAGTTCTAAATATTTTTCTATCTACTGGCTAACACGGTACCAAGATATATTTCTTTCCTGTAAAAAAAAATGAACATTTAAATTTTTTTTCCCAAAAACTTTACTTCAGCTCCAATTTGTTTTATTTTACAAAGGTTAACAGGAGAAAATGGACCCTAAAAGTTGTTGTACAATTTGTCCTGAGTACCCCGATACCCCATATGTGGGGTAAACCACTGTTTGGGCGCATGGCAGAGCTCGGAAGAGAAGGAGCGCCATTTGACTTTTCAATGCAAAATTGGCTGGAATTGAGATGGGACGCCATGTTGCTTTTGGAGAGCCACTAATGTGCCTAAACATTGAAATCCTGCACAAGTGACACCATTTTGGAAAGTAGACCCCCTAAGGAACTTATCTAGATGTGTGGTGAGGTGAGCATTTTGACCCAAAAAGTGCTTCACAAAAGTTTATAATGTAGAGCCGTAAAAATCAAAAATAATTTTTTTTCACAAAAATGAAATTTTCGCCACCAATTTTTTATTTTCCCAAGGTTACCAGAAGAAATTATACCCCAAACATTGTTGTGCAATTTGTCCTGAGTACGCTGATACCCCATATTTGGGGGTAAACCACTGTTTGGGTGCATGGCAGAGCTCAGAAGGGAAGGAGCGACGTTTGACTTTTCAATGCAAAATTGGCTGGAATTAAGATGGGACGCCATGTTGCATTTGGAGAGCCCCTGATGTGCCTAAACATTGAAACCCCCCACAAGTGACACCATTTTGGAAAGTAGACCCCATAAGGATCTTATCTAGATGTGTTGTGAGAGCTTTGAACCCCCAAGTGTTTCACTACAGTTTATGACGCAGAGCCGTGAACATAAATATTATTTTTTTTCCACAAAAATTATTTTTTAGTCCCCAGTTTTGTATTTTCCCAAGAGTAACAGGAGAAATTAGACCCCAAAAGTTGTTGTGCAATTTGTCCTGAGTATGCTGATACCCCATATGTGGGGGGTAACCACCGTTTGGGCTCATGGCAGAGCTCGGAAGGGAAGGAGCGCCATTTGGAATGCAGACTTAGATGAAATGGTCTGCAGGCGTCACATTGCGTTTGCAGAGCCCCTGATGTACCTAAACAGTAGAAACCCCCCACAAGTGACCCCATATTGGAAAGTAGACCCCCCAAGGAACTTATCTAGATGTGTTGTGAGAACTTTGAACCCGCAAGTGTTTCACTACAGTTAATAACGCAGAGCTGTGAAAATAAAAAATCTTTTTTTTTCCACAAAAATTATCTTTAACACCCAGTTTTGTATTTTCCCAAGGGTAACAGGAGAAATTGGTCCCCAAAAGTTGTTATCCAATTTGTCCTGAGTACGCTGATACCCCATATGTGGGAGGGAACCACAGTTTGAGCACATGGCAGAGCTCGGAAGGGAAGGAGCGCCATTTGGAATGCAGATTTAGATGCATTAGTCCGCAGGCATCACGTTGCATTTGCAGAGCCCCTGATGTACCTAAACAGTAGAAACCCCCCACAAGTGACCCCATATTGGAACCTAGGCCCCCCAAGGGACTTATCTAGATGTGTTGTGAGAACTTTGAAACACCAAGTTTTTCTCTACAGTTTATAACGCAGAGCCGTGAAAATAAAAAATAATTTTTTTCCTACAAAAATGTTTTTTAGCCCCCCAAATTTTTATTTTCCCAAGCGTAACAAGAGAAATTAGACCCCAAAAGTTGTTGTCCAATTTGTCCTGAGTATGCGGATACCCCATATGTGGGGAGAAACCACCGTTTGGGCGCATGGCAGAGCTCGGAAGGGAAGGAGCGCCAATTGGAATGCAGACTTAGATGGATTGGTCTGCAGGTGTCACGTTGCATTTGCAGAGCCACTGATGTACCTAAACAGTAGAAATCCCCCACAAGTGACCCCATATTGGAACCTAGACCCCCCCAAAGAACTTATCTAGATGTGTTGTGAGAACTTTGAACCCCCAAGTATTTCACTACAGTTTATAACGCAGAGCCGTGAAAATAAAAAATCATTTTTTTTCTACAAAAATGGTTC
Source organism: Ranitomeya variabilis (assembly GCF_051348905.1). NCBI lineage: Eukaryota > Metazoa > Chordata > Amphibia > Anura > Dendrobatidae > Ranitomeya > Ranitomeya variabilis. Next base: position 412,670,897 of record NC_135235.1, on the reverse strand, counting down.
TTTAGCCCCACAAATTTTTATTTTCCCAAGGGTAACAGGAGAAATTGGACCCCAGAAGTTGTTGTCCAATTTGTCCTGAGTACGCTGATACCCCATATGTTGGGGTAAACCTCTGTTTGGGCGCACGGGAGAGCTCGGAAGGGAAGGAGCACTGTTTTACTTTTTCAACGCAGAAATGGCTGGAATTGAGATCGGACGCCATGTCGCGTTTGGAGAACCCCTGATGTGCCTAAACAATGGAAACCCCCAATTCTAACTGAAACCCTAACCCAAACACACTACTAATCCCAACCACACCCCTAACCCCAACCCTAACCACACCTCTAACTCCAACACACCCCTAACCCTAATCCCAACCATAACCCTAACCACACCCCTAACCCTGACACACCCCTAACCCTAATCCCAACTGTAAATGTAATCCAAACCCTAATCTTAGCCCCAACCCTAACCCTAGCCCCAACCATAACCCTAGCCCCAACCCTAACCCTAGCCCCAACCCTAGCCTTAACCCCAACCCTAGCCCTAACCCTAGCCACTACCCTAGCCCCAACCCTAACCCTAGCCCTAACCCTAGCCCTAACCCTAACTTTAGCCCTAACCTTAGCCCTAACCCTAATGGGAAAATGGAAATAAATACATTTTCTAAAAAAATTTTATTTTTCCCTAACTAAGGGGGTGATGAAGGGGGATTTGATTTACTATTTATAGCGGGTTTTTTAGCGGATTTTTATGATTGGCAGCCGTCACACACTAAAAGACGCTTCTTATTGCAAAAAATAGTTTTTGCATCACCACATTTTGAGAGCTATAATTTTTCCATATTTTGGTCCACAGAGTCATGTGAGGTCTTGTTTTTTGCGGGACGAGTTGACATTTTTCTTGGTAACATTTTCGGGCACGTAACATTTTTTGATCGCTTTTCATTCCGATTTTTGTGAGGCAGAATGACCAAAAACCAGCTATTCATGAATTTCTTTTGGGGGAGGCGTTAATACCGTTCCGCGTTTGGTAAAATGGATAAAGCAGTTTTATTCTTCGGGTCAGTACGATTACAGCGATACCTCATTTATATCATTTTTTTATGTTTTGGCGCTTTTATACGATAAAAACTGTTTTATAGAAAAATAATTATAACTTTTTTATTTTTTCTTTGATGATGCTGTATGGCGGCTCTTTTTTGCGGGACAAGATGACGTTTTCAGCGGTTCCATGGTTATTTATATCCATCTTTTTGATCGCGTGTTATTCCATTTTTTGTTTGGCGGTATGATAATAAAGCGTTGTTTTTTGCCTCGTTTTTTTTTACGGTGTTCACTGAAGGGGTTAACTAGTGGGACAGTTTTATAGGTCGCATCTTTACGGACAGGGCGATACTAAATATGTGTACTTTTATTGTTTTTTTTATTTAAAGAAATGTATTTATAGGAACAATATATATATATATATATATATATATATATATATATATATATATATATATATATATATATATATATATATATATATATATATACACTCACCGGCCACTTTATTAGGTACACCATGCTAGTAACGGGTTGGACCCCCTTTTGCCTTCAGAACTGCCTCAATTCTTCGTGGCATAGATTCAACAAGGTGCTGGAAGCATTCCTCAGAGATTTTGGTCCATATTGACATGATGGCATCACACAGTTGCCGCAGATTTGTCGGCTGCACATCCCAAAGATGCTCCATACAAGGCAGGATGGATCCATGCTTTCATGTTGTTTACGCCAAATTCTGACCCTACCATCCGAATGTCGCAGCAGAAATCGAGACTCATCAGACCAAGCAACGTTTTTCCAATCTTCTACTGTCCAATTTCGATGAGCTTGTACAAATTGTAGCCTCAGTTTCCTGTTCTTAGCTGAAAGGAGTGGTACCCGGTGTGGTCTTCTGCTGCTGTAGCCCATCTGCCTCAAAGTTCGACGCACTGTGCGTTCAGAGATGCTCTTAGGCCTACCTTGGTTGTAACGGGTGGCGATTTGAGTCACTGTTGCCTTTCTATCAGCTCGAACCAGTCTGCCCATTCTCCTCTGACCTCTGGCATCAACAAGGCATTTCCGCCCACAGAACTGCCGCTCACTGGATTTTTTTTCTTTTTCGGACCATTCTCTGTAAACCTTAGAGATGGTTGTGCGTGAAAATCCCAGTAGATCAGCAGTTTCTGAAATACTCAGACCAGCCCTTCTGGCACCAACAACCATGCCACGTTCAAAGGCACTCAAATCACCTTTCTTCCCCATACTGATGCTCGGTTTGAACTGCAGGAGATTGTCTTGACCATGTCTACATGCCTAAATGCACTGAGTTGCCGCCATGTGATTGGCTGATTAGAAATTAAGTGTTTAAATATGAAATTTCTTGGCACTCAGAAGATATGTTGTTGCAAAATTCAGAAATGGATTTTATTTGGTGCATCCAGTTCAACATGTATAAACGTTTTCGGTCTACACAAATAAGACCTTCATCAGATACAGTTGTAAGTGCTGGAGACCATGTGTGACAGAACACACTAAATTAGAAAACAGCCAAGATGCGGGAGCGCAAGGCGTCTGAAGGCCTATGGTGATGTACAAATGCAGCGCTGAGACAAAGCGAGGTACTCGCAAGGGAAACAATGCTGAACATCCCGGGAGCGTTCTCTTCACTGCACGGCGTCCATAGTCTCTCTGATGTTCAGCATTGTTTCCCTTGCGAGTACCTCGCTTTGTCTCAGCGCTGCATTTGTACATCACCATAGGCCTTCAGACGCCTTGCGCTCCCGCACCTTGGCTGTTTTCTAATTTAGTGTGTTCTGTCACACATGGTCTCCAGCACTTACAACTGTATCTGATGAAGGTCTTATTTGTGTAGACCGAAAACGTTTATACATGTTGAACTGGATGCACCAAATAAAATCCATTTCTGAATTTTGCAACAACATATCTTCTGAGTGCCAAGTAATTTCATATTTATATGCTACGGGTTGGATCCCTAACTTGTGCACCTCCAAGAAACCCTGAGTGCCGTGATCTCTATTCCTATAGAAATTAAGTGTTAACAAGAAGTTGGACAGGTGTACCTAATAAAGTGGCCGGTGAGTGTATATATATATATATATATATATATATATATATATATATTTGTAGGATTTTTTTTACACATGTGAATATTTTTTTTTTACACTATAACATTGCCCCAGGGGGGGCATCATGTTATAGTGTATGAACGCTGATCTGACACTTTGCTCTGCACTGTGTCAGATCAGCGATCTGACGTGCACTCTTGCAGGCTTACCAGCGCTTGCTCTGAGCAGGCGCTGGTAAGCCACCTCCCTGCAGGACCCGGATGCAGCCCCGCGGCCATTTTGGATCCGGCCTGCTGCAGGGAGGAGGAGGTAAGAGACCCTGCTTTGGGGGTCTCAGGGAAGCACGCAGGGAGCCCCCTCCCTGCGAGATGCTTCCCTATACCGCCGGAACGCTGCGATCATGTTTGATCGCATTGTCCCGGGAGTTAATGTGCAATTTCAATGTTGAGGCATGTAAATGAAGACAGGAGAGCAGCAATACCTCTCTGTATGTGCAGTGTATGAGACATATCGTAGAAGCTGCTCTGTACTCACCGACAAATGAAAATGAGATTATTCAGATGGGTAAAACTGGGGAAAAATACAAGATGCAAGATGTAGCAAGAAATATTTCTCATGTACACACAAAACAGCTTTTTCTGACCAGTTACCTGAAATGATAGATACACTTTATATGGACAAAGTTGGGATTGGAACTATGTACTAAAATGATAACCAGTGTTTTGCTCTTCACACAGGATTGCAAAATAGTAACGAAGACCTCTGGTGAAAGTGTGAATCCCAGTAGCTATCCCATTGTGCCAAGAGGAGGGAGCAAGACCGAAAGCCCCATTGCAGAGCCTCCATCTCAATCACTAATACATGAGAAAAGCAATAAGCAGAAGATCCTGGACCTCGCCAACAAGATGATTGAGCTGCTGACCGAAGAGGTGAGCGCTGCTGGGAATACTGGGGCATTATACAGTAACACAAAGGATGATGACTGTATAACTATATATCTGTGTGTGTGTTTTTATTGAACGAGTAAATGAACTTTCACTTTTTTTTCTCCAATTCTATCCAGCATTAAAAGTTATTTAACTTTACAAACTACTATTAAACAATTAGCCTCAGCCCTATAGAAAACTTGCATCTAAGTGTCCTTCAAACCACTGCTTACCCTTTAGGACTCATTCAGAATTCAGTGATTTTTTTTTTCACATAAGTAAAAAAAAAATTGAGTTTCATCAGCATTTTTATCAATATTTGGTCATTATGTTAAATTTTACTATCAGAGTTTCATCAGCTTTTCGTATGAAAAAAAACACAAAGTTTTCTCAAGCTTCTATCAAACAGTTCATGAAAAACTGATGGGTGCCACTGGATGGCATCTGAATGCTGTCCTTTTTTTTTTTTTTAATTCAGAGACTTACATTGGCGAAATTGATCCAAGACTCCGATCAAAATCGGACATGTCTCCGTTGGATTTTCTGAGGAATACTGTTTGAAAAAAACAAAACAAAACATGGAGATGTGAAAAATCACAGACTATAATTAAAATGGATCTATTTGTGAAAAACAGGCATAGAACTTGCACACCAAAAACTGACGTCTTAAATGAGCATTAAGTCTCCTTGCCTGGCTTTCCTGTCCTCTGTTACTAAGCACTGGGTGGGCGAACTCCGGCAGTGGACGCACCTTCCGAGTGTGCTCACTTCCCTGCAAGGTATTCAGTACAGGGATCCTTCTCTCAGCTTTCGGAGGATCGTGCTGTGCAGTTGTAGCGCCCCCACTGCCGCAGGGCCGAGGGGTACCCGGTACCGGGCCTCTGAGTCTCTACTCTGGGGTTGTCACGGTGGCTAGACCCGGTCCGTGACCCTGCTGAGGGGCGTACAGTAATAGATGTGATGCATAGTGGTGGTGGTGCGGTGCAGTAAATAACGAGGACACCAGGTTGCAGTCTCTTTACCTCTTTACTGAAGATCTCTGGGTCCTCAATCCGGAATACGGTTAACCAGGCTGCGCAAGTCCGGCCGGTCCAATGGCGCCACCAGAGTTCTCTTTGCAGGTGGAAATCTGTGCCTTCCTGCTAGCGCTATGTGTTGTGATCCTTCCCTGCTGTGCTTACGGAAAGTCCCCACAACTGTTGTGTCTGTTTCTTAAGTTCCCTCACAACTCGATTAGATGATGTCCTGCTAATCTTCCGTCCCTCCCTGATGTTACGGTTAGGACGGCACCCGTATGACGGGTAGGCTCGGAGCTCTTCCGGGACCCTAGAGTCGCCCCTCTCCACAAGTTGCCCCCTATGTCTTCGTAGGTGATTTAGGTGAGACAGCCCGCCTATGACTGACTGTCCTGCCGTTGGTTTGAAGTATTGCTTGAAGCTAGATGTATGAATACTTCCTCGGCGTTCCGGCCGCCGGTTGTGCGCCTCAGTAGGATGTTGCCTCGGTCTAACAGCACGACTTCTACTGGTATTCTCCTTGTTGCTTTGATCTCGTTTCTCACTCAGCACAATCTATCTCGCTTCTAATCCTTCCTTGGGCACCGCCGCTATGCTGAGCAGGCACGGTCCCGTGACGTTCTCTCAAGTTGCCAGGCCTCTGTCAGGATCCCACCCCCGACAGGGGCCCTACCGAATCTTCCCCCACAACACCCTCTGCCACAAGGTGTTGCCTGGTTCCAACCCAGTCAGCTTTCTGTCTAACTTCCTGCCTCACCCCCAGTTTTACCAGTATGTGAGGAGTGGCCTAATGAATAGAACCCTTAGCTCCCCCTGGAGGCCCGGCTGTGAAATGTATTGGTGTCTGTGATACCTGGTCAGGTGAACTCCTTCAGTGCCATCAGACGTACCATAGCTCCCCTTAGTGGCGGAGCCACAGTACTGCAATGACCAGGACTCTGGGGCGCTGCACATACTCCATAAGAACCACTACATCATGTGTCTCCTTCATTGTGCTATCAGCAGTAACTCCTGCAGCATGGCTGTGCCCAGATCTAGTGAGATTAGGCAGCGTTGCCATGCCAGCTCTATGGGTTTGTTTCACCAAGTGACAAACGTGGGCTGCCTAATTTCACTAGAGCTGGGTACAATCAAGCTGAGTAGAATTAGCAAACAGAAATTGAAGTCTAATGTTTTCCAGAAACATTTTTTAATGAAAATGTAAGGTAAGCCAAGTCTGTGGATCAGTGGAAATAATCAGCATCTTCAGCAACTCAATATGATTTTCTGTATAATTTTTATGTGTCAGGTTCCCATACGGTATCAGGATGTCACTGTCTATTTCTCTGTGGAAGATGGGAGTACTTAGAAGAAAACAAGAGTTTGTAGAAGAAAATTATGATGGAGATGCACCAGACCCCACCATCAATAGGTAAGAGGACGTTTTCACGAGTGGCAAAAGACCCCAGATTTAAGTGTCATCTTGATATCACCAATAGACTGATCACCACATGTGAACATTGTGTTATTCTTCTCTAGATGAAAATCCACCGGAGAGATGTTCTATTGCTCTGTATTCTGAGGAATCTCCAGAGAAAAGTCCCTGTGTCCTACACAATAATCAGGTAGACACATGTAAGAAATTTTCAGATACAGTGGTCCCTCAAGCTAAAATAGTTCTTTTTTTCTGAGACAGCCATTATAAGTTGAAAATGTTCTAACTTGGGAATGAAATTTTAAGGAAAACTGGCCTCCAAAATATCAACTCAAATAAGAAAAAAATAAGGGCATTATAGTGCACACACAATGTATCCTAAAGTTAGAATAAAGCTGGAATTACTGGACAGCCCCTCAATGAATGCGCGCCAGTAATGCAAGTGTTTGAAGAGTAAGGTCCCCAAGCTGATTATCAGGGAATAAAATGTGATGCCGATCTGCAGTGTCTGGCAGTGAATGTTGAAGGCTAAAGGTACCTTCACACGAAACGACATTATAACGATATCGCTAGCAATCCGTGACGTTGCAGCGTCCTCGCTAAGCGATATCGTTTCGTTTGACACGCAGCAGCGATCAGGATCCTGCTGTGATGTCGCTGGTCGCTGAATAAAGTCCAGAACTTTATTTGGTCGTCCGATCGCTGTGTATCGTTGTGTTTGAAAGCAAAAGCAACGATACCAGCGATATTTTACACTGGTAACCAGGGTAAACATCGGGTTACTAAGCGCAGGGCCGCGCTTAGTTACCCGATGTTTACCCTGGTTACTAGCGTAAAATGTAAAAAAAACAAACAGCACATACTCACATTGCGTCCCCTGCAGTCTGCTTCCTCCTCTGACTCAGCGCCGCAAAGTGAAAGTGAAAGCAGCACAGCGGTGACGTCACCGCTCTGCTCTCACTGTACGGCGCTCAGTCAGTCAGGAAGTGGACGCAGGGGGACGTGAATGTAAGTATGTGCTGTTTGTTTTTTTTAGATTTTACGCTGGTAACCAGGGTAAACATCGGGTTACTAAGCGCGGCCCTGCGCTTAGTTACCCGATGTTTACCCTGGTTACCAGGGGACCTCGGCATAGTTGATCGCTGGAGAGCGGTCTGTGTGACAGCTCTCCAGCGACCAAACAGCGACGCTGCAGCGATCTACATCGTTGTCGCTATCGCTGCAGCGTCGCTTCGTGTGAAGGTACCTTTAGGAAAGACTGATATATTAAAAAATATGGAAACTTGAGGCCATTATAAATTGAGGGTAAACAGTTCCAAAGTAGGTTTATTACTGAAGATAGGTATATGCAAACTAAGCACAGAAGAGAGAGCAATGTGAATCCAGTGTGCTTATAGCAGACGATGCTAGCTGGTCTCGAGCACTTGCGTTGGGCTGTCAAGTACATTTCTACTAGTCTGGTGTACAAGCTGTGCAGAAAAGGATATGTAGAAGCGAGGTTTAATTAAAGGGGTTACCCTGGAATACAGTAGAGAAAAATAAAGAAATAAAATGTAATTATGAATAAATTCCTTTGATTAGTAAATGACACTTATTTTGTCTATGGAGAGTCATTGTAGTACATTAAAATGGCTGTCACTATTAGAAACCTGTACTCGCATATTAATAGGAAAGGAACCTGTGAATGTATGCAGTAGGAAGCACCACTGCTGTGACCTGGAGAGCTTGACAGTACGTGGTATAGATCATATCCCGGACCCAGCAGCGGGGCTTTCTACTGCACAGGATCCAGTCCTACCAGGGCCGGACTTAGCCCAAAAGGCGCCCTGTGCGAGACTGCAGGACGGCGCCCCCCCCCCCTCCAAACTTTGAAAGAAAACAATAACTCTTTAATATTCACAACAACACGTTTACTTAGAAAACTTGTGTTTCCCTGCAAAACACTTGAAGAAACACTAATATTGCAATAACGGGAATTATAAAGTGCTTTAAAGCGGACCAAAAGGAAAAAATGACGCTTGGTCCAAAGCCATATGGGCTGACAGCCAATCAGAGTGCAGAGCGGCGGCCTGCAAGGCCAAACACCGCCACACCATGACCAGATGACATATTACCACCACAGTGATCGAATAATATCAAATACAAGGAACGAATACCACAACATCATGACCAGACCACATATTACCACCACATAGTGACTGAATACTACAATACTGATCAATAATAAAAAAAACCACAATACTATCACCATAAGTGCCATTATACACAGGAGATCTGTACTTAGTATGCAGCGTCTGTGTATAGGTAATACAGTGATCACCGGTGACATACACAGGACCTCAGTATATAGTATACAGTGTATAGTGTCAGTGTATAGGTAACACACTGACTCACCAGTGACATCTCTAGGTGAAGTCCTTCATCTTTCATCCCGCACAGACCGCCATCACTTCATCCAGCCAGGACTCGTCTCTGCAGGAAATAACACAGTTATCTCGAGTTCCACTTGCAGAACACATTACTTAATTTTCCCAACTTCTACATTACACCACATGAAGAAGGCGACATAGTGTCACTCTACACAGTAATAGGACCGCCCCTCCATTTAAAACAGTATACTCAAAAAATAAAATAAATACATCACTGCAGTAATAATATCCCTTAATTAGCCCCTATGGTAATAATATTCGCCATCCTGGCCCCCGTGTGTCTCATTCCTGGCGTCAGCCATATATTCTCCCATCCTGCCCTAATGAGTATCTATCCTGCCCCATATGATCTTCCCATCCTGCCCCATCTGTCTCCATCGTATCCATCCTGCCCCATCTGTCTCCAATCCTGCCTCCAGTGTCTCCAGTCATGACGCCATGTCTGTCATCCTGCCCCGTGTCTCCATTCTGCCCCTGTGTCAAGCATTCTGCCCGTGTCCAGCATTCTGCACCAGTGTCCAGCATTCTGCCCCTGTGTCCAGCTTTCTGCCCCCTGTGTCCAGCTTTCTGCCCCAGTGTCCAGCTTTCTGCCCCAGTGTCCAGCTTTCTGCCCCAGTGTCCAGCTTTCTGCCCCAGTGTCCAGCTTTCTGCCCCAGTGTCCAGCGTTCTGCCCCCGTGTCCAGCGTTCTGCCCCCGTGTCCAGCGTTCTGCCCCAGTGTCCAGCGTTCTGCCCCAGTGTCCAGCGTTCTGCCCCAGTGTCCAGCGTTCTGCCCCCGTGTCCAGCGTTCTGCCCCCGTGTCCAGCGTTCTGCCCCCGTGTCCAGCGTTCTGCCCCCGTGTCCAGCGTTCTGCCCCAGTGTCCAGCGTTCTGCCCCAGTGTCCAGCGTTCTGCCCCTGTGTCCAGCGTTCTGCCCCCGTGTCCAGCGTTCTGCCCCTGTGTCCAGCGTTCTGCCCCCCGTGTCCAGCGTTCTGCCCTCGTGTGCAGCGTTCTGCCCCAATGTCCTTTCTGCCCCCCTGTGTCCAGCTTTCTGCCCCCCCCTGTGTCCAGCTTTCTGCCCCCCAGTGTCCAGCTTTCTGCCCCCCCCTGTGTCCAGCGTTCTGCCCCAGTGTCCAGCTTTCTGCCCCCCAGTGTCCAGCTTTCTGCCCCCCAGTGTCCAGCTTTCTGCCCCCCCCTGTGTCCAGCGTTCTGCCCCAGTGTCCAGCTTTCTGCCCCCCAGTGTCCAGCTTTCTGCCCCCCCCCCTGTGTCCAGCTTTCTGCCCCCCAGTGTCCAGCTTTCTGCCCCCCCCTGTGTCCAGCGTTCTGCCCCAGTGTCCAGCTTTCTGCCCCCCAGTGTCCAGCTTTCTGCCCCCCCCCCTGTGTCCAGCGTTCTGCCCCAGTGTCCAGCTTTCTGCCCCCCTGTGTCCAGCTTTCTGCCCCCCTGTGTCCAGCTTTCTGCCCCCCAGTGTCCAGCTTTCTGCCCCCCCCCTGTGTCCAGCGTTCTGCCCCAGTGTCCAGCTTTCTGCCCCCCAGTGTCCAGCTTTCTGCCCCCCCCTGTGTCCAGCTTTCTGCCCCCCAGTGTCCAGCTTTCTGCCCCCCCTGTGTCCAGCGTTCTGCCCAGTGTCCAGCTTTCTGCCCCCCAGTGTCCAGCTTTCTGCCCCCCCCTGTGTCCAGCGTTCTGCCCCAGTGTCCAGCTTTCTGCCCCCCTGTGTCCAGCTTTCTGCCCCCCTGTGTCCAGCTTTCTGCCCCCCAGTGTCCAGCTTTCTGCCCCCCTGTGTCCAGCTTTCTGCCCTGGGCCCCCCCCCCCGATCGCTGCTCTCAATAAAAAAAAAAACAAAACAAGTTCTGCTTACCTGACCGCGATCCTGCTCTGTCTGGTTATCGGTGGGGGCGGCCATCTTCCTGAGGCCGCGCGTGCGCAGGTGGAGTGCTCTGCTGCCTGGGGCTTCAGGAAAATGGCCGCGGGATGCCGCGCATGCGCAGATGGAGATCGCGGCGGCCATTTTTCTGAAGCTGACATGCGAACAGGTAAATTCTGCACCGCCGGCGACCCGCCCCCCGCATTGTGCCGCCCCCCGCATTGCGCCCCCCTTCCTACGCCACTGCTTGGCGCCCTGTGTGGCCGCACAGGTCGCACAGGGCAAAGGCCGGCCCTGAGTCCTACTAACATTCTAGGTCAGGTTTCTGCCAGTGTAACAATGCTGCTCACTTGGGAGTTAAATGTCCGTCTTGTTTATTGCTTTCCTCATAAACCACATCAGAGGAAATTCAAATACAGCCCATGTCCATCTCAAAGTATAACATAAAGCAAAAAGTCCATACAATAGTTAACCCGCATGGCTTAGAGTCCAGCTTCTTAGTCCTTTAGCAAAGGCACTCAATCCAGGAGATCTGCACACCTCCTTACACACAGCAATGTGTGAGACAAACAGGTCTCAATTTACAAAATGACCACACCCCGGGGTGGAGATATGGTGAGCAGCTGTCTCGCCCAATTCTTCAGCTGCTCACAATCAAACGGTCATGACCGATTAACCCCTTTTAGTCCTACGTGTGCTAAAGCATTTCTCCAGGTTTATCTCCCACCCAACCAGGTGTCCTTCAGCGACCTTACATAAGATAGAGGTAATTTTCATCCACTATAGCAATTACTTCACTAGTCAAAACAATTTAGTAATTCATTCAAAATAACATTCTTTTTCTTATGCATTACACAGACCTTAAAAATGACAGTAAAAATGCACTTTAAGAAATACGTTTTGTATGCAGGGAAGTTTTCTTATGGGGGATTTTTATTGTCTGTTTTCATAAAACGTTTAAAATGTTCAATAAAAAAAATCTCTACAAGAAAAACCGACGTTGTTGTTCACAACTGCTAATCACAGTGATGTTTTTATTTTCCAGGGCATTAAAAAAAAAAATAGCTTGCTCTTATTTGTTGCTAAGAGTAAAAAAAAGAGTTTCTTTGTTGGTTTTGCTAAATGAGAACCACTTTGCCTGTCCAAAATGTGTGTTTTTGGTTTTGCGTGTTAAATCAGGTGGAAGATTTGATTGATATTAAAGTTGAAGTTATAGAGGGAGAAGAAGAGTCGTACATGAGAGGTGATCAGCCATGTAGGAAAGAGGATCGTCCTGTAAACATTAGCCCAGGTGAGTAATAGTCAATATATAGTAGTCACATTTCTTGTCCTTTTCTTTGTTCATTTGCTAGAATTCTCTCCAGTTCTTTACCAACTTGAATATATGTCTGTTTGGAACGGGTAGAGAATGTCAGAGGTCATCACCCTCTAGGCTTCTGCCCATTTAAAAGGGAATCTGTCAGTATTATAAACCCTCATAAGTCGTCTCAAGTCATAGAGAGTTGAATAAAGTGATATCTTGATATCTGCGATCCATTGTCTTATTCCAGAGAAATACTACATTTTTCTTAATATATAAATGAGCTATTAAAGGGAACCTGTCACCCCCAAAATGGCTGGTGAGGTAAGCTCACCGGCATCAGGGGCTTATCTACAGCATTCTGTAATGCTGTAGATAAGCCCCCGATGTATCCTGAAAGAGGAGAAAAAGACGTTAGATTATACTCACCCAGGGGCGGTCCCGGTGCGGTCAGGTCGGATGGGTGTCTCCGGTCCGCTCCGGCGCCTCCCATCTTCATTCCATGACGTCCTCTTCGGGTCTTTACGCCGCGGCTCCGGCGCAGGCGTACTTTGTCTGCAGTGTGTACTGCAAAGTACTGCAGTGCGCAGGCGCCGGAAAGGTCAGAGAGGCCCGGCGTCTGCGCACTGCAGCGGCATTTAACTAGCGCTCCCGGCCGCGCAGCCGGAGGCGCTCGCTCCGCTGACCCCCATCACATGATCGGGGGTCAGCGGTGCATTGCCATAACAACCAGAGGTCTCCTTGAGACCTCTATGGTTGTTGATGGCCGATTGCTTTGAGCGCCACCCTGTGGTCAGTGCTCAAAGTACACCTGCCTTTCTACTACATAGAGGTGATCTGTATTTCACCTCTATGTAGCAGAGCCGATCGTGTAGTGCATGCTTCTAGCCTCCTATGGAGGCTATTGAAGCATGCCAAAATTAAGAAAAAAAAGTGTTTAAAAATATTAAAAAAATAAAAAATATATAAAAGTTCAAATCACCCCCCTTTCGCCCCAATCAAAATAAAACAATTAAAAAAAATTAAACCTACACATATTTGGTATCGCCGCGTTCAGAATCGCCCGATCTATCAATAAAAACAAAGGATTAACCTGACCGCTAAATGGCGTAGCGAGAAAAAAATCAAAACGCCAAAATTACGTTTTTTTGGTCGCCGCGACATTGCATTAAAATGCAATAACGGGCGATCAAAAGAATGTATCTACACCAAAATGGTATCATTAAAAACGCCAGCTCGGCACACAAAAAATAAGCCCTCACCCGACCCCAGATCATGAAAATTGGAGACGCTACGGGTATTGGAAAATCGCGCAATTTTTTTTTTTTTTTTTTTTAAGCAAATTTTGGATTTTTTTTTCACCAATTAGGTAAAAAATAACCTAGACATGTTGGTGTCTATGAACTCATAATGACCTGGAGAATCATAATGGCAGGTTAGTTTTAGCATTTGGTGAACCTAGCAAAAAAGCCAAACAAAAAACAAGTGTGAGATTGCACTTTTTTTGCAATTTCATCACACTTGGAATTTTTTTCCCGTTTTCTGTTACACGGCATGGTAAAACCAATGGTATCGTTCAAAAGTACATCTCGTCCCGCAAAAAATAAGCCCTCACATGGCCATATTGACGGAAAAATAAAAAAAGTTATGGCTCTGGGAAGGAGGGGAGCGAAAAACGAAAACGAAACAACGGAAAAAGCTCCGGGGGTGAAGGGGTTAATTATGTACCATCCATACGTGGATCAGAGATGTGTATCTATGGTCCTGCAGTGCAGATGTAAGTGCGCACACAGAAAAGTGGCACACTCAATTTTTATTTTATTTTATTTTTCCTTTAAAAACCCTCATCTTTCCCATCACAGACCCAGCATTACACCTGGAACCACCAGAGGAGCTGCGGAGGCTCACAGAGAGACACTTTATGGCACCAATACCCTCAATGGCAAACCGAAGATACCCCCAGAGAAAGTGTCATGTTTGCAACAATGTCTTTCTAAATGCTTTAAAATATAACACATTGATGCCTGCCTATGACATATCCTCATGGGCTGCTTAAAAATAGATTTTATTCCATCAATCTAGTACTTTTTTATTTGGTTATTAGTTTAGGGTTTTTTTTAATACTTTTGTTTTTTTTTAAATGGCTTGATGAAGTCTAAATAAATTATACTAGGTGCCCTCATTTGGCAAAACATTCATTTTAATAGCATGCATTTATTGTAATAAAAAAATGAACCCTTACCAATTTTGTTCACATGACATTGAATTCTTCCTCTTAGATTCCTGCCACTTTTGATTGATCTGGAGGATCAGAGGGAATGTCATCATTAACGGCATGACTAGTCTGGTCCAAGTTAGCGTTCTACCGAGCATGTGCCTATCAACTATTGGGGTGCACTCTCAATGCATGCTGCCCACTTTGCATGTTTCACACCTATATGCAGGTACGGACTGTGGCTGAAATTCAGTCCTGGCATTTGAAATCACACCGGCCCATGTTGTCCCCGCCCCATGAACCAGATGGGATATATCACTAACATTACCCTGGTGTCATGTCGGACGCTGTTCAGACCAGGTCATCCGACAGACAGCGGTAGTTCCGCTTTTGACCACTATTTGCTCATTGGCGTCGGCTAGGTTTTGTCTAGCTGTTCCGGGGTTAATTTACCTGATCCTCGGATTGGAGGCTGGGCCATGCCCATTGCCTTTTTATAGTTCTCCTGATCATTGGGTGTCGCCGATTATAGCTTCTGTCTTGCGCATTTGTTATCTCGGTCTGGAGTGGAGAGCTGGTCGTTGGAGTATCGTTGCTGGTGGTGTATTTTCCCTTGTCTTATTTACTCCTTCCTATATTTGTGTTTATTTTGCCCTGCACATTTATAGTGTATTCCTGAGTGACTGCAGCGTGATGTATATTTTCCTTTATCCTTGTCTGTGCTAACTGTGGGTACTGGTGTATTGCATTCACTGGGTGGAGGGCGGAGGTTTCCAGCTCAGGGTTGTATCAGGAGGCAAGGTGAGGGTCGAGGCCTGAACATGCACACCATCAGTGTAAACTTCAGGTAGAGGGCCAGTCAGTATTTCCCTAGTCTTAGGGAAATTGCAGGGGCCCGGGTTATAAGCTCTCGCCCACCTAGTCCCTCCGTGACATTATAATCGGCCAACATTATTTCCATGGATCCCATGATTTCCATAAGCCGCCAGTTGAGGGCGCTGTTCCTACAGGTCACTGAGTTGAGGGGGGCAGTGCAGCAACAGGGAATAGCAGTATCTAATGTGCAAGCCGTTGTTACAGATAAAGTTGCTGAACCTAAGTATCCGTTGCCTGAAAAATTTGCTGGGGAACGCAGTAAATTTGTTACTTTTCGTGAGGCTTGCAAACTATATTTTCGGATGCGTCCGACTTCCTCCGGTAATGAGGCTCAGCGTGTGGGCCTGGTGTTGTGATTATTAAGCGGGGATCCCCAAGCATGGGCGTTTTCTTTGCCATCTGATTCTACTGCATTTGACTCTGTGGAGAGTTTTTTTTTCTGCACTTGGAAACATCTACGACGAGCCTGACAGAATGGCTCTAGCAGAATCTAAGATACGCACTATTTGCCAGTGGGAGCGAGTAGCAGAGGATTACTGTTCTGAATTCCGCCGCTGTGCGGTCGACACTCAGTGGAATGATTCCCCGCTGCGGAGTCATTTTATTCATGGAGTTTCTGACAGGGTTAAAAAAGCCCTCCTGATGTATTGATCGCCGTTTGCGTCTGGGAGAGCATGTGACATCATCTGTGGGAGGAGGTTTGGGTTTACGTGAGGTTGCTGCAGGTGAGCCCACGGAACCTATGCAAATCGCAGGGGTATCACATGTTAAGCATCAGGCTTCTGTACATGGGAGGCAGGGAGCGTGCTTTTTCTGCGGTAAAACTGGTCATTTTATTAATATCTGTCCTCTGCTGTCAAAGAAAAATGCAACGGCTTAAAGACTTCTAAACTCAGAGGGTGTGGAGGAGTCCAATCTGAGCTTGAGTATGTCCTCCATGATGGTATCTCAGTGCATGCTCCCTGCCAAGGTTGTTGATGCTGGCAGAGAGCTGCCAATCACTGTTTTTGTGGATAGTGGTTCTGCCACAAATCTCATTCATGAGGAGTTTGCGCACACTGCTGGTTTTAGGATCCAAAAACTGCCTCATGCTATCCGCGTGGTCGCTATCAATTCTGCTCCTCTCCCACAGGGGGAGATTACTGAGTTTGTGTCTGAGATTAAACTCCACATTGGGGTTCTTCATTCTGAGCAGGTTACATGTAAGGTGCTCAAGAGTCTTCCGGCACCATTGGTTCTGGGTTTTCCATGGTTGTCTACACACAACCCGGTGATAGACTGGAAAACTCAGGACATAATTCAGTGAAGTGATTTCTGCCAGGAGAATTGCTTGGCCACATGTGTTGCTGCTGTGACTTCAAGTGTCCCTGAGTCACTTCTGGATTTTGTGGATGTGTTCTCTGAGAAGGGTTGTTCAGAGTTGCCACCACATCGTCCCTATGACTGTACTATCAGGTTTAAACCAGGGGCTAAATTGCCCAAAGCAAGGATGTTTAACATCTCCGGTCCGGAGAGACAAGCGCTAAAGGATTACATTGCTGATAGTTTGAGCAAAGGGCACATCAGGCCTTCATCCTCTCCGGTGGCAGCAGGGTTCTTCTTCGTTAAGAAGAAAGATGGTGGACTACGGCCGTGTCTGGATTTCCGGGAGTTAAACCAGATTACGGTTCGTGATCCATACCCTATGCCATTGATACCGGATTTGTTCAACCAGGTGGCAGGTGCTAAGTGGTTTACCAAGCTTGACCTCAGGGGGGCGTACAACCTCATAAGAGTCCGTCAAGGTGATGAGTGGAAGACGGCTTTTAATACCCCTGAGGGTCATTTAGAAAATTTGGTGATGCCATTTGGGTTGACAAACGCACCTGCAGTGTTTCAGCATTTCATAAATGATGTGTTCTCGCATGTTTTGGGGAAATTCGTTATTGTGTACCTTGATGACATCCTCATATATTCTTGCGACCGTGACACTCATTTAGATCATGTCAAGCAGGTGTTACAGCTTCTCAGAGAGAATAAGCTGTATGCAAAACTGGAGAAATGTGTGTTTTCGGTACAGGAGTTGCCTTTCTTGGGCTATATCGTGTCTGCCTCTGGTTTTAAAATGGACGCCGCTAAGGTGCAAGCGGTGTTGCATTGGGAACGGCCTGATAACCTGAAAGCACTTCAGCGGTTCCTTGGGTTTTCTAACTACTATAGGAAATTTATCAAGGATAATTCCACCATTGCTAAACCGCTAACTGACATGACTAAAAAGGGTACCAATTTCTCCGTTTGGCCTGAGGCTGCTGTGTGCGCATTCGAATCTCTTAAAAACAGGTTTGTTTCGGCCCCCATTCTGGTGCAGCCAGATGTATCGAAACCTTTTGTGGTGGAAGTCGATGCATCTGAGGTTGGTGTGGGGGCGGTGCTGTCACAAGGCTCATCCTTGAGCGGTTTGCGTCCGTGCGCCTATTTTTCCAAGAAATTGTCGCCAGCCGAACGTAACTACGATATCGGCAACAGAGAGTTGTTGGCAATCAAATTGGCCTTTGAGGAATGGCGACACTTCTTGGAGGGGTCGATTCATCAGGTCACTGCTGTTACCGACCATAAGAATTTGCTTTATTTGGAGTCTGCCAAGCGTCTGTCTCCTAGGCAGGCTCGCTGGGCATTGTTTTTCACGCGGTTCAATTTTGTTGTCACCTACAGACCAGGGTCTAAAAACACTAAGGCAGATGCTCTGTCCAGGTGTTTTCCGGGGGGAGAACCTCGGGAGGATCCAGTACCCATCCTCCAAAAGGGTGTTGTGGTTTCGGCTCTCACTACCGAGGTTGAGGCTGAGATTGCCGAGGCTCAGGAGGAGGTACCATCTGAGCTACCTATCAACAAATCTTTTGTACCGCTTCATCTCCGCTTAAAGGTTTTGGCGGAGCATCATGATGCTGTCCTGGCTGGCCACCCAGGGGTTAGAGGTACTTTGGAGTTGGTGTCACGTCGGTTTTGGTGGCCCAAGATCCAACAGGACGTGGTCTCATACGTGTCAGCTTGTACCACGTGCGCTAGGGCTAAGACACCTCGCTCCCGTCCTGTTGGCACACTACTTCCTCTTGAGGTACATAGTAAGCCATGGACGGAAATCTCCATGGATTTCATCACTGATTTGCCCTCATCAGCTGGGAACACGGTCATCTTGGTGATTGTTGATCGGTTCTCAAAAATGTCGCACTTTGTGTCTTTGCCTTCGTTGCGCAGGTATTTGTGCAGGAGGTGGTCAGACTTCATGGGGTTCCGTCTGACATCGTGTCTGATAGGGGGTCTCAGTTTGTGTCAAAATTTTGGAAAGCATTTTGCTCACGGCTGGGGATCAAGTTGTCTCATTCTTCGGCGTTTCATCCTCAGTCAAATGGTCAGACTGAGCGTATGAACCAAAATTTGGAACAGTACTTACGCTGCTTTGTCTCTGATAATCAGGAGGAGTGGTCTACCTTTCTTTCTTTGGCTGAGTTTGCCATCAATAATCATCGCCAGGAGTCATCTGGGGAGTCTCCGTTTTTTTGTGTTTACGGGCTACATCCTCAATTTTGTACTTTGAGTCAAAGGGGTTCTTCCGGCGTTCCGGAGGAGGACCGCTTAGGAGCACAATTGTCGTCAGTCTGGAGGAGAGTTAAACAGCGCCTGTTGAGTGTGGGTGCTAGGTACAAACGTGTGGCTGACAGTAGGCGTGTGCCAGGTCCGGACCTGAGTGTGGATGACTGGGTGTGGTTATCCACAAAAAACATAAGACTCAAAATTCCGTCCCTTAAATTGGGTCCACGGTTTATTAGTCCATTTAGGGTCACCGCCGTCATTAGCCCAGTAGCGTACCGACTGGAGCTCCCTACGGTGTATAACATACACAACGTGTTCCACAGGTCTCTTCTGAAGAGGGTGGTGGGTTCTGTGGACGCGGCGCCTATGCCATCTCCAGTCTTGGTGGATGGTAACCTGGAATTTGAAGTCTCCAAGGTGGTTGACTCTCGTGTAGTGCGCCGCACTTTACAGTACTTGGTACACTGGCGTGGTTATGGAGGAGAGGTCCTGGGTACCAGCCTCAGACATTCATGCGGATCGGCTGATCAGGTTTTTTCATCGTCGTCATCCGGACAAGCCGGGTCCTATAAGCTGTGAGGGCCCTGGGGTCCCTCGTAGAGGCGGGGTACTGTCATGTTGGACGCTGTTCAGACCGGGTCATCCGACAGACAGCGGTAGTTCCACTTTTGACCACTATTTGCTCATTGGCGTCGGCTAGATTTTGTCTAGCTGTTCCGGGGTTAATTTACCTGATCCTCGGATTGGAGGCTGGGCCATGCCCATTGCCTTTTTATAGTTCTCCTGATCATTGGGTGTCGCCGATTATAGCTTCTGTCTTGCGCATTTGTTATCTCGGTCTGGAGTGGAGAGCTGGTCGTTGGAGTATCGTTGCTGGTGGTGTATTTTCCCTTGTCTTATTTACTCCTTCCTATATTTGTGTTTATTTTGCCCTGCACATTTATAGTGTATTCCTGAGTGACTGCAGCGTGATGTATATTTTCCTTTATCCTTGTCTGTGCTAACTGTGGGTACTGGTGTATTGCATTCACTGGGTGGAGGGCGGAGGTTTCCAGGTCAGGGTTGTATCAGGAGGCAGGGTGAGGTTCGAGGCCTGAACATGCACACCATCAGTGTAAACTTCAGGTAGAGGGCCAGTCAGTATTTCCCTAGTCTTAGGGAAATTGCAGGGGCCCGGGTTATAAGCTCTCGCCCACCTAGTCCCTCCGTGACACCTGGATGGAGGAAAGGAAGATTTTCTACAAGACCAATATTTTTAATGATACCCGTGGCCTGCTGGGGTAAGTGATGGAGTCAGCGACTTTCTGCTCCATCACAACTCTTAACAGTATGGGTGTCTTGAGAACACCGATTCTGTTAACAACATAGCAGACAAGGCCGCCCATGACCAAACAGGCCCTTCTGGCATTTTCCAGAATTGCCAGATGGCCAGTCCGGCCCTGCCTATATCCTAATATTTGGACCCTCGGCCCTGTCCTGTTCAGTAACCTTCCTATCCTCCTCACTAGGTGTTTAGATTGAACAGGTGCCTATGATGTCCATGCACGCTCAGTACAGTTATCCTGATGAACAAGCAAAATACATGAGTGATTGTGTGAAAGTAACAAATGTGAACAAAGGGCAGCACTGGAAGGTGCATGATTAGGCAAATAAATTGCAGAAAGACGTAAGGTACTTGTGAGTGTATAAAAAAGTTAAAGTATGTCTTTTTCAAGTGGACTCCGCATGGACTCTGCCTGAAAAAGCGCTGCAAAAAAATGGACTGACGTCTTTTTTCCTGAATCCGTTTCACCTATAAAATGCTTAGGAGGTCCGCCAGGGTCTTAAAGACGCTGTGTGCACATACCCTAATAAACGTGTAAAAACTCAACCTCTTTAACCCCTTTACCCCCAAGGGTGGTTTGCACGTTAATGATCGGGCCAATTTTTACAATTCAGACCACTGTCCCTTTATGAGGTTATAACTCTGGAACGCTTCAACGGATCCCGATGATTTTGACACTGTTTTCTCGTGACATATTGTACTTCATGATAGTAAAATTTCTTTGATATTACTTGCGTTTATTTGTGAAAAAAAAGGATAATTTGGCAAAAATGTTGAAAATTTAGCAATTTTCCAACATTGAATTTTTGAATTTTCATGCCCTTAAATCACAGAGATATGTTACCCAAAATACTTAATAAGTAACATTTCCCACATGTCTACTTTACATCAGCACAATTTTGGAAACAATTTTTTTTTTGTTAGGGAGTTATAAGGGTTAAAAGTTGACCAGCGATTTCTCATTTTTACAATACCATTTTTTTAGGGATCACATCACATTTGAAGTCACTTTGAGGGGTCTATATGATAGAAAATACCAAAAAGTTGCACCATTCTAAAAACTCCACCCCTCAAGGTGCTCAAAATCATATTTAACAAGTTTATTAACCCTTCAGGTGCTTCATAGGAATTTTTTGAATGTTTAAAAAAATGACTATTTTAACTTTTTTTTCACAAAAAATTAATTCAGATCCAATTTGTTTTATTTTACCAAGGGTAACAGGAGAAGTTGGACCCCAAAAGTTGTTATACAATTTGTCCTGAGCACACTGATACCCCATATGTGGGGGTAAACCACTGTTTGGGCGCATGGCAGAGCTCAGAAGGGAAGGAGTTCCTTTTGACTTTTCAATGCAAAATTGGTTGGAATTGAGAGAGGATGCCTTGTCGCGTTTGGAGAGCCCCTGATGTGCCTAAACAGTGGAAACCCCCCACAAGTGACACCATTTTGGAAAGTAGACCCCCTAAGGAACTATCTAGATGTGTGGTGTGCACTTTGAACCCCCAAGTGCTCACAGAAGTTTATAATGTAGAGCCGTAAAAATAAAAAATCATATTTTTTTCACAAAAATGAATTTTCACCCCCAATTTTTTATTTTCCCAAGGGTAACAGGAGAAATTGTGCAAAGCAGTCATCCAAGCAAAAGGTGGCTACTTTGAAGAACCTAGAATATAAGACATATTTTCAGTTGTTTCACACTTTTTTGTTAAGTTTATTATTCCACATGTATTAATTCATAGTTTTGATGCCTTCAGAGTGAATTTACAATTTTCATAGTCATGAAAATACAGAAAAATCTTTAAATGAGATGGTGTATCCAAACTTTTGGTCTGTACTGTATGTGCGAGAAAACTACTGTTTGGGCGCATGGCAGAGCTCGGAAGGGAAAAAGTGGCGTTTTGGAATGCAGACTTTGATGGAATGGTCTGCGGCTGTCACATTGCGTTTACAGAGCCCCTGATTTACCTAAACAGTAGAAACCCCCCCACAAGTGACCCCATATTGGAAACTAGACCACAAAGGAATTATCTAGATGTGCTTTTTTTCCCACAAAATGATTTTTAGCCCCCAAATTATTATTTTCCCAAGGGTAAAAGGAGAAATTGGACTGCAAAAGTTGTTGTCCAATTGGTCCTGAGTACGCTGATACCCCATATGTGGGGGTAAATCACTGTTTGGGTGCACGGCAGAGCTCGGAAGGGAAGGAGCACCGATTTACTTTTTCAATGCAGAATTGGATGAAATTGAGATCGGATGTAATATTGCGTTTGCAAAGCCCTTGATGTGCCTAAACAGTGGAAACACCCAATTCTAACCCCAACATACCCCTAACCCCAACACACCCATAATCCTAATCCCAACCCTAACCACTCCCCTAACCCTAATCCCAACCCACCCCTAACCATAACCCTAACCACACCCCTAACCCTGACACACCCCTAACCCAACCATAAACGTAATCCAAACCTTAACCTCAACTCTAGCCCTAACCCCAACTCTAGCCCCAACCCTAACTTTAGCCCCAACCCTTACTTTAGCCCTAACCCTAACTTTAGCCACAACCCTGACCCTAATGGGAAAATGGAAATACATGTTTTCAATTTTATTATTTTTCCCTAACTAAGAGCGGTGATAACAGGGGTTTTTATTTACTATTTATTGTGGGTTTTTATGTTCGGCAGCTATCACAAACTAAAAGACTCTTTTTATTGCAAAAAATAGTTTTTGCGTTGCCACATTTTGAAAGCTATAATTTTTCAATATTTTGGTCCACAGAGTCATGTGAGGTCTTGTTTTTTTGCGGGACGAGTTGACGTTTTCATTGATACCATTTCCGGGGACATGACATTTTTTGATCACTTTTTGTTCCGATTTTTGTTAGGCAGAATGAACAATAATAAGATGGCGTTTTCAGCGGTACCATCCTTGTAGATTGTAAGCTTGCGAGCAGGGACCTCACTCCTAATGTCACTGTTTAAATTGTCTTAACTCATACCGAATTTATTGTTTGTACATGTCCCCGCTTAATTGTAAAGTGCTGCGGAATATGATGGCGCTATATAAATAAAAATTATTATTATTATTATATCCGTCTTTTTGATCGCGTGTTATTAACTTTTTGTTCAGCGGTATGATGATAAAGCATAGTTTTTTGCCTCGTTTTTTTTTTTTGCGGTGTTCACTGAAGGGGTTAACTAGTGGGACAGTTTTATAGGTTGGGTCGTTATGGATGCGGCGACACTGAATATGTGTACGTTTATTGTTTGTCTTTTGTATTTACATAAAGAAATTTATTTATTGGAACAATTTTTTTTTCTTTATTTAGGATTTTTTTTTGCACATATTAATATATATATATATATATATATATATATATATATATATATATATATATATATATATATATTTATTTAACTTTTTTTTACTTCGTCCCAGGGTGGGACATCACTGTATAGTGTTAGATTGCTGATCCGACACTTTGCAAAGCACTGTGTCAGATCATCGATCTGACAGGCAGTGCTGGAGACTTGCCGGCACCTGCTCTCAGCAGGCGCTTGCAAGCCAGCTCCCTGCAGGACCCGGAAGCACCCTCGCGGCCATCTTGGATCCGGGGCCTGCAGGGAGGAGACAGGAGGAGACGCTCGGAAAAACGCGATCACATCGCATTGTTCCAAGGGTCTCAGGGAAGCCCGCAGGGAGCCCCCTCCCTGTGCGATGCTTCCCTATGCCACGGGAATGCTGCGATCATGTTTGATCGCAGTGTTCTGAGGGTTAAAGTGCCGGGAGCAGTCCGTGACCGCTCCTGGCACATAGTGCCGGATGTCAGCTGTGATAATCAGCTGACACCCAGCCACGATAAGCTGCCCCCGAGAGCGCGGCTGATCGCATTGGACATACTATTCCGTCCATGGGAAATAAGTCCCAGGTCACATGGACGGAATAGTACGTCCAATGCCAGAAAGGGGTTAAGGGTTAAAGAGTATTATAATTTATGATGATCAGCATATGCCGTGAGATACATGTTTTCTGGAGATATTTTTCTTCTGCGTTTTGCAAGAAAACAAAGCCATATACAGAGGAATAAAAATGCATAATGGTATGATTGTTAGTGTATAAAAAAATAAAAATATTTTGTTTTGTTCTTAAGGAGTTTTCATTTCAGTTTGTCTGATTTTTCTCTGTATAGGTATATTTTTGAGTAAAATGTAAATTGATATTTTATATAGGTTTTTTTTTTTTAGTAAAATGTAAATTGATATTTTATTCTATAAACTTCTCACTACATGTCTCCGAATTTCCAAGCAATAAATTTTGCATTTTTTTTCGGACAAAGGAAAATGATCTAAATTTAAAAAATAACCAGTGCTTTCAGACCTAAAATAATGCAAAGAAAACAAGTTCATAATCTTTTAGAAAGGACAATACACTTTTATCTCAGGAAGAGTTCAGAAATCAATATTTTGCAGAATAACCATGATTTTTAATCACAGCTTTCATGCGTCTTGTCATGCTTTCCACCAGTCTTTCACACTGCTCCAGGTACAAAAATGTAAGCAGTTCTTCTTTGTTTGATGGCTTGTGACTCTCCGTCATCCTCTTGATTACATTCCAGAGGTTTTCAATGGGGTTCTGGTCTGGAGATTGGGCTGCCCGTGACAGGGTTTTGATGTGGTGGTCTCTTAATTTTTGCCAGACCTGTATATTGTATATTTTACACAAAAAAAAAGAATTCTCTTACTTTGTTGAATTACTATAATTTTATACTTATTTATATCTGTTTTTATCCTCAGTGAATGACTGTAGCAAGAGCTTGGATGGACAAATTCTTTTATTTCCAGACTGTGCAGTAGACGATACTGATAACACACAAGATTTTACCAAACATATAAATCACATTGTGGAAATACCATTAAATTGTTCAAAATGCGGGGGACGTTTTGCTCAGAAATTAGGACTGGGAAAACAAGACACCATCGACACTGGAGAAAGGTCATTTTTATGTTTGGATTGTGGGAAGTATTTAATTCCCAAGTCATCTGTGGTGGAACATCAAGATAGTCACACAGGAGCGAAGACCTTATCATTCACAGCATGTGGAAACCATTTTACTAAAAAATTTAATCTAATTGATCAGCATGGGATTCACACAGATGAGAAGCCATTTCTGTGTTCAAAATGTGGGAGTTGTTTTTCCAAGAAATCTTCTGTTATTGAACACCAGACAATTCACACAGGGGAGAAGACATTTTCTGGGTCAGAATGCAAGAAATGTTTGCCCCCAAAATCTGAAAAATCTGGTTTATTTCAACTTCACCTACGTCAGACAGGCAAAAAAACACATTCCTGTATTCGTTGTGGAAAATGTCTCTCCAAAAAGTTGCCGGTAACTCTTTCCAACCATCAAAGGCTACAGACAGACGAAAGACCATTTTCATATTTTGAATGTGAGAAATGTTTTACCAAAAAGACTGGTCTCATCGAACATCAAAAAATTCACACTGGAGAGAAGCCATATTCATGTCCTCAATGTGGGTCTAGTTTTACTAACAAAGCAGGTCTTGTAAGACATCAAAAAATTCACACTGGGCAGAAGCCATTCTCATGTGCAGAATGTGGGAAATGTTTTGCCCAGTAATCAAATCTTGTTAATCAGAAGAAAACCCACACTGGGGAGAAGCCATTTCCATGTACTGAATGTGGAAAACGTTTTACCAAGAAGTCAAGTCTTACAAAACATCAGAAAATTCAAAGAGGAGAGAAGCCATTTCCATGTGTGAAATGTGGAAAGTGTTTTACTTATAAAACAGGTCTTATTTATCATCTGAGAACTCACACAGGCGAGAAGCCATTTTCATGTTCAGATTGTGGTAAATGTTTTACTCAAAAATCAAGTCTAATTACATAGTTACATAGTTATTAAGGTTGAAGGAAGACTTAAAGTCCATCTAGTTCAACCCATAGCCTAACCTAACATGCCCTAACATGTTGATCCTGAGGAAGGCAAAAAAAAACCATGTGGCAAAGAGTAAGCTCCACATTGGGGAAAAAAATTCCTTCCCTACTCCACCTACGGCAATCAGACTAGTTCCCTGGATCAACGCCCTATCAAGGAATCTAGTGTATATACCCTGTAACATTATACTTTTCAAGAAAGGCATCCAGTCCCCTCTTAAATTTAAGTAACGAATCACTCATTACAACATCATACGGCAGAGAGTTCCATAATCTCACTGCTCTTACAGTAAAGAATCCGCGTCTGCTATTATGCTTAAACCTTCTTTCCTCCAGACTAGAGGATGCCCCCTTGTCCCCGTCTCAGGTCTATGATTAAAAAGATCATCAGAAAGGTCTTTGTACTGTCCCCTCATATATTTATACATTAAAATAAGATCACCCCTTAGTCTTTGTTTTTCCAAACTAAACAGCCCCAAGTGTAATAACCTATCTTGGCATTGCAGACCCCCCAGTCCTCTAATAACCTTGGTCGCTCTTCTCTGCACCCGCTCTAGTTCAGCTATGTCTTTCTTATACACCGGAGACCAGAACTGTGCACAGTATTCTAAGTGTGGTCGAACTAGTGACTTGTATAGAGGTAAAATTATGTTCTCCTCATGAGCATCTATGCCTCTTTTAATACATCCCATTATTTTATTTGCCTTTGTAGCAGCTGCCTGACACTGGCCACTGAATGTGAGTTTGTCATCCACCCATACACCCAGGTCTTTTTCATTGACAGTTTTGCCCAGAGTTTTAGAATTAAGCACATAGTTATACATCTTATTACTTCTACCCAAGTGCATGACCTTACATTTATCCCCATTAAAGCTCATTTGCCATTTATCAGGCCAAGCTTCTAGTTTACATAAATCATCCTGTAATATAAAATTGTCCTCCCCTGTATTGATTACACTGCAGAGTTTAGTGTCATCTGTAAATATTGAAATTCTACTCTGAATGCCCCCTACAAGGTCATTAATAAATATGTTAAAAAGAAGAGGGCCCAATACTGACCCCTGTGGTACCCCACTGCTAACCGCGACCCAGTCCGAGTGTGCTCCATTAATAACCACACTTTGTTTCCTATCCCTGAGCCAGCTCTCAACCCACTTACATATATTTTCCCCTATCCCCATTATTCTCATTTTATGTATCAACCTTTTGTGTGGCACCGTATCAAAAGCTTTTGAAAAGTCCATATACACTACATCTACTGGGTTCCCTTGGTCCAGTCCGGAACTTACCTCTTCATAGAAGCTGATCAAATTAGTCTGACATGAACGGTCCCTAGTAAACCCGTGTTGATACTGGGTCATGAGGTTATTCCTCTTCAGATACTCCAGTATAACATCCCTTAGAATGCCCTCCAGGATTTTACCCACAGTAGAGGTTAAGCTTACTGGCCTATAATTTCCGAGTTCAGTTTTTGTCCCCTTTTTGAATATTGGCACCACATTTGCTATACACCAGTCCTGTGGTACAGACCCTGTTATTATGGACTCTTTAAAGATTAAAAATAATGGTCTATCAATGACTGTACTTAATTCCTGCAGTACTCGGGGGTGTATCCCATTCGGGACCGGAGATCTGTCAATTTTAGTGATTTTTAGACGCCGCCGTACTTCCTGCTGGGTTAAGCAGGTGACACTTAATGGGGAATTTTTGTTATCACTGATCATATTGTCTGCCATGGGATTTTCTTGTGTAAATACTGATGAAAAAAAAGTCATTTAGCATATTGGCTTTTTCCTCATCCTCATCCACCATTTCACTCAGACTATTTTTAAGGGGACCAACACTTTCATTTTTTAGTTTCTTACTATTTATGTAGTTAAAGAATATTTTGGGATTATTTTTACTCTCTCTGGCAATGAGTCTCTCTGTCTCAATTTTTGCTGCCTTGATTTGCTTTTTACAGAATTTATTTAATTTTCTGTATTTATTTAATGCCTCATCACTACCTACTTCCTTTCATTCTCTAAATGCTTTCTTTTTGTCTCTTATAGCGCCCCTTACAGCTCTATTTAGCCATATTGGTTTCCTCCTATTTCTAGTATGTTTATTCCCATACGGTATATACTGTGCACAGGTCCTATCCAGGATGCTAACAAACGTCTCCCATTTTCTTTGTGTATTTTTATGTCTCAGGATATCGTCCCAGTTAATTGCACCAAGATCATCTCTCATCCGTTGGAAATTTGCCCTCCTGAAGTTTAGTGTCCTTGTCACCCCTCTACTACACACCTTATTAAAGGATACACGAAAACTTATTATTTTGTGATCACTATTCCCAAGTGACCCCCAACCCTTATATTTGCTATGCGGTCTGGCCTGTTGGTTAATATTAGGTCTAGCAGTGCCCCCCTCCTTGTTGGGTCCTGAACCAGTTGTGAAAGGTAATTGTCTCTCATAGTTGTCAAAAACCGATTACCTTTGCTGGAACTGCAGGTTTCTGTTCCCCAATCTATTTCAGGGTAGTTGAAGTCCCCCATAATAATGACTTCTCCTTGAGTCGCTGCTTCATCTATTTGCTTTACGAGGATATTCTCCATTGCTTCCATTATTTTTGGAGATTTATAACAAACCCCTATCGGTAATTTATTATTTTTTCCCCCTCCCCTTATCTCCACCCACAGGGACTCTACATTTTCATTAAATTCACCTATATTATCACGCCGGATGGGTTTTAAGGACGATTTTACATACAGACACACCCCACCCCCTCGTTTATCTGTACGGTCATTTCTGAAAAGGCTATAGCCCTGCAAGTTAACAGCCCAGTCATGGCTCTCATCCAGACATGTTTCAGATATTCCCACCATGTCATAATTATGCTCCAACAACATTAATTCTAATTCTTCCATTTTGTTGGCGAGGCTTCTGGCATTAGTATACATGCACTTCCTCTCTGTACCTCTATTCTTTCTTAAATTATTAACTGTTCTAACCCCACCCCCCATGCCACCGCCACCCCCAACTTCCTTATTTGTGCCCAGGTCTCTATCTGCCCTATCTTCCCCTCCTATAAATTGAATACCCTCCCCCCCAATCCCTAGTTTAAACACTCCTCCATAATTAAGCATCACAAAATTCACACAAGGAAGAAAACTTCCTTTGATTTCAATGGGAACAAAATCATAAACACAGTTAAAGTATAAAATATCTGGTTCTTCTCAGACTTGAACAAGTCTATCTTGTTATCAATTCATAACTAAGGGTACTGTCACACAGTGCAATTTTGATCGCTACGACGGTACGATTCGTGACGTTCTAGCGATATCGTTACGATATCGCAGTGTCTGACACGCAGCAGCGATCAGGGACCCTGCTGAGAATCGTACGTCGTAGCAGATCGTTTGGAACTTTCTTTCGTCGCTTGATCACCCGCTGACGTCTGACGTCACCGCTCTGCTTTCCGGCTATGGCGCTTACACAGTGGAGAGAAGCAGAACGCCGGGGGACAGACACCGGAATGTAAGTATGTACTGTTTGTTTTTTTTTACGTTTACGCTGGTAACCAGGGTAAACATTGGGTTACTAAGCGCGGCCCTGCGCTTAGTAACCCGATGTTTACCCTGGTTACCCGGGGACTTCGGCATCGCTCCAGCGCCGTGATTGCAACGTGTGACCGCAGTCTACGACGCTGGAGCGATAACCATACGATCGCTGCGACGTCACGGATCGTGCCGTCGTAGCGATCAAAATTGCACTGTGTGACAGTACCCTTATACATGTCTCTGGTCAACAGTTGGCTTTTAGGCAAAGGACAGTAAGTGCTGGATGGAGCCTGTTTTTTGTATGTAAGTAATAATACTGACTGATACTCTTGATCATCCATATGGTCCAGATTCTGAGATCAAATTGTCACTATTTTTATTTATTGGATTGACAAATTAAAAATCTCATCTACATATTTTGGAGTGCCAAGTATCTTTACATTTTTTATTCAGTGAGGTGGGAACCCTTCTTGAGCACCCGATTTTCTCCACAAAAGTGGCATATATCTAGTATTACAGTGGGTATGGAAAGTATTCAAGACCCCTTTAAATTTTGCAGCCATTTGGTAAATTCCAAAAAGTTCATTTTTTTTCTCATTAATGTAAACTCTGCACCCCATCTTGACTGAAAAAAAAAAACAGAAATGTACACATTTTTGCAAATTTATTAAAAAAGAAAAACTGAAATATCACATTGTCATAAGTATTCAAACCCTTTGCTCAGTATTGAGTAGAAGCACCCTTTTGAGCTAGTACAGCCACTAGTCTTCTTGGGAATGATGCAACAAGTTTTTCACCCCTGGATTTGGGGATCCTCTGCCATTCTTCCTTGCAGATCCTCTCCAGTTCCGTCAGGTTGGATGGTGAACGTTGGTGGACAGCCATTTTCAGGTCTCTCCAGAGATGCTCAATTGGGTTTAGGTCAGGCTCTGGCTGGGCCAGTCAAGAGTGGTCACAGAGTTGTTTTGAAGCCACTCCTTTGTTATTTTAGCTGCGTGCTTAGGGTCATTGTCTTATTGGAAGGTGAACCTTCGGCCAAGGTTCAGAGGTTCAGAGCACTCTGGAAGAGGTTTTCATCCAGGATATCTCTGTACTTGGCCACATTCATGTTTCCTTCAATGGCAACCAGTCGTCCGATCCCTGCCACTGAAAAACACCCCCATAGCATGATGCTGCCACCACGTTTCACTGTTGGGATTGTGATGAGCAGTGCCTGGTTTTCTCCACACATACCGTTTAGAATTATCACCAAAAAGATCTATCTTCATCTCATCAGACCAGAGAATCTTATTTCTCATAGTCTGTGAGCTGTGAGGTCTTATATAGACAGGTGTGTTCCTTTCCAAATCAAGTCCTATCAGTTTAAATAAACACAGCTGGGCTCCAATTAAGGAGTAGAACCATCTCAAGGAGGATCACAAGGAAATGGCCAGCATGTGACTTAAATATGAGTTTCTGAGCAAAGGGTCTGAATACATATAACCATGTGATGTTTCAGTTTTTCTTTTTTAATAAATTTGCAAAAATTTCTACATTTGTTTTTTTTCAGTCAAGATGGAGTGCAAAGTGTACATTAATGAGAAAAAATTATCTTTTTTGAATTGACTAAATGGCTGCAATGAAACAGAGTGAAAAATTTAAAGGGGTCCATCCACCTCCTATGCTGTACAGTTATGATGCCATTAGTGTGATCAGATGACCTGATCATGCTGCTGAAATCACCCTCACCTATAAGTGCCGACAGTCAGGGCTTTAACTGTACATGCGCCTAAAGACGCAAGTATAATTAAATTCAGGCATATGGCTGTTCACTGCTCTCTGAGCTGACTGTCAGCTTGACAGTTGGCTCGGACCATGGCTGAATCCCACTCCCGGTTGGACGGCAAAATACTGCAGCCAGGGAAACGCCTTGGAATGCAGCGGCCTGACGGTGCCTCCATGATGTCTGCACCCAGGGCAAGTGCCCTGCCTGCCCCACCCTAAATATGCCCTTGTGCTGACATTTCCCATAGAGGCATGTATCAGATTGAAACTTAGACTTCTGATTTATCCATGTAGTATGCAGCGCCCCAGAGTCCTGGTCGTTGCAGTACTGTGGCTCCGCCGCTAAGGGGGTCTATGGTACGTTTGATGGCACTGAAGGAGTTCATCTGACCAGGTATCACATACACCAATTTATTTCACAGTCGGGCCTCCAGGGGGAGCTAAGGGTACTATTCATTAGGCCACTCCTCACATACTGGTAAAACTGGGGGTCAGGCAGGAAGTTAGAGAGAAAGCTGACTGGGTTGGAACCAGGCAACACCTTGTGGCAGAGGGTGTTGCAGGGGAAGATTCGGTAGGGTCCCTGTCAGGGGTGGGATCCTGACAGAGGCCTGGCAAACAGAGAGAAAGCTACGGGACCGCGCCTGCACTTCATAGCGGCGGTGCCCTAAGAAAGGACAAGAAGCGAGATTTATTGTGCTGAGTGAGAAACGAGATCAAAGCAAGAAGGAGAATACCAGTAGGAGTCGTGCTGTAAGATCGAGGCAACATCCTACTGAGGCTTAAACAACCGGCGGCCGGAACGCCGAGGAGGTACAGAGCTCTAAGCCATACTTCAAACCAACGGCAGGACAGTCAGTCACAGGCGGGCTGTCTCACCTAAATCACCTACGCAGTCATAGGGGGCAACCTTTGGAGAGGGGCGACTCTAGGGTCCCGGAAGAGCTCCGAGCCTACCCGTCATACGGGTGCGTCCCAACCATAACACCTGGGAGGGACGGAAGATTAGAAGAAGATCATCTAATCGAGTTGTGAGGGAACACGAGAAACAGACACAACAGTTGTGGGGACTATCCCGTAAGCACAGCAGGGGAGGACCACAACACATAGCGCTAGCAGGAAGGCACAGATTTCCACCTGCAAGGAGAACTCTGGAGGTGCCATTGGACCGGCCGGACTTGCGCAGCCTGGTAAACCGTATTCCGGACTGAGGACCCAGAGACCTTCAGTAAAGAGGTAAAGAGACTGCAACCTGGTGTCCTCGTTATTTACTGCACCGCACCACCACCACTATCCACATCTATTACTGTACGCCCCTCAGCAGGGTCACGGACCGGGTCTAGCCACCGTGACAACCCCAGAGCAGAGACTCAGAGGCCCGGTACCGGGTACCCCTCGGCCCTGCGGCAGTGGGGGCGCTACAACTTGGCGTCACGAACAGGATCTACTTAAGCCTGAGGAATCAGGTCATGTGTGCCTTGGAACTGTGATTTATTGTGCGTGGACTGTACTTTATTGCAAAGACTGTGTGTTGCCATTTACCGCCAAAAGTTCCCGCCAAAGCCGCCGCCATTGCAGCACCACAGGGAGCACAGAGGAAGAAGGGCGTGCCATGGGAGGAGAGTACCAAAGCGGCGCCAGAAGTAGCGACCGCCCCCTCCGACTCCTGCTGCGAGGGGACGACCTACCCAGCAGCAGAGGAGAACCGCCCCCTGATTTGCAACGGCGGGAACGAGGTGAAGAAGGAGCCCGACCTCGGAGAAATGGCGGAGCTAGGTCCATGCATTGCCGCCGAATGCCAGACAGCGACGATGAGCAGCAAGTGCCCGAGCAACGGCGAGGTGATCCCGGCTTGCCCTTACCCATCAGAGACGGACTCGCGTCCACCGCCCGTGAAGGACCTGAACTCCTGGGAGCCGCCAGTGGAGGAGCCGAGTCTACCTATCCCAGCCACGGAGCCATGGAGGGAGGAGCCACGTCAAGAGGCCACTCTGGAAGAGCCGCGGTCCGGGCTGCAGCCAATTCCAGTGTCCTCGTCAACGGGACCGATCGACATCGGTGGAATCACATCAGGCGCAGGTATGGACGGCACCCCTACTCCCCCGGCCGATTCTGCTCTCCCGACCGATCCGGTTCCCCTGACCGATCCCGCTCCTGTGACCGCTCCTCACCCCAGCAACAATAACCGCGTCTTTACGGTAGAACGGGTGGTCCTCACCCCCGAAGTGATGGGGAAGCTGGTACCTCCCCTACCGACCAAGATGGGGGAACCCATAGATGTGGGCC
Organism: Ranitomeya variabilis; assembly: GCF_051348905.1. Taxonomy (NCBI): domain Eukaryota; kingdom Metazoa; phylum Chordata; class Amphibia; order Anura; family Dendrobatidae; genus Ranitomeya; species Ranitomeya variabilis. The sequence continues at coordinate 412,637,356 of NC_135235.1, read as the reverse complement.
CAGACGGGGTGATCCTCCGGTGGGACACCCCCTGGAACGAGCCGTATGGAGCTCCGGGGGAGAGCCTCACCCTTGCTGTGCTCACTTGGGAACAGTATAAACAATGTCTGATCCAACACTGGAAAAACCGAGACGAAACAGAACCGAAAATGCAACGCAGGAAGCCTGCGCACAACAGGAAAGACGCGGTAAAGCGGGGTACTGTGCTAGCCTTCCACCCGAAGAGGGGTTGGGGCTCCATACAGGAACCGGGACTACCAACTGGCATCTTCGTTACTAGTTACAACGTAAAAACTCCCTGCTGCAGTCGAGATGGTGACCCATTGCAAAGGGGGGATCAGGTGACCTACACTCGCCGCTGGAATGCACAAGGATGGTGCACTCGGAACGTCCACCGGTGTGAGCCTGAGGGAGCGTCACCTGTTGCCGCGACCCCGATTGATCCAGAGTTGACAGATCTCGTTACTATCACCACCGTCCGCCTTGTAGCAGCTGCCGAGCTTGCAAGCAGGATTAGCCTTCAAATCCAGACACCGGCTGATCTGATGGCACCTGAGAGACCAACCACCAGCACAGACATGGCATCGGCCGGGGATCGAAAACCACCTTCTGCACCACAAGAGTAAGATCTTAAAACTCTGAATATGTAAATAGTTCTTCAAACTGTTTGTTTTCTGCTACGTTGCTGCTAAACCCGTCCAGGGTTACTCTTAAAGGGATCCCTTTGTTGACCCGGGATCCCTATTGTTTCTTATTTTTGTTTGTTTTCTACATTTGCACAAGTTATCAAGAACTGCTGAATCATGAACAATGCATGATACAAACTCTTTGTATATAGTTTGCACCTTCTTAAAGGTGCTCTCTACTGGTTTTACATAAAGATGGACTCTTTGCGAAGATACGGTTCTTGGAACTTGCACTGGAGTCCTTGCTGCATACGGACTTGCGGCTTGAGAAGTTGCACTACCTCGTAGAGACTTGGTCCCCTCTTAAAGGGGATGTTCACATCTTGCACTTATGTACAGTGTTGCCTTAAGATGGTGAGATGGCAATAATGTCTTGAAAGAAAAAGTAATGATGCTAATATGAAGAAGTTATATGTAGCCAACTAGTTGATTGTAAGAAATGTTTGATAATGTGTTAGAGAATGAGGACAGAAAGTGAACCCGTACGGGGTTAGTTAGTGAGTCCTCCTAGGAGCCATACAGAGATGGCCCAGTGATCTCAAACTGAAAGAAAAACATGTTCTATACTGTGTATAGTAGTGGAAGGACAGTAGGCTCGGGCAGAATGGGGCGGTCCTGTAAAAGAAAGGAGAGGCAGCAGGCCTGGAGCAGTTAGGACAGGCGGTCCTGCAGACGTAAAGTAGGAGAATGTAGCACAGTTGCTTAAGCCTTATAATGTGTTATAAGAAGGTCTTTAGTGGATTCAGAGTGTACATCCTTAAAGGCAATGTTAAATTAATGTTTAAAAATTTTGCACTTAGTAGAATACCCGGTTGGGTAAGAAAAGTTATTTATAGTAAGTTATTTAAAAGTATTTAACCATGTTTGTAACGTTCAAGTGTCCTCACCTCCCATAAAGGGAAGCTCTGTTCAAATATGCTTATTGTTATTGCACTCACAAAAATTGTATGTCTTTTTGCTGACATGTATTGTTGTTTTCTTCCCAGTCCAGGAGTACTGGATTTAACCGGGGGGGAGTGCAGCGCCCCAGAGTCCTGGTCATTGCAGTACTGTGGCTCCGCCGCTAAGGGGGGCTATGGTACGTTTGATGGCACTGAAGGAGTTCATCTGACCAGGTATCACATACACCAATACATTTCACAGTCGGGCCTCCAGGGGGAGCTAAGGGTACTATTCATTAGGCCACTCCTCACATACTGGTAAAACTGGGGGTCAGGCAGGAAGTTAGAGAGAAAGCTGACTGGGTTGGAACCAGGCAACACCTTGTGGCAGAGGGTGTTGCAGGGGAAGATTCGGTAGGGTCCCTGTCAGGGGTGGGATCCTGACAGAGGCCTGGCAAACAGAGAGAAAGCTACGGGACCGCGCCTGCACTTCATAGCGGCGGTGCCCTAAGAAAGGACAAGAAGCGAGATTTATTGTGCTGAGTGAGAAACGAGATCAAAGCAAGAAGGAGAATACCAGTAGGAGTCGTGCTGTAAGATCGAGGCAACATCCTACTGAGGCGTAAACAACCGGCGGCCAGAACGCCGAGGAGGTACAGAGCTCTAAGCCATACTTCAAACCAATGGCAGGACAGTCAGTCACAGGCGGGCTGTCTCACCTAAATCACCTACGCAGACATAGGGGGCAACCTTTGGAGAGGGGCGACTCTAGGGTCCCGGAAGAGCTCCGAGCCTACCCGTCATACGGGTGCGTCCCAACCATAACACCTGGGAGGGACGGAAGATTAGAAGAAGATCATCTAATCGAGTTGTGAGGGAACACGAGAAACAGACACAACAGTTGTGGGGACTATCCCGTAAGCACAGCAGGGGAGGACCACAACACATAGCGCTAGCAGGAAGGCACAGATTTCCACCTGCAAGGAGAACTCTGGAGGTGCCATTGGACCGGCCGGACTTGCGCAGCCTGGTGAACCGTATTCCGGACTGAGGACCCAGAGACCTTCAGTAAAGAGGTAAAGAGACTGCAACCTGGTGTCCTCATTATTTACTGCACCGCACCACCACCGCTATCCACATCTATTACTGTACGCCCCTCAGCAGGGTCACGGACCGGGTCTAGCCACCGTGACAACCCCAGAGCAGAGACTCAGAGGCCCGGTACCGGGTACCCCTCGGCCCTGCGGCAGTGGGGGCGCTACATAGTACAAGTAGCAAAAAGGTATAATTTATCTTCTTTACCCTCACTTTCTCTAGCTGTGTCAGCAGTTTTGACAAGTAAAAATTGTAACCAGATTCCATTAAATGGTTAGGGGTCATTCCATGGTAACTTACGTTACATTCACAAGCCAAAAACTGGCTGCAGACTGTTCTTTGAAGGCAGGCACAAAAGGGAGTGAATGTATATTGTACATTAAACTATTCTCAATAGATTTCAACACAGTTTGATTTTTCAACAATAAAATTTAATATAAAATACAGTGTTATTACTTGGTAACTTACGTTACAAAAAAGGAAAGGCAATTGTCCTTCATGAGTCTGCCAATTTTCCTGTTCGGGTAAACAGGGGAGAAGCTCTATTTTTATTGTATTAAAACACCACTGTCCCATGAACTTTAAAAAAATTTAACCTCTCAAGTTAAAAGCAACAGTTTTTATTACAAGAAATATAGATAACTTACGTTCCCGCACAGTATAATAACTTTCGTTACTAAGCTGATGGTAACTTACGTTACAATATGTTACCATCCATTGGATTAACCTTATTTTAAGGTAAGTTACCATCATCTTTGTAACGTAAGTTAATATATTGTGTTGTAACGTAAGCTACCATGGAATGACCCTTAGGTGCTAGTTTGGGGCTGGCGTTACCATGTGACTACTCCTGGACAACAGACACAGTGGTGGATAATATGTAATCATACGTGCCAACTTTGGCAGCCATCTTTCTGAGAGATATACTGTACACCTGCAGCATGCTTAGGCATGATCCCTCAGTCTGTTTCACAACCTGCGAATAGGTGATACGGCTCTGTCTGATGACTGGGCATCCCAGCTTCACGAACAAGAAATCTTCTTAAAGTGTTGGTTTCCAGGAGGATTCTTAATGTCTCACATCAGCAGAGAACAGAACCAGACATTCCATACCGCAGAGGACATTTCACAGATGAAGGTACAAGCGGGAAGAACAATTAGTACCTGCATGTCCCCACTGTTAATACGGAATATCAAATGACATAACAGGAAGGAGTATAAGGCGACATTCTCACAATGAGCTTTTGAAGCTGCAGAATTTCTGTAGCTATTAAATTAGGTTACTTGCAGCTTTTAGCTTTTTGATATTACGTACCTATCAGATCCTGAAGAGTACCTGCAAGATTTATACAAACTATTTTCCTTCATAAAGGGATAACACTACTAATATTATCCGATTTAAAAAATGGGACTGTTGTAATTTTTATATGTGTTAAATCAGGAAGGGCTATAATTGACCCAATCAGGATTACATATACTTGAAAGCAAAATGGGATAATTAAAACTTAATATTTAATGGAAAATATTAAAAACCTCCTATAGAATAAAGTGCATGGGTGCAAAAAGTGCAAGTGTCAAAAAAGTGCAAATAAAATTTACAAAATGCGGTACACCGCCATCTGAACCGCAACACTTTCAAGAAAGCATCTGCCACCACTCAATGGGACCAGATTCTTATAAGAGATTAAATACCACAAGATGAAATTTCATATGCAAAACCCTTTGGGGTTTTCGGGTTACCTCTAAGTATGTAATATATTGTATTGTACGTCAATTGGACCGTTCATACTTCAAAAGTCATATATAGAGTGTCCTTCAATATATACATACAACTCTGCTCGTCAGGGGCATCATACCCTTTTTAAAACCTAGTAACCTATTATACATCGGTCTAGGCAGTTAATCATAAATTGGAGGTAGTATTAATAGAGCAACCATACAAATCAATTACCATACAGCCCCGGACATTAATTCTGGGTATGTCCCATAAACATAAATCATATACTGACTCACTTCAAGAGATATTGAGACACATCTATGCCCTATCTTATATTAATTTGTGGCATACTTTCAGTCTTAGGGTACTGTCACACAGTGCAATTTTGATCGCTACGACGGTACGATTTGTGACGTTCTAGCGATATCGTTACGATATCGCAGTGTCTGACACGCAGCAGCGATCAGGGATCCTGCTGAGAATCGTACGTCGTAGCAGATCGTATGGAACTTTCTTTCGTCGCTTGATCACCCGCTGACATCGCTGGATCGTGTGTGACAGCGATCCAGCGATGTGTTCGCTTGTAACCAGGGTAAACATCGGGTAACTAAGCGCAGGGCCGCGCTTAGTAACCCGATGTTTACCCTGGTTACCAGCGTAAACGTAAAAAAAACAAACAGTACATACTCACATTCCGGTGTCTGTCCTCCGGCCTCTCAGCTTCTCTGCACTGTGAGCGCCTGCCGGCTGGAAAGCGAGCACAGCGGTGACGTCACCGCTCTGCTTTCCGGCTATGGCGCTTACACAGTGCAGAGAAGCTGAGACGCCGGGGGACAGACACCGGAATGTGAGTATGTACTGTTTGTTTTTTTTACGTTTACGCTGGTAACCAGGGTAAACATCGGGTTACTAAGCGCGGCCCTGCGCTTAGTAACCCGATGTTTACCCTGGTTACCCGGGGACTTCGGCATCGCTCCAGCGCCGTGATTGCAACGTGTGACCGCAGTCTACGACGCTGGAGCGATAATCATACGACGCTGCGACGTCACGGATCGTGCCGTCGTAGCGATCAAAATTGCACTGTGTGACAGTACCCTTATTCTCGTGAAGAGTTCTAGCAATTGTCAAAAAAAGTTTATACTCATCTGAGGACCGATGTATGTGCTGAGTCCTTCTGAATAGTTTAGGAGGTACCAATCTGAGCGGAATGTCTGGCCCATAGCCTCACCAAGTGGCCTCTTGGTGATTTGTGGAGTAAAGATAAAAAATTCCACCAGGTCACTGTCCAATTTGCTTTCAAGTATATGTAATTTTTATCTGTGTTTTCATCTCTAATCTTGGATCTATTTGTTTTCCCACATGTATAAAGCAGGGATACAAAGGGGAGAGAGGGTCAGCCACAGTTGAGTCCAGGGATACACCTAGGGATCTTGTAGGTATCACTGTGTTACAAAGGTTTTGTCCCTCGGACAATTTTGAGTGTTCCTGATAGATTTGTTCATGTTGATTTCAGAAATGACTTCAGATTTTTCCTATTATTTAAGGTTTTTGAGAAATGATACAAAACATTATTATTTATTATTATAGCGCCATTTATTCCATGGCGCTTATCATGTGAGGAGGGGAATACATAATAAAAACAAGTACAATAATCTAGAACAATACAAGTCATAACTGGTACATGAGGAGAGAGGACCCTGCCCGCGACGGCTCACAATCTACATGCGGCGCCCCCGCACCACCGCAGGGCCGAGGGGTACCCGGAGCCGGGCCTCTAGTTCTCAGTCTCGGGGTTGTCACGGTGGCTAGACCCGGTCCGTGGCCCTGTCCGTCAGTGGGGGACGTCCAGTGTAATAGGTGGTAGTAATGGTAGCGATGGAGCTGTTACGGTTGTGGGGTGTAAGTCGCGGTAAATAACGAGGACACCAGGTTGCAGTCTCTTTACCTCTTTACTGGAGATCTCTGAGTCCTCAGTCCAGAACACGGTTCACCAGGCTACGCAAGTCCGGCCGGTCCAATGGCACCTCCAGAGTTCTCCTCTCAGGTGGAAATCTGTGCCTTCCTTCTAGCGCTATGTGTTGTAGTCCTTCCCTGCTGTGCTCACGGAAAGTAACCCCACAACGGTTGTGTCTGTTTCTTAAGTTCCCTCACAACTCGATTTGATGTTCCTCTGTAATCCACCCCTTCCCTGTATTCAGGTTGGAATGGCACCCGTTTGTCAGGTAGGCCTGGAGTTCTTCCGGGACCCTAGAGTCGCCCCTCTCCCGCAATTGCCCCCCAAGACTTCATAGGTGATATGTGGTAGACAGCCCGCCTGAGACCGACTGTCCTGCCGCTGTTTGGAGTATGGCTTGAAGCTGTATTCTAATCCACTCCCTCGGCGTTCCGGCCACCGGTATTGCGCCTCAGCAGGGTGCTGCCTCTTTCAACAAAACCCCTGCTGGTATGCTCCTTCTGCTTGATCTCGTTTCTCACTCAGCACAATCTATCTCGCTTCTAGTCCTTTCTTGAGTCCCGCCGCTTCCAGGAGCCTGCGCGGACCCGTTACGTTCTTTCAATGCCAAGCCTCTGCCAGGATCCCACCCCTGGCAGAGACCCTACAGTCTCTCCCTTCACAACACCCCCTGCCACAGGGTGTTGCTCCGTTCAATCCCGTCAGCGTTCTCTTCTAACTTCCTGCCTGACCCCCAGTTTACCCACTATGGTGGGGAGTGGCCTAATGAATAGCACCCTTAGCTCCCCCCGGAGGCCCAGCTGTGAAACATATTGGTGTCTGTGATACCTGATTGGAGGAACTCCTTCGGTGCCATCGAACGTACCATGGCTCCCCTTAGCGGCGAAGCCACAGCACTGCAAAGACCAGGACTCTGGGGCGCTGCATACACGGGATGGATGAGGATACAGTAGGTGAGACATTATACATTAATATAAAACATTATAATATTCTGTTATAATTCTAAAAACTCATGTATGAACTTTTTCTGAAACAGTATATTCTGAATTTTCCACTGAAATAACATAAATTGCTGATCTACACATATGCAAGCACTTATTATGCGAATTTCGCGCAGGCGCAGTGAATCATTCGGCTGACTGTGTACAGAGCATACCACATCTCCTGGGCAGGGGAGGAATCACAAGACAATACGACCTTACAGCAGGGGATCACCAAGGATTTCTTTTGTCAGGTATTCACTGACTGTTTTTAACCCCTTTATCACACATTCTTGGCAACAGCAGGGCACCGAACTTTGAACAACTCGTGGAGAACATGCTCACAGCATATCATTTGATGAAATGCAATATGTCACTAAAAATGCATTTTCTACATTCTCACTTGGACTGTTCTCGCAGCCAATCTTGGTGCCGTTAGCGATGAGCACGGTGAAAAATTTCACCAAGACGTCGAGCTGTTGGAGTTAAGGTACCAGGGAAAGTGGAGTACGTCAGTGCTGGCTGACTATTGCTGGATTCTTTTTTGAGAAGCATCTGACACTGATTATAAATGAAAGTCAACTGCAAAACACTTTTGAACAATTGCTTTTGCTACTGACATCGATGCACATGTGTGTAATGTCTCGGATGTCATAATGTAGACTATACACTGTTGTTTCTTAAAAACCTTACGTGATACAGACTTTTGGAGCACATATTTGTGTTCAGCATATCAAAATCTATAAGATACAATAACATTTTCTCAGGAGACAAGAACTTCCCAGAAATTTGTTGCGCTGTGTATTCTTTTAGGCTCTAATTTCTAGATCGGTGTTATTTATCAGAGTAATCTCGTTTTTTAGTGTTTGTTCACAATGGGTTTTGGTGTTTTTACAAAATATTTAAAAAATTATCATTTTAAGGGATAATGTGTTCACACACGACTACTTATTTCCCTGCTTTATGACATAGCTTCTGAAAAATGTAACCCTTCACGCCAGGGCCATTTTCTGTTTCTGTTTTTTGCTCATCTTCTTTCCAGAGCCATAACTTTTATATTTTTTCATCAATATGGCCATGTGAGGGCTTGTTTTCTTGCGGGATGAGTTGTACTTTTGAGGGACACCATTGATTTTACCATATAAGATGAAATAAAATAAATATGATGCATCTGAAGCAAAAAAATACACACAGCCAGTATCTGTCCATGTACAATTCTTGTCTGATTCTCAGATGCCCAGTCACAAGTCTTTATTACAACCACAGAGATAAGAAAAGTGGGAATTGCTTCTTACACTACATTACCTAAGAGAGAAGATATTTTAGTTGGGAAAAACAAAATTCAAACCGGTTCTACCCAGATCTATACTTTCAGAGGCTAAGCATTATTTAACACACAGACACCTCTATATCTGAGAGAACGCCCTGTGTTATTGCTTTTATGACTTATAAAGCTAATGCTAAAATACAGAATTAGCAAATATATAAAGGTAGATTTAATTGTTCAAAATAATAATCAAAGCAAAGTATAAATATTTACCATAACACCATGTTTACCAAATGCTAAAACTGACCTGCCATTGTGATTCTCCAGGTCATTACGAGTTTGCAGATACCAAACATGTAAAGTTTCTTTATTACCGTATATACTCAAGTATAAGCCGTGATTTTCAGCCAAAAAAAATGGGCTGAAAGTGACCCTCTCGGCTTATACTCGAGTCATTGTCAGCGGGGGTCGGCGGGTGAGGGGGAGCGGCGGCTGTCACATTCTCACCTGCTCCTGGCGCGGTCCCTGCATGTCCCATGGTCTTCGGGCAGCTCTTCCTGTGTTCAGCGGTCACGTGGTACCGCTCATTACAGTATTGAATATGTACGCATATTCATTACTGTAATGAGCGGTACGTGACCGCTGAACACAGGAAGATGCCGCCGGCTCCCGGAGACCATCTGACAGTGAGACGCTGCCAGGGACCGTGCCGGGAGCAGGTGAGTATATCAGGGGAGGTGAGCATTGCGCGATAGTCACCTGACCTCATTCCATCGCTGTGTGCTGCTCTGTCTTCCATCCTCTGGCTGTGACTGCTCAGGTCAGAGGGCGCGATGACGCGATTAGTGTGCGCGCCGCCCTCTGCCTGAACAGTCAGTGCAGAGGATGGAAGACAGAGCAGCGCGCAGCGATGGAATGGGGAAGGTGACTATCCCAAGTGCCGGGGGCCTGAGCGAAGAGAGGTGAGTATGTGATTTTTTTTATTTTAATCGCAGCAACAGCAAATGGGGAAAATGTGTGGAGCATCTTATGGGGCCATAATGTATGGAGCATCGTATGGGGCCACAATGTATGGAGCATCGTATGGGGCCACAATGTATGGAGCATTGTATGGGGCCACAATGTATGGAGCATCTCATGGAGCCAAAATGTGTCCGAGCATCTCATGGGGCCCTAATGTGTGGAGCATCTCATGGGGCCACAATGTATGGAGCATCGTATGGGGACATAATGTGTGGAGCATCTCATGGGGCCATAATGTGTGGAGCATTGTATGGGGCCACAATGTATTGAGCATCTCATGGGGCCATAATGTGTGGAGCATCTCATGGAGCCACAATGTATGGAGCATCGTATGGGGCCACAATGTATGGAGCATCTCATGGTGCCATAATGTGTGGAGCATCGTATGGGGCCACATTGTATGGAGCATCGTATGGGGCCACAATGTATGGAGCATCTCATGGGGCCATAATGTGTCGAGCATCTCATGGGGCCATAATGTGTGGAGCATCGTGTGGGGCCACAATGTATTGAGCATCTAATGGGGCCATAATGTATGGAGCATCTTATGGGGCCACAATGTATTGAGCATCTCATGGGGCCATAATGTGTGGAGCATCGTATGGGGCCACAACGTATTGAGCATCTCATGGGGCCATAATGTGTGGAGCATCTTATGATGCCACAATGTATGGAGCATTGTATGGGGCCACAATGTATGGAGCATCGTATGGGGCCACAATGTATGGAGCATCGTATGGGGCCACAATGTATGGAGCATTGTATGGGGCCACAATGTATGGAGCATCTCATGGGGCCATAATGTGTCAAGCATCTCATGGGGCCCCTAATGTGTGGAGCATCTCATGGGGCCACAATGTATGGAGCATTGTATGGGGCCACAATGTATTGAGCATCTCATGGGGCCATAATGTGTGGAGCATCTTTTGGGGCCACAATGTATTGAGCATCTCATGGGGCCATAATGTGTGGAGCATCTCATGGAGCCACAATGTATGGAGCATCGTATGGGGCCACAATGTATGGAGCATCTCATGGGGCCATAATGTATGGAGCATCGTATGGGGCCACAATGTATGGAGCATCGTATGGGGCCACAATGTATGGAGCATCGTATGGGGCCACAATGTATGGAGCATCTCATGGGGCCATAATGTGTGGAGCATCTCATGGGGCCATAATGTGTGGAACGTCTTATGGGGCCACAATGTATTGAGCATCTCATGGGACCATAATGTGTGGAGCATTGTATGGGGCCACAATGTATTGAGCATCTCATGGGGCCATAATGTGTGGAGCATCTTATGGGGCCACAATGTATTGAGCATCTCATGGGGCCATAATGTGTTGAGCATCTCATGGAACCACAATGTATGGAGCATCGTATGGGGCCACAATGTATGGAGCATCTCATGGGGCCATAATGTGTGGAGCATCTTATGGGGCCACAATGTATTGAGCATCTCATGGGGCCATAATGTGTGGAGCATCTCATGGAGCCACAAGGTATGGAGCATCGTATGGGGCCACAATGTATGGAGCATCTCATGGGGCCATAATGTGTGGAGCATCTTATGGGGCCATCAACCTTTATGCAGCATTGTATGGGGCAAATGTTTCTATGGAGCATCTTATGGGGCCATTATTAACCTTTGTGCAGCATTATATGGGGCATATTTTAATATGGAGCATCTTCTGGGGCCCATCATGAACTGTATGGAGCATTATATGGGGCTCCTGAATCAATATGGATATTCAAAAACACTTAACCTACTGATGTCTCAATTAATTTTACTTTTATTGGTATCTATTTTTATTTTTGACATTTACCGGTAGCTGCTGCATTTTCCACCCTAGGCTTATACTCGAGTCAATAAATTTTCCCAGTTTTTTGTGGCAAAATTAGGGGGGTCGGCTTATACTCGGGTCGGCTTATACTCGAGTATATACGGTATATAAGTGGTGAAAAAAAAATTCAAAGTTTGTTTAAAAAAAAAAAATTGCGTCTTTTTCCATGACCCATAGCGTCTACATTTTCGGGATCTGGGGCTGGGTGAGGGCTTATTTTTTGTGTGCCGAGCTGACTTTTTCATTGATATCATTTTGATCTCCCGTTATTGCATTTTCAAGAAAACGTAATTCTGGGGTTTAGATTTTTTTCTCAGTACTCCGTTTACCAATCAAATTAATTATTTTTAGATATTGATAGATCAGGTGTTTATGAACGCGGTGAAATATGTGTATTTTTTTACCTTGTTTTATTTTGAATGGGGCGAATGGGGGTGATTTGAACTTTTTATATTTTGTATGTATACTGCACAGTATATACAGTATAATCACCTCCATTTTGCCACTTTGGTTGCTTTAATGTTTAAAGGGAACCTGTCACCCCCAATATCGACGATGAGCTAAGCCCACCAGCATCAGTGGCTTATCTACAGCATACTCTAAGTATGTTCATCTCAACGCGTTTCCCCGAGATCGGTTCATCAGGAGACATACTTATATAGCAATATAGTGTAACAATCTGAATAGAAAAAACTTATCTGAATAGAAAAACAGGATGAAACACACTGGAGTAGTGTGCCCTAGACCGCAGTGGGGAGCAATGTTCATCCTAGACCCGCAGGTTACTATCAGCCTTGCACTCAGTATGCTAACCGGACTTTGTATATCCTCACATCAGACTCGTGGTTCCTGACGGTAATTTGAGACCCCCGCCTGCTCATATTCCTTCCGGGTCAGAGTCACTACTTCCAGCTAAAAGCAAAAAGCGAAAGCGTTCCACCGTGCGCAGGCGGCGTCAACTTCCAGGTAGGATCACATGCCCGCCTTATACTGCGCGATATACAGTTTGTGGCTCGCAGTATGCGCTCCACCATGCGCAGGCGCCCTAAACATATACCAGAAGAGGTTGACCAGAGGAATTTGTACTTTGTACGACGCACAATCGTTTACACTGGTCTACGCTATTAATATCTTTTGGTTTGTGGAACAATAATGTACCCCACAGTAAATACCTCATTCCACGGTACGCAGGTGCTTAGGGGCACTTACTTAGATATTACAAGATACCCTATTTAATACAGCACACTAATGCACAAAAAACTACGCCAGTACACCACTACAGTACATTCATCCCCTTATATAACTTAGATCATGAAAATAAACCTAATGAAAAAATATAATAATAATAACAATATAAGATAATGACCAAACCCTATTTTGGGACAATGGGTCAAGGGATTTATATCCATACGGGACTTTTTTTAGGGTAATGGGCTCAAGACCTTTCACACAAAGCAGCCAAATTGCAATTGATAATTTAAGCCCTGTGGTTTAATACTTTTCATGCTTCTTTTTGGAGAATTAGTCGATCCCAATCCCCTCCTCTCACTGATGGTGTCACCACTTCCATCACGGAAAAACTACAACAGTTTAGATCACCTCCATGTACACCCCTCACATGGTTAGAAATGGGGGTATCCCGTCCATTCAAAACATCCCCTATATGTTCGCCTACCCTTCTGCGCAGTTCACGTTTCGTTTTGCCCACATAATCCATAGGGCAACTGCACTGGAAGAGGTAGACTACTCCCTCTGTCTTGCAATTAGCAAAGTGTCTCATCTCATACACCTTCTTTGTGCAAGAGCTAACAAAGGTACGACTTCTAGAGACATATTTGCAAAATTTACATTTACCACATTTAAAAGTGCCATTCTGCCTTTTCTCCAACCAGGTAGGAGACTTTTTCTGAGGAAAAAAGGCACTATGCACCAACTGGTCACGGATCGATCTCCCTCCTATATGTGATAGATGGAGCATCAGTGATTATATCACATAAGTCAGGATCCATCTTTAGGCTACCCCAGTACTTCTGAATCACATTTTTAACCTTGTGTGCTTGGTCATCGAATGTACCTATAATTCTAAGATCATTCATATCCTCCTCTCTCGTTTTTTTGACAAGCAATGAGGTTCTTTCTTTAGTGCCTGAAAATTTAAAGGCCTCATTAAGGACCCCTAATGGGTATCCCCTATCCACAAATTTATCTCTTAGATCTCTCGCCTGGCGGAAAAAAATAGAATCAGTGGAACAGTTTCTTCTTATACGCAAGTATTGGCCTTTTGTTATACCCCTCCTCAAGCTTTCTGGATGATGACTCTCCGAACGTAACAAATTATTAGTGGCCGTGGGCTTGTAGAAGGTTTCAGTAATAATACGACCTGTAGTGCTCCTAGAGATTTTTAGATCCAAGAAATTAATAGATTCATATTTGAACTCATAGGTGAGCCTAAGGCCGACCTCATTATCATTTAGTTCATCCACAAAATTGGAGAACGATGCCACATCACCTGACCATAGAATTAGTACATCATCTATGTACCTACCCCAGAATAATATCTGTGGTTTCCATCGTATAAAAGCGCCAAAACATAAAAAAATTATATAAATGAGGTATCGCTGTAATCGTACTGACCCGAAGAATAAAACTATTTTATCAAACGTGGAACAGTATAAACGCCACCCCCCCAAAAAGAAATTCACAAATTGCAGGTTTTTGTTCATTCTGCCTCACAAAAATCGGAATAAAAAGCGATAAAAAAATGTCATGTGCCCGAAAATGGTACCAATAAAAACATCAACTTGTCCTACAAAAAACAAGACCTCACATGACTCTGTAGACCAAAATATGGAAAAATTATAGCTCTCCAAATGTGGAGACGCAAAAACTATTTTTTTTTCTAATAAAAAGCGTCTTTTAGTGTGTGACAGCTGCCAATCATAAAAAGCCGCTAAAAAACTTGCTATAAAAGTAAATCAAACCCCCTTTCATCACCCCCTTAGTTAGGGAAAAATAATACAATTTTAAAAAATGTATTTATTTCCATTTTCCCATTAGGGTTAGGGCTAGGGCTAGGGTTGGGGCTAAAGTCAGGGTTAGGGTTGGGGCTAAAGTTAGGGTTGGGGCTACAGTTAGGGTAGGGGCTACAGTTAGGGTTGGAGCAACACTTAGGGTTAGGGTTGGGGCTACAGTTAGGGCTAAAGTTAGGGTTAGGGTTGGGGCTAAAGTTAGGGTTGGGGCTAGGGTTGGGCTACAGTTAGGGTTGGGGCTAAAGTAAGGGTTAGAGTTGGGGCTAAAGTTAGGGTTAGGGTTGGGGCTAAAGTTAGGGTTAGGGTTGGGGCTACAGTTAGGGTTAGGGTTGGGGCTAAAGTAAGGGTTAGGGATGGGGCTAAAGTTAGCGTTGGGGCTAAAGTTAGAGTTAGGGCTACAGTTAGGGTTGGGGCTACAGTTACGGTTAGGGTTGGGGCTAAAGTTAGGGTTAGGGTTTGGATTACATTTACGGTTGGGATTAGGGTTATGGGTGTGTCAGGGTTAGGGGTGTGGTTGGGGTTATGGTTGGGATTAGCGTTAGGGGTGTGTTGGAGTTAGGGGTGTGGTTAGGGTTGGGATTAGTTTTAGGGGTGTGTTGGGGTTAGGGATGTGGTTGGGATTAGGGATGTGGTTGGGATTAGGGTTAGGGGCATGTTCGGGTTAGGGGTGTGGTTAGGGTTATGGTTAGGGTTGGGATTAGGGTTAGGGGTGTGTTTGGGTTAAGGTTTGTTACAATTGGGGAGTTTCCACTGTTTAGGCACATCAGGGGCTATCCAAACGCGACATGGCGTCCAATCTCAATTCCAGCCAATTCTGCATTGAAACAGTAACACATTGCTCCTTACCTTCCGAGCTCTCCCGTGCGCCAAAACAGGGGTTTACCCCAACACATGGGGTATCAGTGTTCTCAGGACAAATTGGGCAGCAACTTTTGGGGTCCAATTTCTCTGCTTACCCTTGGGAAAATAAAAATGTGGGGGGCTAAAAAATCATTTTTGTGGGAACAAAAGATTTTTTATTTTCACGGCTCTGCGTTATAAACTGTAGTGAAACACTTGGGGGTTCAAGGTTCTCACAACATATCTAGATAAGTTCCTTTGGGGGTCTAGTTTCCAATATGGGGTCACTTGTGGGGGGTTTCTACTGTTTTGGTACATCAGGGGCTCTGCAAACGCAATGTGACACCTGCAGACTATTCCATCTAAGTCTGCATTCCAAAAGGCGATCCTTCCCTTCCAAGCTCTGCCATGCGCCCAAACAGTAGTTTTCTCCAACATATGGGCTATCTGCGTACTCAGGACAAATTGGACAACAACTTTTGGGGTCCAATTTCTCCTGTTACCCTTGGGAAAATACAAAATTGGGGGCTAAAAAATAATTTTTGTGGAAAAATATGATTTTTTATTTTTATGGCTCTACATTATAAACTTCTGTGAAGCACTTGGTGGGTCCAAGTGCACACCACACATCTAGATAAGTTCCTCAGGGGGTCTTCTTTTCAAAATGGTGTCACTTGTGGGGGGTTTCCACTGTTTAGGCACATCAGGGGCTCTCCAAACGCGACATGGCGTCCTATCTCAATTCTAGTCAATTTTGCATTAAAAAGTGAAATGGCACTCCTTCCCTTCTGAGCTCTGCCATGCGCCCAAACAGTGGTTTACCCCCACATATGGGGTACCAGCACACTCAGAACAAATTGTACAACAACTTTTGGGGTCGAATTTCTCCTGTTACTCTTGGTAAAATAAAACAAATTGGAGCTAAAGTAAATTTTTTTGTGAAAAAATGTTAAATGTTCATTTTTGTTTAAACATTCCAAAAATTCCTGTAAAACACCTGAAGGCAGGGCCGTATTTAGAGTTTCTGCTGCCCTAGGCACTTTTAGTGCTGCCTCCTCCATTGGTGAGTATGACACTATCAGCAGTGACTTTGGCAAAAATCGCTGATGTGAAAGTAGCCTTTTGCAGCAGATCAGCAGTTTTCCGCATCTGCCGTGTAACGGATCACTTACGGCAACTACGTTCGGCCTCATTCATTCCCTATGGGACTTGCGGACATGTGCGGCACTTGCAGTTTTGCCGTGATCCGGCAAATGCGGTACTTGCAGCAATGAAAAAAAAAACACTGCTAGCAGTGGTTTTTGTCTCACCGCAAGTGCAAAACCGCAAGTGCCGCACATGTCTGCAAGTAGCCATCAATACCTGTTCCTGCACCTTGCTAGCTTATCCCTCTCTGACCTAAAACTACACTATAAAGCTTTAGAAAAACAATTTATTAACTGACATATTCCTATGATAATGAGGGCTCCAGGCAACGGCGTAGATTGGGATGGGCAGTCTCCGGGTCTCCATTGTCTCTCTGTGCACACCCTCAGTCCCTGCCTCACTGCCTGTGCTGCACTGTGCACAGACCTCCCTCCACCGGACCCAGTAATCGCCACTCGCAGTAGCATACCGGCAGAGGTGTATCTAGGGTTTCTGGCACCAGGGGCAATAATTCATTTTGGCGCCCCCCTTCCCAAGGACATATGTGATTTGCACACTTAGTCATGTACCCACAAGCTCCTCTCCCTAATGCTCTCAATGTTCAGTGAAAAACAGAGAAGCAGAAGAGAAGCTCGTTGTCACAGGACCATAAGTATGAAAGTCGCATATGAGTGAAGTGACCATGTGATGACTACTGGAACCTGCAGAGCTGAATCCTGACATCACAGGCTTCTGAAATCTCACAACTAATGTACTGCACAGCTCGGCTCCCCCATCCTCCCATCTGTATGCATGGCTCGGCTCCCTCATACTCCCATCTTGTATGCATGGCTCGGCTCCCCCATCCTCCCACCCTGTATGCATGGCTCGGCTCCCTCATACTCCCATCTTGTATGCATGGCTCCCCCATCCTCCCACCCTGTATGCTCGGCTCCCCCATCCTCCCATCCTGTATACATGGCTCCCCCATCCTCCCACCCTGTATGCATGGCTCCCCCATCCTCCAATCCTGTATTCATGGCTCCCCCATCCTCCCACCTTGTATGCAAGGCTCCCCCATCCTCCCACCCTGTATGCATGGCTCCCCCATCCTCCCACCCTGTATGCTCGGCTCCCCCATCCTCCCACCCTGTATGCATGGCTCCCCCATCCTCCTACCCTGTATGCATGGCTCCCCATCCTCCCATCCTGTATGCATGGCTCCCCCATCCTCCCACCCTGTATGCATGGCTCCCCCATCCTCCCACCCTGTATGCTCGGCTCCCCCATCCTCCCACCCTGTATGCATGGCTCCCCCATCCTCCCACCCTGGATGCATGGCTCCCCCATCCTCCCATCCTGTATGCATGGTTCCCCCATCCTCCCACCCTGTATGCATGGTTCCCTCATCCTCCCACCCTGTATGTATGCATGGCTCCCCCATCCTCCCACCATGTATGCATGGCTTCCCCATCCTCCCATCCTGTATGCATGGCTCCCCCATCCTCCCACCCTGTATGCTCGGCTCCCCCATCCTCCCACCCTGTATACATGGCTCCCCCATCCTCCTACCCTGTATGCATAGCTCCCCATCCTCACATCCTGTATGCATGGCTCCCCCATCCTCCCATCCTGTATGCATGGCTCCCCCATCCTCCCACCCTGTATGCATGGCTCCCCCATCCTCCCACCCTGTATGCATGGCTCCCCCATCCTCCCACCCTGTATGCTCGGCTCCCCCATCCTCCCACCCTGTATGCATGGCTCCCCCATCCTCCCACCCTGTATGCATGGCTCCCCTATCCTCCCATCCTGTATGCATGGCTCGGCTCCCGGATCCTCCCACCCTGTATGCATGGTTCCCCCATCCTCCCACCCTGTATGCATGGTTCCCTCATCCTCCCACCCGGTATGTATGCATGGCTCCCCCATCCTCCCATCCTGTATGCATGGCTCCCCCATCCTCCCACCCTGTATGTATGCATGGCTCCCCCATCCTCCCATCCTGTATGCATGGCTCCCCCATCCTCCCATCCTGTATGCATGGCTCCCCCATCCTCCCACCCTATATGCTCAGCTCCCCCATCCTCCCACCCTGTATGCATGGCTCCCCCATCCTCCCACCCTGTATGCATGGCTCCCCCATCCTCCCATCCTGTATGCATGGCTCGGCTCCCCCATCCTCCCACCCTGTATGCATGGTTCCCTCATCCTCCCACCCTGTATGTATGCATGGCTCCCCCATCCTCCCACCATGTATGCATGGCTCCCCCATCCTCCCATCCTGTATGCATGGCTCCCCCATCCTCCCACCCTGTATGCTCGGCTCCCCCATCCTCCCACCCTGTATGCATGGCTCCCCCATCCTCCTACCCTGTATGCATAGCTCCCCATCCTCACATCCTGTATGCATGGCTCGGCTCCCCGATCCTCCCACCCTGTATGCATGGTTCCCCCATCCTCCCACCCTGTATGCATGGTTCCCTCATCCTCCCACCCTGTATGTATGCATGGCTCCCCCATCCTCCCATCCTGTATGCATGGCTCCCCCATCCTCCCATCCTGTATGCATGGCTCCCCCATCCTCCCACCCTGTATGTATGCATGGCTCCCCCATCCTGTATGCATGGCTCCCCCATCCTCCCATCCTGTATGCATGGCTCCCCCATCCTCCCACCCTGTATGCATGGCTCCCCCATCCTCCCACCCTGTATGCATGGCTCCCCCATCCTCCCATCCTGTATGCATGGCTCAGCTCCCCCATCCTCCCACCCTGTATGCATGGTTCCCCCATCCTCCCACCCTGTATGCATGGTTCCCTCATCCTCCCACCCTGTATGTATGCATGGCTCTCCCATCCTCCCACCATGTATGAATGGCTCCCCCATCCTCCCATCCTGTATGCATGGCTCCCCCATCCTCCCACCCTGTATGCTCGGCTCCCCCATCCTCCCACCCTGTATGCATGGCTCCCCCATCCTCCTACCCTGTATGCATAGCTCCCCATCCTCACATCCTGTATGCATGGCTCCCCCATCCTCCCATCCTGTATGCATGGCTCCCCCATCCTCCCACCCTGTATGCATAGCTCCCCATCCTCACATCCTGTATGCATGGCTCGGCTCCCCGATCCTCCCACCCTGTATGCATGGTTCCCCCATCCTCCCACCCTGTATGCATGGTTCCCTCATCCTCCCACCCTGTATGTATGCATGGCTCCCCCATCCTCCCATCCTGTATGCATGGCTCCCCCATCCTCCCATCCTGTATGCATGGCTCCCCCATCCTCCCACCCTGTATGTATGCATGGTTCCCCCATCCTCCCATCCTGTATGCATGGCTCCCCCATCCTCCCATCCTGTATGCATGGGTCCCCCATCCTCCCACCCTGTATGCATGGCTCCCCCATCCTCCCACCTTGTATGCATGGCTCCCCCATCCTCCCATCCTGTATGCATGGCTCGGCTCCCCCATCCTCCCACCCTGTATGCATGGTTCCCCCATCCTCCCACCCTGTATGCATGGTTCCCTCATCCTCCCACCCTGTATGTATGCATGGCTCCCCCATCCTCCCACCATGTATGCATGGCTCCCCCATCCTCCCATCCTGTATGCATGGCTCCCCCATCCTCCCACCCTGTATGCTCGGCTCCCCCATCCTCCCACCCTGTATGCATGGCTCCCCCATCCTCCTACCCTGTATGCATAGCTCCCCATCCTCACATCCTGTATGCATGGCTCCCCCATCCTCCCACCCTGTATGCATGGCTCCCCCATCCTCCCATCCTGTATGTATGGCTCCCCCATCCTCCCACCCGGTATGCATGGCTCCCCCATCCTCCCACCCTGTATGCATGGCTCCCCCATCCTCCCACCCTGTATGCATGGCTCCCCCATCCTCCTATCCTGTATGCATGGCTCCCCCATCCTCCCACCCTGTATGCTCGGCTCCCCCATCCTCCCACCCTGTATGCATGGCTCCCCCATCCTCCCACCCTGTATGCATGGCTCCCCCATCCTCCCATCCTGTATGTATGGCTCCCCCATCCTCCCACCCTGTATGCATGGCTCCCCCATCCTCCCACCCTGTATGCATGGCTCCCCCATCCTCCCACCCTGTATGCATGGCTCCCCCATCCTCCCATCCTGTATGCATGGCTCGGCTCCCCCATCCTCCCACCCTGTATGCATGGCTCCCCCATCCTCCCATCCTGTATGCATGGCTCGGCTCCCCCATCCTCCCACCCTGTATGCATGGTTCCCCCATCCTCCCACCCTGTATGCATGGTTCCCTCATCCTCCCACCCTGTATGTATGCATGGCTCCCCCATCCTCCCACCATGTATGCATGGCTCCCCCATCCTCCCATCCTGTATGCATGGCTCCCCCATCCTCCCACCCTGTATGCTCGGCTCCCCCATCCTCCCACCCTGTATGCATGGCTCCCCCATCCTCCTACCCTGTATGCATAGCTCCCCATCCTCACATCCTGTATGCATGGCTCTCCCATCCTCCCATCTTGTATGCATGGCTCCCACATCCTCCCACCCTGTATGCATAGCTCCCCATCCTCACATCCTGTATGCATGGCTCGGCTCCCCGATCCTACCACCCTGTATGCATGGTTCCCCCATCCTCCCACCCTGTATGCATGGTTCCCTCATCCTCCCACCATGTATGTATGCATGGCTCCCCCATCCTCCCATCCTGTATGCATGGCTCCCCCATCATCCTACCCTGTATGCATAGCTCCCCATCCTCACATCCTGTATGCATGGCTCGGCTCCCCGATCCTCCCACCCTGTATGCATGGTTCCCCCATCCTCCCACCCTGTATGCATGGTTCCCTCATCGTCCCACCCTGTTTGTATGCATGGCTCCCCCATCCTCCCACCCTGTATGCATGGCTCCCCCATCCTCCTACCCTGTATGCATGGCTCCCCCATCCTCCCACCCTGTATGCTCGGCTCCCCCATCCAACCACCCTGTATGCATGGCTCCCCCATCCTCCCATCCTGTATGCATGGCTCCCCCATCCTCTTACCCTGTATGCATAGCTCCCCATCCTCACAACCTGTATGCATGGCTCGGCTCCCCGATCCTCCCACCCTGTATGCATGGTTCCCCCATCCTCCCACCCTGTATGCATGGTTCCCTCATCCTCCCACCCTGTATGTATGCATGGCTCCCCCATCCTCCCACCATGTATGCATGGCTCCCCCATCCTCCCATCCTGTATGCATGGCTCCCCCATCCTCCCACCCTGTATGCATGGCTCCCCCATCCTCCTACCCTGTATGCATAGCTCCCCATCCTCACATCCTTTATGCATGGCTCGGCTCCCCGATCCTCCCACCCTGTATGCATGGTTCCCCCATCCTCCCACCCTGTATGCATGGTTCCCTCATCCTCCCACCCTGTATGTATGCATGGCTCCCCCATCCTCCCATCCTGTATGCATGGCTCCCCCATCCTCCCATCCTGTATGCATGGCTCCCCCATCCTCCCACCCTGTATGTATGCATGGCTCCCCCATCCTCCCATCCTGTATGCATGGCTCCCCCATCCTCCCATCCTGTATGCATGGCTCCCCCATCCTCCCACCCTGTATGCATGGCTCCCCCATCCTCCCATCCTGTATGCATGGCTCGGCTCCCCCATCCTCCCACCCTGTATGCATGGTTCCCTGTCATGGTTCTCAATGGCAAGAGAACGTAGTAAGGCATAAAAAAGGACTAGCTCTTGGAAGATGGGAAGTCGAGCTGACCGTGAGCTAAACCTACCGCACAACTAACAGTGGCCGGGTAGCGTGCCTACGTTTTATCCCTAGACGCCCAGCGCCAGCCGGAGGACTGACTGACCCTAGCAGAGGAAAATACAGACCTGGCTTACCTCTAGAGAAATTTTCCCCAAAAGGCAGACAGTAGCCCCCACATATATTGTCGGTGATTCAAGAGGAAATTGACATACGAAGTATGAAAATAGGTTTAGCAAATTGAGGTCCGCTTACTAGATAGTAGGAAGACAGAAAAGGGAACTTCACAGTCAGCTGAAAACCCTTTCAAAACACCATCCTGAAATTACTTTAAGACTCTAATATCAACTCATGACACCAGAGTGGCAATTTCAGATCACAAGAGCTTCCAGCCTCAGAAATATTCAATCACAGAGAACTGGAACAAAAATGCAAAACAAACTTAGGACTAAAAGTCCAACTTAGCTGATAGTAGTCTAGGAGCAGGAACATGCAACAGAAAGGCTTCTGGTAACATTGTTGGCCGGCATAGAAATGACTGAGGAGCAAGGTTAAATAGAAAACTCCCACATCCTGATGGAAACAGGTGAACAGAGGAGATGAAGCACACAAGTGCAGTACCACCAGAAACCACCGGGGGAGCCCAGAAACCAAATTCACAACAGTACCCCCCCCCTCAAGGAGGGGGCACCGAACCCTCACCAGAACCACCAGGGCGATCAGGATGAGCCCTATGAAAGGCACGGACCAAATCGGAGGCATGAACATCAGAGGCTGTCACCCAAGAGTTATCCTCCTGACCGTAGCCCTTCCACTTGACCAGATACTGAAGTCTCCGTCTGGAAACACGGGAGTCCAAGATCTTCTCGACAACGTACTCCAACTCACCCTCAACCAACACCGGAGCAGGAGGCTCAACGGAAGGCACAACCGGTACCTCATACCTGCGCAACAATGACCGATGGAAGACATTATGAATAGAAAAAGATGCAGGGAGGTCCAAACGAAAGGACACAGGGTTAAGAATCTCCAATATCTTGTACGGGCCGATGAACCGAGGCTTAAACTTAGGAGAAGAAACCTTCATAGGGACAAAACGAGAAGATAACCACACCAAGTCCCCAACACAAAGACGAGGACCAACACGACGACGGCGGTTGGCAAAATGCTGAGTCTTCTCCTGGGACAACTTCAAATTGTCCACCACATGCCCCCAAATCTGATGCAACCTCTCCACCATAGCATCCACTCCAGGACAATCCGAAGACTCCACCTGACCGGAAGAGAAACGAGGATGAAACCCCGAATTACAGAAGAAAGGAGAAACCAAGGTGGCAGAACTAGCCCGATTATTGAGGGCAAACTCCGCCAAGGGCAAAAAGGCAACCCAATCATCCTGATCCGCAGACACAAAACACCTCAAATAAGTCTCCAAGGTCTGATTAGTTCGCTCGGTCTGGCCATTAGTCTGAGGGTGGAAAGCAGACGAAAAAGACAAATCAATGCCCATCCTAGCACAGAACGCTCGCCAAAATCTAGACACGAATTGGGTTCCCCTGTCAGAAACGATATTCTCCGGAATACCATGCAAGCGCACCACATTTTGAAAAAACAGAGGAACCAGCTCGGATGAGGAAGGCAATTTAGGCAAGGGAACCAAATGGACCATCTTAGAGAAACGGTCACACACCACCCAGATGACAGACATCTTCTGAGAAACAGGGAGATCAGAAATAAAATCCATGGAGATGTGAGTCCAAGGCCTCTTCGGAATAGGCAAGGATAACAACAATCCACTAGCCCGAGAACAACAAGGCTTGGCCCGAGCACAAACATCACAAGACTGCACAAAACCTCGCACATCTCGCGACAGGGAAGGCCACCAGAAGGACCTAGCCACCAAATCCCTGGTACCAAAGATTCCAGGATGACCTGCTAACGCAGAAGAATGGACCTCCGAGATGACTCTACTGGTCCAATCATCAGGAACAAACAATCTACCAGGCGGGCAACGATCAGGTCTATCCGCCTGAAACTCCTGCAAGGCCCGTCGCAAGTCTGGGGAAACAGCAGATAATATCACTCCATCCTTAAGGATACCTGTAGGTTCAGAATTACCAGGGGAATTAGGCTCAAAACTCCTAGAAAGGGCATCCGCCTTCACATTTTTAGAACCCGGTAGGTAAGAAACCACAAAATTAAACCGAGAGAAAAATAACAACCAGCGCGCCTGTCTAGGATTCAGGCGCCTGGCGGACTCAAGATAAATCAAGTTCTTGTGGTCTTACGAAAACTTACGAGAAAAGAACGCACAAGGTCTCATCACGGAGCAGTCGGAACTTTTCTGCGACAAAACCGCCCCAGCTCCGATTTCTGAAGCGTCGACCTCAACCTGAAAAGGAAGAGTAACATCAGGCTGACGCAATACAGGGGCGGAAGAAAAGCGGCACTTAAGCTCCCGAAAGGCCTCCACAGCAGCAGGAGACCACTCAGCAACATCAGCACCCTTCTTAGTCAAATCAGTCAACGGTTTAGCGACATCAGAAAAACCAGTTATAAATCGACGATAAAAATTAGCAAAGCCCAAAAACTTCTGAAGACTCTTAAGAGAAGAGGGTTGCGTCCAATCACAAATAGCCTGAACCTTGACAGGGTCCATCTCAATGGAAGAGGGGGAAAAAATGTACCCCAAAAACGAAATCTTTTGAACCCCAAAAACGCACTTAGAACCCTTTACACACAAGGAATTAGAGCGCAAAACCTGAAAAACCCTCCTGACCTGTTGGACATGAGAGTCCCAGTCATCCGAAAAAATCAAAATATCATCCAGATATACAATCAAAAATTTATCCAAATATTCACGGAAAATGTCATGCATAAAGGACTGAAAGACTGAAGGGGCATTTGAAAGACCAAAAGGCATTACTAAATACTCAAAATGGCCCTCAGGCGTATTAAATGCGGTTTTCCACTCATCCCCCTGCTTAATTCGCACTAAATTATACGCCCCACGAAGATCAATCTTAGAGAACCACTTGGCCCCCTTTATTCGAGCAAACAAATCAGTAAGCAGTGGCAAAGGATACTGACATTTAACCGTGATTTTATTCAAAAGCCGATAATCAATACACGGATACAAAGAGCCATCTTTTTTAGATACAAAGAAAAAACCGGCTCCTAAGGGAGATGACGAAGGACGAATATGTCCCTTTTCCAAGGACTCCTTAATATATTCCCGCATAGCAGCATGTTCAGGCACAGATAGATTAAATAAACGACCCTTTGGAAACTTACTGCCCGGAATCAGATCTATAGTACAATCGCACTCTCTGTGCGGAGGTAGTGAACCAATTTTAGGCTCCTCAAAAACGTCACGATAATCAGATAAAAATTCCGGAATCTCAGAGGGAATAGATGACGAAATAGAAACCAAAGGTACGTCCCCATGAGTCCCCTGACATCCCCAGCTTAACACAGACATTGCTTTCCAGTCGAGGACTGGGTTATGAGATTGCAGCCATGGCAATCCAAGCACCAACACATCATGTAGATTATACAACACAAGGAAGCGAATAATCTCCTGGTGATCCGGATTAATACGCATAGTTACTTGTGTCCAGTATTGTGGTTTGTTACTAGCCAATGGCGTGGATTCAATACCCTTCAGAGGTATAGGAACTTCCAGAGGCTCTAAATCAAACCCACAGCGTTTGGCAAAGGACCAATCCATAAGACTCAAAGCGGCGCCAGAGTCGACATAGGCGTCCGCGGTAATAGACGATAAAGAGCAAATCAGGGTCACAGATAGAATAAACTTAGACTGTAAAGTGCCAATTGAAACAGACTTATCAACCTTCTTAGTACGTTTAGAGCATGCTGATATAACATGAGTTGAATCACCACAATAGAAGCATAACCCATTTTTTCGCCTAAAATTCTGTCGTTCGCTTCTGGACAGAATTCTATCACATTGCATAATCTCTGGCGCCTTCTCAGTAGACACCGCCAAATGGTGCACAGGTTTGCGCTCCCGCAAACGCCGATCAATCTGAATAGCCATTGTCATGGACTCATTCAGACCTGTAGGCACAGGGAACCCCACCATAACATCCTTAATGGCATCAGAGAGACCCTCTCTGAAATTCGCCGCCAGGGCGCACTCATTCCACTGAGTAAGCACAGACCACTTACGAACTTTTTGGCAGTATATTTCAGCCTCATCTTGCCCTTGAGACAGGGCCATTAAGGCTTTTTCAGCCTGAATCTCTAAATGAGGTTCCTCATAAAGCAACCCCAAAGCCAGGAAAAACGCATCCACATTGAGCAACGCAGGATCCCCTGGTGCCAAAGCAAATGCCCAATCCTGAGGGTCGCCCCGGAGCAAGGAAATTACAATCCTGACTTGCTGTGCAGGATCTCCAGCGGAGCGAGATCTCAGAGACAAAAATAATTTACAATTATGTTTGAAATTCTGGAAGCGAGATCTATCCCCGGAGAAAAATTCAGGTAAAGGAATTCTAGGTTCAGATATAGGAGCATACAATAATCAATAAGCATGTATTGTAAGTGGCCGAGAGCATATTCAAAAAATCAGATATTGCTCTCCCAATATCAAAGCAAGTCTATAGGAGTATCACTCCCAATGGGACATATTATATACTAGCGGAAAAAGGGAGCATAGACACTAAAATAAGAAGTCACAACATTTTATTAATGGAATACAGAAAAAAACATACAAAAAATAATATGAATACTAATAACATAACACAATACAAAAACAATTCCAACATGTAAGCAGGAGGAGAGCCAACCAGTACACTAAAGGGTAGGGCACATATCTAAAATATGATCTAGGTAAGTATTAGCAGTCCATGAGGGTCACCTGTGCTCTCATATGAGAGAAGTGTCTATGTCTATAAAGGACTGACGCCTTATATCACATGATACATCATTATGGTCCAGTACATGTATATCGCCAAGGCAATAGCAACTCACCCATAGTGGATCAGGATACGTGTGCGACCTACCCGCTGCCCCTGACGCGCGTTTCGCTCGATCGCTTCTTCAAAGGGGAAGTGATGTGGGTGTCTTGCTACTGATGCACTATTTATAGGAAGCCGGATACTAGTGTAATCGGCGCATGCGCATCTCAGACCCACACGTGCATAGAGGTGCGCACTCCATATGCGTCATTATGCGGCGCGCATGTGGGCGATAAAAACGCCTATGGTACCAATCACCATGCGCGTCGCATTCCATATAGACGCTATGGAGATCACACTGTGTCCGGTAAACAGAACTGCGCATGCGCACTACTAGCGCCAACAGACCCGGAAGTATATACTAAAAAGCCCCGGAAGTGCCTGAGCCCTGGTTAAGAGCATACAGCGCCTGCGTGTAGCAGGCATCCAGTATCATCAGGTCCGCGGTAGTGTTACCATGGAGATGCAAGTAAACATGCGCATGCGTACACAGATATCAATTGTATGTGCCTATTAAGATGTAAGAACTAATCGAAAACGTGCCATATTTATGCACCATTAGTGTCTCACATTCTCAAAAAAACGGAATTCGGGCATAAATACTAATAATGAATGAAAATATCACCAGATTATAAATGCAAAAAATAATAATATGGACTTCTAAAAAACAGAACAGCCATCCATACCGACAAGAGAATTATATAAATAATCTCTAAGGGATCACATTTTAGAGAGTGCCATCTTAATAAAGAACCAAAACAAAAAAATAATAAAAAAATAAAAATGATTAGGAGGAATAAGGACATAAGGAAAATGAAACAGTTATAATGGCACTGTGTATCAAAGTGCAACAGGTGACAGTGATAAAAGTGATGACTGTGAGTGCCAATCCCCAGTCTATCACTATATATACAATATATTAAAAAATCCCGTCATAAAAAAGCTCGAAGGGAAAGAGCAACAAAGATAAGAGAATTATTGTATAAGTGCCCTGTGCTAAAGTGCATAAGTGACCTAGATAATAGATAGATATATAAACAATGACTATAAATCCAGATACCAGATCTAGAATATAATAACATCACATATACCATATAGTGGCAAATTACATATAACAAACTATAAAGTAGTGAAAAGTGGTAAAAAACAAACCAGAAAATATCAAAAAATATGTATATATATTCGTATATAAAGAATAAAACCATAAAACAATGATGGTATGAGGAGGTATCCCCCCCACAAGTTCTCTCCCAGTTTCGATCCCGGACTCAATAGGGTATTTCTTCAATTGTCGATCGGTTGAATGTTTCTGTGTTGTAAACGGGTCCTAATAACCAGGCTCCAAAGAAACAGTGCAAAGATTTCTAATCACATGTAGAGAATTCACAAACATGCTAAAAGGATAAAAGAAGATAATTATTAAAAAAGACACACAATATTAAAAAGAAGAAAAATGTACCATGATTCTAAGATATCTATATCTAATAATTACTGCCAGGTCAGACTTATGTGTACGCTGTGGGGACAGGACCCCCCGGGGGCAGTGGTGGAGGAAACAGTCATATCCCAAAGGGATATAGTGGATCATAAAAAGGGAACAAATGTAAGTTTCTCATTAAGGCCTTTAGGTGATATAGTGTCAAGAGTGACGATCCACCTACACTCACGTTGTGCCAAAATTTGTTTTAAATTTCCACCCCTAATACCTCCATGGACACAATCAATACCTCTTACACTGAGACCCCTAGGGTCACACCCATGATATTCCCTGAAGTGTCTAGGTAAGGTCTTTAGAGTTGAAATATCAGACACCTCTTTGGCTGCTTTGATATCACGAACGTGTTCCCGGGTCCTGATTTTAAGTTCCCTTGAAGTAAGACCCACGTATATTAGGGAGCAGGGGCAAGTGGCATAATAAACCACATGCGATGTCTTACAGGAGATGTATTCCCTGATTTTGTACTCCCTGCTTCCGTCGGATGATTTGAAAGTCCCACACCTTGTTATATTTGGACATGCTACGCAAGATCCGCATGGAAAGCAACCATGTCTATTTCTGCCTTGGTAAAAAATCTTTGGCTGCTTCGCTACATAATGGCTACTTACTAAGTAATCTCTTAGATTTTTACTTCTCCTCTGTGTCATCTGTGGGGATTCAGATAAATGGGCAGCCAGAACATTGTCGCTGCGTAATATTGGCCAATGTTTCCTTAGAATCTCTCGCATCGTATCCCATCGACAGTTAGAGGTAGAGATGTAGCTTAGTTTGTAGTCATTTATCCGTCTATTCCTCTTTTCAGATGGTTTGAGTAAGGCACTCCTTCCCAAAGATCGTGCACGTCTGTATCCAGACTTGATGCACCGAGTACTATAACCCCTGGCCTTAAACCTATCGGTAAGGATGGCAGACTGCTGTTCAAACCGGACTTCAGTAGAGCAAACTCTCCTGTTCCTAAGATATTGGCCAACTGGGATGGCTTTAATAGTGGAGTAGTTGTGGGCCGAGGAGGCATGCAGAAGGGAGTTGACAGAAGTCTCTTTCCTATACAGATCCGTTTCTATTCGTCCATCCTCCCCGACCCACAAACTGATATTCAAAAAATTGACATGCTTTTTATGCCATTGAAAAGTAAACTTTAAATTAAATGAATTATCATTCAGTTGTTGCATGAAATTCAGTAGGCTGGCCTCGCTACCCTCCCAAAACATCAACACATCATCAATGTAGCGAAACCAGCCCACTACTGGGTCCGCGGCCTGTGCCCCGTCGCCCTGGAAAACCTGTCTCTCCCAGAAACCGAGAAACAGGTTTGCATACGACGGCGCACAGGCCGCGCCCATTGCAGTACCCTGCGTTTGTAAAAAGAAACGATCTTTAAAAACAAAAAAATTTTTTGTTAAAGCAAATTCCAGCAAATCCAAAATAAACTCAGAAAAATGGCCATCCCAGTTGGCCATCTCCAGGAAAAATCGAGCCGCCCTAAGTCCGTCAGCATGTCTAATCGATGTGTACAATGACTCGATGTCAATGGTGACTAGTAACATCCCTTCATCAACTGTAACACCATCGATCTTGGTAAGTATGTCTGTTGTGTCTCTGACAGATATAGGAGCATGAATTACAAAATCCTGTAAACTTTGAACCTTCATAGCGAGATTATTCAAACCTGTAGCTAAACTCTGAGGATCCATTTTAATCAGGTGAAATCAGAACCATTCAAGGATTAGAAGGAGAGAGAGACGAAGGCTGCAGTAAGCAGAGATGCAAGTGAATCAACTAATGAGCAAACTCAGAAAAAAAAATAAAAATAAATTCTCTGCAGACTTCTTTTCTCTCCTTTCTTCTGCCAATTATTTTAACCCTTGGCCGGCCAAACTGTCATGGTTCTCAATGGCAAGAGAACGTAGTAAGGCATAAAAAAGGACTAGCTCTTGGAAGATGGGAAGTCGAGCTGACCGTGAGCTAAACCTACCGCACAACTAACAGTGGCCGGGTAGCGTGCCTACGTTTTATCCCTAGACGCCCAGCGCCAGCCGGAGGACTGACTGACCCTAGCAGAGGAAAATACAGACCTGGCTTACCTCTAGAGAAATTTTCCCCAAAAGGCAGACAGTAGCCCCCACATATATTGTCGGTGATTCAAGAGGAAATTGACATACGAAGTATGAAAATAGGTTTAGCAAATTGAGGTCCGCTTACTAGATAGTAGGAAGACAGAAAAGGGAACTTCACAGTCAGCTGAAAACCCTTTCAAAACACCATCCTGAAATTACTTTAAGACTCTAATATCAACTCATGACACCAGAGTGGCAATTTCAGATCACAAGAGCTTCCAGCCTCAGAAATATTCAATCACAGAGAACTGGAACAAAAATGCAAAACAAACTTAGGACTAAAAGTCCAACTTAGCTGATAGTAGTCTAGGAGCAGGAACATGCAACAGAAAGGCTTCTGGTAACATTGTTGGCCGGCATAGAAATGACTGAGGAGCAAGGTTAAATAGAAAACTCCCACATCCTGATGGAAACAGGTGAACAGAGGAGATGAAGCACACAAGTGCAGTACCACCAGAAACCACCGGGGGAGCCCAGAAACCAAATTCACAACAGTTCCCCCATCCTCCCACCCTGTATGCATGGTTCCCTCATCCTCCCACCCTGTATGTATGCATGGCTCCCCCATCCTCCCACCATGTATGCATGGCTCCCCCATCCTCCCATCCTGTATGCATGGCTCCCCCATCCTCCCACCCTGTATGCTCGGCTCCCCCATCCTCCCACCCTGTATGCATGGCTCCCCCATCCTCCTACCCTGTATGCATAGCTCCCCATCCTCACATCCTGTATGCATGGCTCCCCCATCCTCCCATCCTGTATGCATGGCTCCCCCATCCTCCAACCCTGTATGCATAGCTCCCCATCCTCACATCCTGTATGCATGGCTCGGCTCCCCGATCCTCCCACCCTGTATGCATGGTTCCCCCATCCTCCCACCCTGTATGCATGGTTCCCTCATCCTCCCACCCTGTATGTATGCATGGCTCCCCCATCCTCCCATCCTGTATGCATGGCTCCCCCATCCTCCCATCCTGTATGCATGGCTCCCCCATCCTCCCACCCTGTATGTATGCATGGTTCCCCCATCCTCCCATCCTGTATGCATGGCTCCCCCATCCTCCCATCCTGTATGCATGGCTCCCCCATCCTCCCACCCTGTATGCATGGCTCCCCCATCCTCCCACTCTGTATGCATGGCTCCCCCATCCTCCCATCCTGTATGCATGGCTCGGCTCCCCCATCCTCCCACCCTGTATGCATGGTTCCCCCATCCTCCCACCCTGTATGCATGGTTCCCTCATCCTCCCACCCTGTATGTATGCATGGCTCCCCCATCCTCCCACCATGTATGCATGGCTCCCCCATCCTCCCATCCTGTATGCATGGCTCCCCCATCCTCCCACCCTGTATGCTCGGCTCCCCCATCCTCCCACCCTGTATGCATGGCTCCCCCATCCTCCTACCCTGTATGCATAGCTCCCCATCCTCACATCCTGTATGCATGGCTCCCCCATCCTCCCATCCTGTATGCATGGCTCCCCCATCCTCCCACCCTATATGCATGGCTCCCCCATCCTCCCACCCTGTATGCATGGCTCCCCCATCCTCCCACCCTGTATGCATGGCTCCCCCATCCTCCTACCCTGTATGCATGGCTCCCCCATCCTCCCACCCTGTATGCTCGGCTCCCCCATCCTCCCACCCTGTATGCATGGCTCCCCCATCCTTTCACCCTGTATGCATGGCTCCCCCATCCTCCCATCCTGTATGCATGGCTCCCCCATCCTCCCACCCTGTATGCATGGCTCCCCCATCCTCCCACCCTGTATGCATGGCTCCCCCATCCTCCCACCCTGTATGCATGGCTCCCCCATCCTCCCATCCTGTATGCATGGCTCGGCTCCCCCATCCTCCCACCCTGTATGCATGGCTCCCCCATCCTCCCATCCTGTATGCATGGCTCGGCTCCCCCATCCTCCCACCCTGTATGCATGGTTCCCCATCCTCCCACCCTGTATGCATGGTTCCCTCATCCTCCCACCCTGTATGTATGCATGGCTCCCCCATCCTCCCACCATGTATGCATGGCTCCCCCATCCTCCCATCCTGTATGCATGGCTCCCCCATCCTCCCACCCTGTATGCATGGCTCCCCCATCCTCCCACCCTGTATGCATGGCTCCCCCATGCTCCTACCCTGTATGCATAGCTCCCCATCCTCACATCCTGTATGCATGGCTCGGCTCCCCGATCCTCCCACCCTGTATGCATGGTTCCCCCATCCTCCCACCCTGTATGCATGGTTCCCTCATCGTCCCACCCTGTTTGTATGCATGGCTCCCCCATCCTCCCACCCTGTATGCATGGCTCCCCCATCCTCCTACCCTGTATGCATGGCTCCCCCATCCTCCCACCCTGTATGCTCGGCTCCCCCGTCCTCCCACCCTGTATGCATGGCTCCCCCATCCTCCCACCCTGTATGCATGGCTCCCCCATCCTCCCATCCTGTATGCATGGCTCCCCCATCCTCCCACCCTGTATGCATAGCTCCCCCATCCTCCCACCCTGTATGCATGGCTCCCCCATCCTCCCACCCTGTATGCATGGCTCCCCCATCCTCCCATCCTGTATGCATGGCTCGGCTCCCCCATCCTCCCACCCTGTATGCATGGCTCCCCCATCCTCCCATCCTGTATGCATGGCTCGGCTCCCCCATCCTCCCACCCTGTATGCATGGTTCCCCCATCCTCCCACCCTGTATGCATGGTTCCCTCATCCTCCCACCCTGTATGTATGCATGGCTCCCCCACCCTCCCACCATGTATGCATGGCTCCCCCATCCTCCCATCCTGTATGCATGGCTCCCCCATCCTCCCACCCTGTATGCTCGGCTCCCCCATCCTCCCACCCTGTATGCATGGCTCCCCCATCCTCCTACCCTGTATGCATAGCTCCCCATCCTCACATCCTGTATGCATGGCTCCCCCATCCTCCCATCCTGTATGCATGGCTCGGCTCCCCCATCCTCCCACCCTGTATGCATGGTTCCCCCATCCTCCCACCCTGTATGCATGGTTCCCTCATCCTCCCACCCTGTATGTATGCATGGCTCCCCCACCCTCCCACCATGTATGCATGGCTCCCCCATCCTCCCATCCTGTATGCATGGCTCCCCCATCCTCCCACCCTGTATGCTCGGCTCCCCCATCCTCCCACCCTGTATGCATGGCTCCCCCATCCTCCTACCCTGTATGCATAGCTCCCCATCCTCACATCCTGTATGCATGGCTCCCCCATCCTCCCATCCTGTATGCATGGCTCGGCTCCCCCATCCTCCCACCCTGTATGCATGGTTCCCCCATCCTCCCACCCTGTATGCATGGTTCCCTCATCCTCCCACCCTGTATGTATGCATGGCTCCCCCACCCTCCCACCATGTATGCATGGCTCCCCCATCCTCCCATCCTGTATGCATGGCTCCCCCATCCTCCCACCCTGTATGCATGGCTCCCCCATCCTCCTACCCTGTATGCATAGCTCCCCATCCTCACATCCTGTATGCATGGCTCCCCCATCCTCCCATCCTGTATGCATGGCTCCCCCATCCTCCCACCCTGTATGCATAGCTCCCCATCCTCACCTCCTGTATGCATGGCTCGGCTCCCCGATCCTCCCACCCTGTATGCATGGTTCCCCCATCCTCCCACCCTATATGCATGGTTCCCTCATCCTCCCACCCTGTATGCTCGGCTCCCCCATCCTCCCACCCTGTATGCATGGCTCCCCCATCCTTCCACCCTGTATGCATGGCTCCCCCATCCTCCCACCCTGTATGCATGGCTCCCCCATCCTCCCACCCTGTATGCATGGCTCCCCCATCCTCCCATCCTGTATGCATGGCTCGGCTCCCCCATCCTCCCACCCTGTATGCATGGCTCCCCCATCCTCCCATCCTGTATGCATGGCTCGGCTCCCCCATCCTCCCACCCTGTATGCATGGTTCCCCCATCCTCCCACCCTGTATGCATGGTTCCCTCATCCTCCCACCCTGTATGTATGCATGGCTCCCCCATCCTCCCACCATGTATGCATGGCTCCCCCATCCTCCCATCCTGTATGCATGGCTCCCCCATCCTCCCACCCTGTATGCATGGCTCCCCCATCCTCCCACCCTGTATGCATGGCTCCCCCATCCTCCTACCCTGTATGCATAGCTCCCCATCCTCACATCCTGTATGCATGGCTCCCCCATCCTCCCATCCTGTATGCATGGCTCGGCTCCCCGATCCTCCCATCCTGTATGCATGGCTCCCCCATCCTCCCACCCTATATGCATGGCTCCCCCATCCTCCCACCCTATATGCATGGCTCCCCCATCCTCCCATCCTGTATGCATGGCTCCCCCATCCTCCCACCCTATATGCATGGCTCCCCCATCCTCCCACCCTGTATGCATGGCTCCCCCATCCTCCCACCCTGTATGCATGGCTCCCCCATCCTCCCACCCTGTATGCATGGCTCCCCCATCCTCCCACCCTGTATGCTCGGTTCCCCCATCCTCCCACGCTGTATGCATGGCTCCCCCATCCTTCCACCCTGTATGCATGGCTCCCCCATCCTCCCACCCTGTATGCATGGCTCCCCCATCCTCCCACCCTGTATGCATGGCTCCCCCATCCTCCCATCCTGTATGCATGGCTCGGCTCCCCCATCCTCCCACCCTGTATGCATGGCTCCCCCATCCTCCCATCCTGTATGCATGGCTCCCCCATCCTCCCACCCTGTATGCATTCATGGCTCCCCCATCCTCCCATCCTGTATGCATGGCTCCCCCATCCTCCCACCCTGTATGCATGGCTCCCCCATCCTCCCACCCTGTATGCTCGGCTCCCCCATCCTCCCACCCTGTATGCATGGCTCCCCCATCCTTCCACCCTGTATGCATGGCTCCCCCATCCTCCCACCCTGTATGCATGGCTCCCCCATCCTCCCACCCTGTATGCATGGCTCCCCCATCCTCCCATCCTGTATGCATGGCTCGGCTCCCCCATCCTCCCACCCTGTATGCATGGCTCCCCCATCCTCCCATCCTGTATGCATGGCTCGGCTCCCCCATCCTCCCACCCTGTATGCATGGTTCCCCCATCCTCCCACCCTGTATGCATGGTTCCCTCATCCTCCCACCCTGTATGTATGCATGGCTCCCCCATCCTCCCACCATGTATGCATGGCTCCCCCATCCTCCCATCCTGTATGCATGGCTCCCCCATCCTCCCACCCTGTATGCATGGCTCCCCCATCCTCCCACCCTGTATGCATGGCTCCCCCATCCTCCTACCCTGTATGCATAGCTCCCCATCCTCACATCCTGTATGCATGGCTCCCCCATCCTCCCATCCTGTATGCATGGCTCGGCTCCCCGATCCTCCCATCCTGTATGCATGGCTCCCCCATCCTCCCACCCTATATGCATGGCTCCCCCATCCTCCCACCCTATATGCATGGCTCCCCCATCCTCCCATCCTGTATGCATGGCTCCCCCATCCTCCCACCCTATATGCATGGCTCCCCCATCCTCCCACCCTGTATGCATGGCTCCCCCATCCTCCCACCCTGTATGCATGGCTCCCCCATCCTCCCACCCTGTATGCATGGCTCCCCCATCCTCCCACCCTGTATGCTCGGTTCCCCCATCCTCCCACGCTGTATGCATGGCTCCCCCATCCTTCCACCCTGTATGCATGGCTCCCCCATCCTCCCACCCTGTATGCATGGCTCCCCCATCCTCCCACCCTGTATGCATGGCTCCCCCATCCTCCCATCCTGTATGCATGGCTCGGCTCCCCCATCCTCCCACCCTGTATGCATGGCTCCCCCATCCTCCCATCCTGTATGCATGGCTCGGCTCCCCCATCCTCCCACCCTGTATGCATGGTTCCCCCATCCTCCCACCCTGTATGCATGGTTCCCTCATCCTCCCACCCTGTATGTATGCATGGCTCCCCCATCCTCCCACCATGTATGCATGGCTCCCCCATCCTCCCATCCTGTATGCATGGCTCCCCCATCCTCCCACCCTGTATGCATGGCTCCCCCATCCTCCCACCCTGTATGCATGGCTCCCCCATCCTCCTACCCTGTATGCATAGCTCCCCATCCTCACATCCTGTATGCATGGCTCCCCCATCCTCCCATCCTGTATGCATGGCTCGGCTCCCCGATCCTCCCACCCTGTATGCATGGTTCCCCCATCCTCCCACCCTGTATGCATGGTTCCCTCATCCTCCCACCCTGTATGTATGCATGGCTCCCCCATCCTCCCATCCTGTATGCATGGCTCCCCCATCCTCCTACCCTGTATGCATAGCTCCCCATCCTCACATCCTGTATGCATGGCTTGGCTCCCCGATCCTCCCACCCTGTATGCATGGTTCCCTCATCCTCCCACCCTGTATGTATGCATGGCTCCCCCATCCTCCCATCCTGTATGCATGGCTCCCCCATCCTCCCATCCTGTATGCATGGCTCCCCCATCCTCCCACCCTGTATGTATGCATGGCTCCCCCATCCTCCCATCCTGTATGCATGGCTCCCCCATCCTCCCATCCTGTATGCATGGCTCCCCCATCCTCCCACCCTATATGCATGGCTCCCCCATCCTCCCACCCTGTATGCATGGCTCCCCCATCCTCCCACCCTGTATGCATGGCTCCCCCATCCTCCCACCCTGTATGCATGGCTCCCCCATCCTCCCACCCTGTATGCTCGGCTCCCCCATCCTCCCACCCTGTATGCATGGCTCCCCCATCCTTCCACCCTGTATGCATGGCTCCCCCATCCTCCCACCCTGTAT
This sequence comes from Ranitomeya variabilis, assembly GCF_051348905.1. NCBI lineage: Eukaryota > Metazoa > Chordata > Amphibia > Anura > Dendrobatidae > Ranitomeya > Ranitomeya variabilis. Next base: position 412,599,764 of record NC_135235.1, on the reverse strand, counting down.
GCATGGCTCCCCCATCCTCCCACCCTGTATGCATGGCTCCCCCATCCTCCCATCCTGTATGCATGGCTCGGCTCCCCCATCCTCCCACCCTGTATGCATGGCTCCCCCATCCTCCCATCCTGTATGCATGGCTCGGCTCCCCCATCCTCCCACCCTGTATGCATGGTTCCCCCATCCTCCCACCCTGTATGTATGGTTCCCTCATCCTCCCACCCTGTATGTATGCATGGCTCCCCCATCCTCCCACCATGTATGCATGGCTCCCCCATCCTCCCATCCTGTATGCATGGCTCCCCCATCCTCCCACCCTGTATGCATGGCTCCCCCATCCTCCCACCCTGTATGCATGGCTCCCCCATCCTCCTACCCTGTATGCATAGCTCCCCATCCTCACATCCTGTATGCATGGCTCCCCCATCCTCCCATCCTGTATGCATGGCTCGGCTCCCCGATCCTCCCACCCTGTATGCATGGTTCCCCCATCCTCCCACCCTGTATGCATGGTTCCCTCATCCTCCCACCCTGTATGTATGCATGGCTCCCCCATCCTCCCATCCTGTATGCATGGCTCCCCCATCCTCCTACCCTGTATGCATAGCTCCCCATCCTCACATCCTGTATGCATGGCTCGGCTCCCCGATCCTCCCACCCTGTATGCATGGTTCCCTCATCCTCCCACCCTGTATGTATGCATGGCTCCCCCATCCTCCCATCCTGTATGCATGGCTCCCCCATCCTCCCATCCTGTATGCATGGCTCCCCCATCCTCCCACCCTGTATGCATTCATGGCTCCCCCATCCTCCCATCCTGTATGCATGGCTCCCCCATCCTCCCATCCTGTATGCATGGCTCCCCCATCCTCCCACCCTGTATGCATGGCTCCCCCATCCTCCCACCCTGTATGCATGGCTCCCCCATCCTCCCATCCTGTATGCCTGGCTCGGCTCCCCCATCCTCCCACCCTGTATGCATGGTTCCCCCATCCTCCCACCCTGTATGCATGGTTCCCTCATCCTCCCACCCTGTATGTATGCATGGCTCCCCCATCCTCCCATCCTGTATGCATGGCTCGGCTCCCCCATCCTCCCACCCTGTATGCATGGCTCCCCCATCCTCCCACCCTGTATGCGTGGCTCCTCCATCATCCTTCCCCATCCTCCTCCATCCTCCCCTGTCATACTCACCTTTCTCTTATGGCACGGCGCTGAACTTCCCGGCATCTCTGTCCTGCCGCAGCGTCCGTCTTCCTTCCTGTATGAGCGGCGGTCACGTGGTACCGCTCATTAAGGTGATGAATATGCGTCCAGGTGAGGGGGTGGGCGGTTAACCCCGGACTTTATAATAATAATAAAAAAACCTTGCTCAAGTGCGCCCCCCACATCCTCACGTGCCTAGTGGCAAATACGGCCCTGCCTGCCTGAAGGGTTAATAAACTTCTTGAATTTGGTTTTGAGCACCTTGAGGGGTGCAGTTTTTAGAATGGTGTCACACTTGGGTATTTTTCTATCATATAGACCCCTCAAAGTGACTTCAAATGTAATGTAGTCCCTAAAAAAATGGTGTAAAAATTAGAAATTGCTGGTCAAATTTTAACCCTTATAACTCTGTAACAAAAAAAATTTTGGTTCCAAAATTGTGCTGATGTGAAGTAGACATGTGGGAAATGTTACTTATTAAGTATTTTGTGTGACATATCTCTGTGATTTAAGGGCGTAAAAATTAAAAGTTGGAAAATTGCGAAATTTTCAAAATTTTCACCAAATTTCTTTTTTTTTTCACAAATAAACGCAGGTAGTATCAAAGAAATGTTACCACTAACATGAAGTACAATATGTCACAAGAAAACAGTGTCGAAATCACTGGGATCCATTGAAGCGTTCCAGAGTTACAACCTCATAAAAGGACAGTGGTCAGAGTTGTAAAAATTGGCCTGGTTATTAACGTGCAAACCACCCTTGGGGGTAAAGGGGTTAAAAATCATGGTTATTCCACAAAATATTGATTTCTGAACTCTTCCTGAGTTAAAACATTAGTATTGTTGTTTCTAAATGATAATGAACTTGTTTTCTTTGCATTATCTGTGGTCTGAAAGCACTGGGGGGTTTTTTTTGACCATTTTTATTTGTCTAAAAAAAAATTACAAAATTTATTGCATGGAAATTCGGAGACATGTTGTCAGAAGTTTATAGACTAGAAGAACAATTTACATTTTACTCAAAAATATATCTATAAAGAGAAAAATCAGACAAACTGAACATTTTGCAGTGGTCTCGTAATTCTTGCCAGAGCTGTATATATCTTAGTATGTAACTAGAGATGGATGGACACCTGGGTGTTCAGGTCCGGCAGAAAAGTTACATAAAGTTCCGGGTCGGGTACCAGAACAGGACCCGATTCACTTGAATGGGGGTCTCGAACATCCAGTGTTTACCACACCGTCATGTGCATGACAGCACGGCAAACACTGCTTCTGATCGGTGGTAAAATCACCGCCGGTCAGACAGCCGCGGTTCTCACGCTGTCAAAAGACCACGTGAGCGCTGAGCTGTGATCGGAGGTATAAAGTTTACCTCTGGTCACTGGTGTCAGCCTGAGAATAACAGCACCCTGCTGTCAGCTTCAGCAAGGCTGGTTATCAAGAATAGATGGGTTCCCACGCCGTATTTTTTAATGACCGTATATACTTAAGTATAAGCCAACCCGAGTATAAGCTTAGGCACCTAATTTTGCCACGAAAAACTGGGTAAGCTTATTGACTCGAGTATAAGCTGGGAATGCATTGTTCCCTCATCCCTGTCCTGCTATGTGTGGCTCCTCTGTCCTCCCCCTTGTATGCATGGCTTGGCGTCCTCCAGGGCCGGACTGGCCATCGGGCAGTTCTGGCAAATGCCAGAAGGGCCGGTGGCAGTAGTGGGCCGCTCGAGTGTGCCGCTGTCGGCACACTCTCCCCGCTGTCGGCGCACTCCCGGCCCCGCATTCAACTATACCGGCGTCATAGACGCCGGTACAGTTGAATGCAATGATGGAGGAGAGAGCGTCTGCTGACGCTTCCTCTCCCATCATTCCCCGCTCTGCCTGCCGCTGACACTGCGGGTGCGCGATGACGTCATATCATCGCGCACCTGCTGTGTGACCGGGCGGGCAGACTGCGACTGCTGAGACCAGAGCCAGGAGCAGCGCGGGGCACGAGGAGAGAGGTGAGTAGAGTGTTGTTTGTTTTTTTTTAATCAATGAGTGATGACTGGATTGTGGAGCTATTGGGGGGGGGGGGCTGTGCTGCATTCCATTCTATGGGCCTGTGCTGCATTATATTCTATGGGCCTGTGCTGCATTATATTCTATGGGGCTGGCTGCATTCCATTCTATGGGCCTGTGCTGCATTATATTCTATGGGGCTGGCTGCATTCCATTCTATGGGCCTCTGCTGCATTATATTCTATGGGGCTGTGCTGCATTCCATTATATGGGCCTGTGCTGCATTCCATTCTATGGGCCTGTGCTGCATTATATTCTATGGGGCTGTGCTGCATTCCATTCTATGGGCCTGTGCTGCATTATATTCTATGGGCCTGTGCTGCATTACATTCTATGGGGCTGTGCTGCATTATATTCTATGGGGCTGTGCTGCATTATATTCTATGGGGCTGTGCTGCATTATATTCTATGGGGCTGTGCTGCATTCCATTCTATGGGCCTGTGCTGCATTATATTCTATGGGGCTGGCTGCATTCCATTCTATGGGCCTCTGCTGCATTATATTCTATGGGGCTGGCTGCATTCCATTCTATGGGCCTCTGCTGCATTATATTCTATGGGCCTGTGCTGCATTCCATTCTATGGGCCTGTGCTGCATTCCATTCTATGGGCCTGTGCTGCATTCCATTCTATGGGCCTGTGCTGCATTATATTCTATGGGCCTGTGCTGCATTATATTCTATGGGGCTGTGCTGCATTCCATTCTATGGGCCTGTGCTGCATTATATTCTATGGGCCTGTGCTGCATTATATTCTATGGGGCTGTGCTGCATTATATTGTATGGGGGCTGTGCTGCATTACATTCTTTGGGGCTGTGCTGCATTATATTGTATGGTGGCTGGCTGCATTACATCCTATGGTGGCTGGCTGCATTACATTCTATGGGGGCTGTGCTGCATTACATTCTATGGGGGCTGTGCTGCATTACATTCTATGGGGCTGTGCTGCATTACATTCTATGGGGGCTGTGCTGCATTACATTCTATGGGGGCTGTGCTGCATTACATTCTATGGGGGCTGTGCTGAATTACATTCTATGGGGGCTGTGCTGCATTACATTCTATGGGGGCTGTGCAGCATTACATTCTATGGGGCTGTGCTGTATTATAGTCTATGGGGGCTGGCTGTATTACATTCTATGGGGGCTGTGCTGTATTACATTCTATGGGGGCTGAGCTGTAATGCTGGATACAGCTGTAATTATATGTTATATAGTCGTGTTACACTCCCCTCACTTCTTGTAACCTGCAAGTGTACAAAGATATTATACAGTCACCATGTGACAAGTGGGCCTGTGTGACTTCAAATGCCAGGGCTGAATTTTAGTCCCAGTCCGGCCCTGGCGTCCTCCCCCTTGTATGCATGGCTTGGCGTCCTCCCCCTAGTATGCATGGCTTGGCGTCCTCCCCCTTGTATGCATGGCTTGGCATCCTCCCCCTTGTATGCATGGCTTGGCGTCCTCCCCCTTGTATGCATGGCTTGGCGTCCTCCCCCTTGTATGCATGGCTTGGCGTCCCTGTCAAACTCACTCTCCTCGTGTGGTCGCTGCACGTCCCTGCATCTCTGTTGTTCCTTGGTGCGGATTACATGCGCCATTGATGCGTTTCTGCTGCGGAAATTCACTAAACTGCATTTTTAACTTGTGGATGTACCGCATTTAATGCAAGTGTTTGGGGAAAATCCGCACAGAAAACTCAGCGTACCCGCAAGAAAAACTGACATAATGTGGATCTGAAACACGCACCACCGGTCAGTCTACACTGCGTGACCAAGAAGCACAGTGTGTACGAGGTTTCTAGAAATTCCAGCCAAAATACGCAGCATCAAAAATGCATTGTGGGAACGTGGACTAACAGGAGAAAAGGCATAAACATTAGTGATGAGCGAGTATACTCGTTACTTGAGATTTCTCGAGCACGCTCGGGTGTTCTTCGAGTATTTTTAGTGCTCGGAGATTTCGTTTTTCTTGCCGCAGCTGAATGATTTACATCTGTTAGCCAGCATAAGTACATGTGGGGGTTCCCTAGCAACCAGGCAACCCCCACATGTACTTATGCTGGCTAACCCTACGTTCACATTTGCGGTCTGCGCCGCAGCGTCGGGCGCCGCAGCGTCATGCGCCCCTATATTTAACATGGGGGCGCATGGAAATGCGTCGCACTTGCGTCGCATGCGTCCCTGCGGCGCCCGCGTCTGGGCGCAGAGGACGCAGCAAGTTGCATTTTTGCTGCGTCAAAAAACAATGAAAAAAAAGATGCATGCGGCGCAAAACGCAGCGTTGTGCATGCGTTTTGCTGCGTTTTTGTTTGCGTTGTGCGTTGCGGCGCCGACGCTGCGGCGCACAACGCAAATGTGAATGTACCGTTACAGATGTAAATCATTCAGCTACGGTGAGGAAAACTAAATCTCCAAGCACTAAAAATACTCGGAGAACTCCCGAGCATGCGCGGGAAATCTCGAGTAACGAGTATATTCGCCCATCAATAATAAACATGCTTGTGACAAGTAAAAACACTGCGCTGGTATTGCTGTAGGCAAGTGGGTGGAACTTTGGCCAGAATTAGGTGAAAGTCCTTCTTGCAAAGTGTTGGAATATAAAAGGAGCGAACCACAAGTCTCAGCAAGTCCAGACTGGTATTACGTTACAGTGAGAGGAGGACTTCATCTCCCAGCATTTCCCTGGCTAGAAACCCACCCATCACTGTACGTCCTTCTCCGCGGACTGCTGCCCATCACTACTCCTCATAGCAAATAGATAATGGCTGCACTCAAGTTTATTGTGCTAAAGCAAGGAAATGTGCAATACATGAAATGTGAACAGCATAATGGCTTGTGAAATTTATGAAAAAACACATGAGATTTTTAGCACAAAATTTGGCCAAATATTGTGAGCCCATTCACCAAATGTCAAGGTAATCTCAGATCGAATGGGTAACTAACCTGTCTGCCTAGTGTGAACACTTACCTATGGCTAATAAAATGGTAAAGCCTGTATTTATAGAGGAGGTTAGAACCAACTGTGTTTGGATGTAGTTAAAATCACAGCATGGTGAAGGGCGGGGCGTTCAAGTCAGAAAAAGCAATCCATAGTAAATATAGAAAAACTGACTGAACAGCCATCTAGTCTGAACTGGTGCATAACCAAAAAGTCTTACATAGCAAATAGATAATGGCTGCACTCAAGTTTATTGTGCTAAAGCAAGGAAATGTGCAATACATGAAATGTGAACAGCATAATGGCTTGTGAAATTTATGAAAAAACACATGAGATTTTTAGCACAAAATTTGGCCAAATATTGTGAGCCCATTCACCAAACGTCAAGGTAATCTCAGATCGAATCATCACTACTTAACTCCTCCACACTGAGGCAGAGCTCTCCTGACTCCCTCACTCAGCGTCTCACTACTGTGCTCCGCCCCCGTGTGACGTCACCACAAGTCCTCTAGTCACTGCTATGCGTACCCGTCATGTGACGTCACCACAGGTTCCTTACTAGTCAGGGCTAGGCTCCACCCCGTCATGTGACTGGTCACATGGCGGTGACATCACCACAGGTCCTGCTAGCACTGAGCTGCTGCTTACAGGTCGTTCCTGGCCGGGGGGTTTGTATGCGCTCACTATTATACCGGCGTTCACTGTACGGGAGGCCTGCGGTATCTGAGCTGTGTGCTGTGATGTTCTGCAGCAGCTGGAGCACCGTGCATAACACATAGTGAGGCTGCTGGAGATCCTCTCAGTGCAGCACAATAAGGTTAAGTTCCCACCATGAGTATTCGGTGCGTTTTTTTTCTGCCGTGTATTTTTGTGCACACATAATCTGGTCTTCCAGTCCCAGCAAAGTTCATGGGGTTTTCAGTAATCTCATGGCCACTGTTTTTTTTAATGCGTAAACTGAGCTAAATCCGCAACTTGCCAATTTCCTTTTCTGTAAATATGCGTTTTATGTGCAGATGTTTCCCGCTGACTTGTATGAGGTTGGGAAGATCCGTAGGTAAAACACAGTCGTCTTTATTTAGTTTCCGCACTAAAAACACGTAATGCACACATGACCGTATAAATAACAATAATATACAGGAAGTGTCAAAAGCAGAGCAGCTTTATTTAAAACCTGGAGACAAAATCAGCAGCGGAAACATGCAGTGTAGCACTGCGACATCCAAACCCCCCATCTTGGGTACTCGTCGTCAGTCTGTGGCTGGTACAGGAGGAAATGGCAGACGCACAGCACCGATATCTCCTTATCGTCAGAATGGAGCGACTAGAGAACGGGTATTAGGCCGGTCACAGACGGACGCATCACCTCCTACTGATGTGTTGCAGATTTGTTGTCATCTTTTTGACTCCTCTTCTGTCCTGTGACCTAGGAGATCCATGACCCTACTCAGTCAAAATCCAGAAACTAGCAAACCATGACATTTCATATATGTGGCACCGAATAGAAGCAGCATCAACTTTTAATAATAATCTTTATATAGCGCCATATATACCGCAGCACTTTACATTTTGCACACGTTATCATCACTGTCCCCACTGGGGCTCACAATCTAGATTCCCTATCAGTATGTCTTTGGAATGTGGGAGGAAACCGGAGAACCCAGGGGAAACCCACGCAAACACAGAGAACATATAAACTCCTTGCAGGTGTTGTCCTTGGTGGGATTTGAACCCAGGACCCCAGTGCTGCAGTTCTACCCACTGGTGAGATGTTTTCATTGTGGCATGACCCACACACAACGTCATACCAGCCCGGTTAATCTAATGTAGAGCTAGGGAAGATGGGCGCTAAAGAGATTTGCAGGCCTCCTTTCCACTGGTCACGGATTACTCACCTGGCCGATGGACCCGAGTCTGTGTCATCTCTAATGAGAGGAGAAAATAAAACATTTATTACCTATATTTTTTTCACAGGTTCATGATTTTATCCTTCGGCGCCTGTGAGCAGCAAAGGCCACAAAGTCTCTCACTTTGGAGAGATAAGAGCGACGTTCCATTCGTCCGTTAAGACAGTTGCAGAATAACAGGTAAAGGATTAAATTTTGTGTAACTCTTCTCCATCCATTATACTGCGTCTCTTCAGCAATAGAATGCTATAGCACTGGACTTAATGCAATACTATACATAGAAAAAATGTTCTTGTAATTTAGTGATAGACTGATGCACTAAATACTGGTAAAGTGACAAAATTGTGGTAGTATTAATGTAACCGACAATTAAAGGGGTTGCACCAAAGTAAAATAATAATCATTTAAAAAATACTTATTCTCTCTTATGCTCTGTTGTGGTTCCAGATCTCCCCGTGTTCGAGTGATATTATGTCACATGAGCGCTGCAGCCAATCAATGACCGCTAATGGGCTGCTTCACTAAGGCTACTTTTCACACTAGCCTATTTTGTAATCCGTCGTTTGTGGCAAAAAACGGATCCTGCAAATGTGCTTGCAGGATGCGTTTTTTGCCCATTGACTTTTAGTGGCGACGGATCGCAACGTGCACTGGATTCACCGTGTTTTGGCGGACCGTCAGCACAAAAAAACGTTCAAGTGAACTTTTTTTGTCCATCGCGTCCACCATTTTCTACTGCGCATGCGCGGCCGGAACTCCGCCCCTTCCTCCCCGGACTTCAGAATGGGCAGCGGATGCGTTGAAAAACTGCATCCACTGCCCACGTCTTGCACATATTTCACAACGTGCGTCGGTACGGCAACGGACCCGTACCGACGCATGTGAAGGAGGCCTGACTCTTCCTTGGGACAAAACTGGGACAGTCAGAGCACTGCAAGGCAATTAGCAGCCACTAATTAGATGCAACGCGCATGTGACATAATAATGTCAAGCGAATGCCACTGGTGCTCTAGGAGAGTATTTTTTTTTTATTATACTTGTGCAGTCGGAACTACAGCAGATCTCTTCATTCTCCAATTTCCACACAAATAGTCTACAAGATTCTAGCTAGGGAGAAACTGTACTCTTTATTCACATTCTTGTAAAACAACATTCCTCCTGCTTAGATCTTCCACTGAGAATGGATAAGGACGTAAATGAGAAGGCCAAGAGGATATTGTACCTTACCTTGGAGATCATCACCCTGCTGACTGGAGAGGTGAGAAACTCTGGGGATTGAAGGAGGTTATGTGGTACGACATGTTGTTATGGCTGATTAGGTGATGAAGTCTGGTTGTGGTTATATTTATTACTGTCCCTTTTCTTGACATACAGGACTACACAGTCATGAAGAAGACATCTGATGAGTATGTGACACCAAGCAGCTGCCCTCTTAATGAGCTTCTACCTAACTTGGTACATGAAAGGATCAATGATGAGAAGATCCTAAAACTTACCAATAAGATCATTGAGTTGCTGACTGGAGAGGTGAGCACTGCTGGGACTGGACTCTGTCAGTGTGTGTGTTCAGATTACTACAATACTTCTATAAGGTTTTAAGGCATCACTACTTTTTTTTTTGCAGAAAAAAGACTGGTCAGAAGTACAGATGGATGTACACAAGAGCGTCACAAGGAAGACTCACCTGTCCCTCAGTTCCTCAGGTAAGAGACTTTCATTGGTTGGAAAGTAACGATCAGTTTTGAGAATCACCTTGTTACAAGCATCAGTCTTAACTTGCAGTATGTATGTCTATTGTAGATGGGTCATCTAGAAGTTCTACACCAGAGAGTTGTTCCAGCCCTTTTTATATTGAAGATTGTGAAAAAACAAGTAACCATAGCTCACAAAGCGATGAAGTCCCTCGAAAACACAAAGTAGTTCTCCATTTTTGTGATTGTAGATGACCTGAATAAATCCTGTTTTCTCTAAATTGTTATTCAATATAACATTATTCAATGATATTTTTCTGTTATTTCTTAGGAAAATGAGCTGTTCGTTATTAAAGTAGAAGCTCAAGAGGAAGATGAGATGTATATGAATGGCGGAGAATGGTGCAAGGAGGAGAGAACGACTACAGATAGCCTAGGTAAGAAAAGTGTCGGAACCTTGTTCTGTGTGCGTACTTAGGTGGGAGAGATGTGATCTTGTCTGGGCTGCGCACATCAGAGGGTGTTTTTTTTGTTACCAATAGGTGGGGATTTCAGCACCCGGAACCCCCACCCATTTGTTTGCAATTGAAAGGGCACTTAAAAAGCTATAAAAGTTTTGTGATCTTTTGATTTTTATTGATGCATCCAGTGATTTAATTTGCCTTGACAGCTGCAGCTGCCTGGCACTAGTTGCTTAAAAGGAATCTGTCAGGCCATTTTCAGTGATGCATGCTGAAATCGAGCTTGCTGAGCTTTTTTGGTACATGTAATTTTTATTGTTTTCCCTCTCTTTTGTTCGCCATAAGCTTGTGAACCTACTATGTGCTGCAGCTCTAAGTAGCCCACTCAGTAAATGTAATATGCCTCATAATCCTCCATATGCTAATGAGTCCCTACTATGCAAGCCCATCCTACGTGTAGGATCCTCCAGACTGTTGCAGTTGTGCATAAACAGACTTTTGCTAAGAATACCATCCCCTTGCTACAATCCTACTAAGAACCTTTGGAGTATCCTTCAACAAAAGATCTATGAGGTTCGGAGTCAATTCACATCAAAATGGGAGGCTACACTGACATTCTGCAAAGAAATTCAAGCAGAAACTCTCCAAAAACGCACAAATTCAATAGATGCAAGAATTGTGAATGAGATACAGTGGGGGAAAAAAGTATTTAGTCAGCCACCAATTATGCAAGTTTTCCCTCTTAAAAAGATGAGAGAGGCCTGTAATTGACATCATAGGTAGACCACAACTACAAGTCAAAATGAGAAAACATATCCAGAATGTCACCTTGTCTGATTTGGCAAGATTTATTTTGCAAATAATGGTGGAAAATAATTTGGTCATTAACAAAAGTTCATCTCAATATATCTTTTGTTGGCAATGTTTTCTGTAAGTCTTCACAAGGTTGGCACACACTGTTGGTGGTATGTTGGCCCATTCCATGCAGATCTCCTCTAGAGCAGTGAGGTTTTGGGCCTGTCACTGGGCAACACAGACTTTCAACTCCCTCCAAAGGTTTTCTACGGGGCTGAGATCTGGAGACTGGCTAGGCCACCCCAGGACCTTCATATGCTTCTTACAAAGCCACTCCTTCGTTGTCCTGGTGGTGTGCTCGGGATCATTATCATGCTGAAAGACCTATCGACTCTTCATCTTCAATGCCCTTACTGATGGAAGGAGGTTTGCACTCAAAATCTCACGATACATGGCCCCATTCATTCTTTCATGTACACGGTTCAGTCATCCTGTTCCCTTTGCAGACAAACAGCCCCAAAGCATGATGTTGCCACCGCCATGCTTCACAGTGGGTATGGTGTTCTTTGGTTGCAACTCAACATTGTTTTGTTTCTACCAAACAGTTCTACTTTGGTTTCATCAGACCATATGACATTCTCCCAATACTCTTCTGGATAATCCAAATGCTCTCTAGCAAACTTCAGACAGGCCCGGACATGTACTGGCTTAAGCAGGGGGACACGTCTGGCACTGCAGGACCTGAGTCCCTGGCGGCGTAGTGTGTTACTGATCGTAGCTTTTGTTATGGTGGGCCCAGCTCTATGCAGGTCCCATGTGGTTCTGGGATTCTTGCTCACCGTTCTTGTGATCATTTTGGGTACGTGTCCACGGTCAGGATGGCCGGCGGTATTGCCGGAGCGGCGAAGCCGCTCGGCGCTAAGCCCCGCCCCCTTTCTGGGACGCGATGATGCCGGATGTGTTAACTGTACACATCCGGGATCATCGCACCCTCGCATAGCACCCTGTGATATTACTTGCGGTGACGCAGCGTCGCCGCAGGTAGCATGGACATGCTGCGATCTGAAAAGACGCGCAGCATGTCCGGAGTTGCAGGGAAGTCGGATACGTGTTTCCACGCATAGTGGACACGGGATTTCATAAAATCCCTTCCACTATGCTGGAACATCTGGACGCTGCATGTTTGATGCTACAGCTCTGCGCAGCGTCAAACAAGCAGCGTTTACTGACCGTGGACACATACCCTTTGACTCCACGAGGTGAGATCTTGCGTGGAGCCCCAGATTAAGGGAGATTTTCAGTGGTCTTCAATGTCTTCCATTTTCTTATAATTGCTCCCACAGTTGATTTCATCACAACAAGCTGCTTGCCTATTGCAGATTCAGTCTTCCCAGCCTGGTGCAGGGCTACAATTTTGTTTCTGGTGTCCTTCGACAGCACTTTGGTCTCCACCATAGTGGAGGTTGGAGTGTGACTGTTTGAGGTTGTGGACAGGTATCTTTTATATTGATAAGTTGAAACAGGTATCATTACTACAGGTAATGAGTGGACCACAGTGGAGCCTCTTAAAGAAGAAGTTACAGGTCTGTGAGAGCCAGAACTCTTGCATGTTTTTAGGTGATTAAATATTTATTTTCCACCATAATTTGAAAATTACATCTTGCCCAATCAGACAAGGTGATTTTCTGGATTTGTTTTCTCATTTTGACTCTCATAGTTGTGGTCTACCTATGATATCAATTACAGGCCTCATCTTTTTAAGTGGGAGAACTTGCACAATTGGTGGCTGACTAAATACTTTTCCCCCCACTGTATCAAAGAAGAGGTCATATGTTAACAAGTAACTTGGCCTGCTAAGATGATTTTCACTGAAAAGCTTTTGTTTTCAGTAAATTACTTTTTAATGCTGCAAATTCCACAAATAATTTTCAGTTTTTCGCAAGATATAAAATGTTTGAAAACTTTGTGCATAATAATTTGGAACAATGCATTATTACTTTTTTAGTTTTGAAAAGAAACTACTGTTATCACTGGGAGGTTTGTCCCATAAAATGTGATTTATGCTGTTACAATTGATGATTTGAACATTGTACTGACTCGTTTGCATTAACCATTTAAGAAAAATCAGAAAAATAGCATTAGCATAATAATTTGGAATGCGGTGTAAGTGGAGTTTACTGCTTTAGTATGTATAAAAAATAAATATAACTTTTTTTTTTACATCTTAAATGTATATCCTTACAGCGATATTTGCTTCTTTTTTTTAATCCCTTTCTGACATTGGGCGTAAGGGTATGTGTCCACGTTCAGGAAACGCTGCGTTTTTGACGCTGCGTTTTTCCGCAGCGTCAAACGCAGCGTCCAGATGTTACAGCATAGTGGAGGGGATTTCATGAAATCCCGACTTCACTATGCGTTAAACGCATGCGTGGTGCGTTTTTTCAAAACGCAGCATGTTGCTACAATGAGCAAAACACGCAGGCACACCGCAGGTGACCTGCCAGTGACCTCAGGTGCAGTTTTGGTCAGGATTTTACCTGCATAAAATCCTGACCAAAGCCTGAAGCAAAACTGAACGTGGACACATACCCTTATAGTACACCAATGTTGGACTCCCTCCCTTTGATGTGGGCTCACATTTTTCCCCAGGACATGTTAGCTGTTTTGAACAACTGACATGTGCCTGCAATAGCCTCTGGTGGAATCGCGATTCATCCACGGCTATTAACCAGTTAAATACTGCTGTCAAACTGATAGCGGCATTTAACAAGCGCTTCCGGCAATCATGCCGGATATACACACACCGGTGACCCCCGTCACGTGATCACGGGTCACCGCTGTGTTGGCATGACAACCAGAGGTCTCCTGGAGACCTCTATTGTTGTCAGTGTCGGCTTGCTGTGAGCGCCACCCAGTAGTCAGCGCTCATAGCTAGTGAGTAATTCTCTATGTAGCAGATCCGATCGGGCTATGGCAGCTTCTAGTCTCCCATGGAGACTATTGAAGCATGCCAAAAGTTAAAAAAAAAAAAGGTTTTTAAAAATAAAAAAAAAAATAAAAGTTTAAATCGCCCCTTTTGCACCATTCAAAATAAAATAAAAATATAATCAGACATACACATATTTGGTGTCACCGCGTTCAGAATCACCCCATCTATCAATAAAAAAAGGATTAACCTGATCGCTAAACAGCGTAGCGAGAAAAAGTCAAAACCCCAGAATTACATTTTTTTGGTTTCCGCAATATAGCATTAAAATGCAATAACTGGCGATCAAAAGATCGTATCTGCACCAAAATCGTATCCTTAAAAACATCTGCTTGGCATGCAAAAAAAAAAAAAAAAAAAAAAAGCCCTCACTCGACCAGAGATCACGAAAAATGGAGACGCTATGGGTATCAGAAAATGGCACAATTGTTTTTTATTTTTTTTCACCACCTAGATAAAAAAAGAACCTAGACATGTTTGGTGTCTATGAACTCGTAATGACCTGGAGAATCATAATATCAGGTCAGTATTAGCATTTAGTGAACCTAACAAAAAAGCCAAACAAAAAACAAGTGTGAGATTGCACTTTTTTTTGCAATTTCACCACACTTGGAATTTTTTTCCTGGTTTTCTGTTACAAGACATGGTAAAACCAATGGTGTTGTTCAAAAGTACAATTCGTCCTGCAAAAAACAAGCCCTCACATGGCCATATTGACGGAAAAATAAAAAAGTTATAGCTCTGGGAAGGAGGGGAGCGAAAAACGAAAGCGCAAAACCGAAAAAAAGCTCTGGGGGTTAAAATGAGAAAAATGTGGCATGCTATATTGTATTGAAAAAAAAAAAATTAACCCTAATTAGGATGCCTATCCCTATTAAACAATGGAGAAAGTCTAGACTCAAACAGTTCATATCTGGTCATGATGGATCACAACAGGTCTGTTGTATTTGTCATGTCTTATAAAAATGGAAATATTTCTTCCATAGTTAATAGACTAAAGCTTTGTTCACCATCTTCTGTGTAGTATCCACGGTGTTCCATTAATATAGCCATAGCTAAAAAGAATTGCAATTTTTTTCTGCCAAATGTGACCTAATCTATGGTAAAAACTCTAGCAGGATCAACACATATTTAGAACAAAAGACCTCATTCAGATGTCTGTGATTTTTCACTACACAATACAGTCCGATATGTGATTCACAGACATCTAAATAAGGTGCAAACCTAACCAATTAAGTGAAATTGATAAGTTCCAGTTTGACAACTTGTGGTCTTGTGAGGTGTTAGGTGCTTAGAACCCACTAAAAATGGTCAAAGGAAGGATAAGCTGTGAACAGACAACTTTTTCATTGTTGAACATGGGCAGTGAAAGCTATCTTGTTTGGTCCAATCCCAGAAAAGCTAGCTACTGCTCATTGTTATAGAAAGGTATCAGAATCAGTTTTCTACATCTGGGACTGTGTAGCCACAGAATGATCATATTGCCCATGCAGACCACTGTCCACTGTGTAAATGCCCTGCAAACTGGCACATAAATATCAGATCTAGGTCATAAAACAATGGAAAGCCATACCCCAGATACAATTTTATTTTATTTTTTTTACACCATGCGGCTGGTTGAGTGTATGCATCATTTGCCTGGTGAAGAGATGGCACCACGATTTGATTTAGCAAAAGTGCCAACTGGCTGTGACCGTTTAATACTCTGCACAATATTTTCCTAGGAAATCTTTGGCCTGGCATTCATATGGATATTGCTTTGACAAGTACTGTGAGGTGCATGCGAGGGGGGTGATACCCAAATTAACATTGGAGGCGGAGTTTTCTTCCAGGCACCCGAACGCCCCAGAGCGTGGAAGAACTAATTAACATAAAAGATTAAAAGTCTATTTCTCAGCCACAAGACCCCAGCTATGAGACATACACGTCAGACTGGTTTAACCATTCTGTTACCTGTATTACCATAGTAATAGCTTAAAAGCGTCCCAATGGGTGACAGATTCTCTTTTAAATGTCTTGTATAGGCCAGACCTCCATGGGTCAAAGCGGTTTTGGTGGCATGAGGGACACTTATGCAGGGGTTTTTAATGTACCATATTTTTCAGATTATAAGACGCACTTTTGTACCCCCAAATTTTGAGGGAAGTGGGGGGGGTGTCTTATAATCCGAATCAGTGTGCTGTACTGTGCTGCAGAGGAGGGGAGGCGGCTCTGGAGTGGTGTCAGGGGGCTAGGGTGGGCTGAGAGAGGGGGGGCCATGTGCGTGCCAGCAGGGGGGCATATAGAGGGGGGGCCATGTGCGTACCAGCAGGGGGCTTATAGTGACGGGGGGGCCATAACCAAGATGAGATGGGGGGGCAGTGTGCCAGCAGCACAGGGGGTAAATGTGCCAGTGTGCCAGCACAGGGGGGGGGGGCCCATGTGCCAGGATGGGGGTTATATAGATACCAGGATGAGGGAAATATATATGATTTGTAAGACGGACACTGGCATTATAAGACAGACCCCCATTTAACAACATTTTTTTCTCTTTTTCTTCACCAAATTTGGGGGTGCGTCTTATAAAGCAAAAAATAAGGTAATTGATAGTTGGTTTAATCTGTAGAATGGAAAAAATAGTATTACCTCCAATTACACAGACCAGGAATTTTATAAAGTAATATCTTTAACCTAAAAATAATCCCTTTCTTTTCCAGAAGAAAGAATCCATGACAGCTCTGGCACAAAAGGTTTAACTCCAGATTCGGAAACAGAAGATGCTTATATTATTCAAAATTTTACAGGGGAAAAAGTATTTAACCCCAACATACTTCCTGGACTTTCCAGTGGAACTCTGTCTTCCGATCCCTCTAATTATGAGGAACCTCCTGATAAACGTATCAGAAAGAGTAAAAGTCATAAGGGGGTTGAAATTCTGCCATGTTGCCAATGTGGAAGGTTCTCTCCGTTTTCATGTTCCAGTTGTGGTACACAGGGAACAATGATTACACACGAAGAAGTTAAAAAGAAAAAGCGCAAATTTTCATGTAGCGATTGCAGTAAAACCTATACTCACAAATCGCATCTTGTACAACATCAGAGAGTTCACACTGGCGAGAAGCCCTTTCCATGTGTCGATTGCGATAAATGTTTTTCAAGGAAATCACATCTGGTTGAGCATCAGAGAACTCACACAGGAAAGAAGCCGTTTTCATGTTTACAGTGTGGAAAATGTTTTAGCAAGAAATCCAATTTAATTCAACATAAGAGAAGCCACACAGGGGAAAAGCCATTTTCATGTTCAGAATGTGGAAGATGTTTCACAGTCAAAGGAAACCTCGAAAGACATCAGAGGACTCACAGAGATGAAAGATTGTTTTCATGCTCGGAGTGTGGAAAGTTCTTTTCCCAGAAATCTCATCTTATTGAACATCAGAGAATTCACACAGGGGAGAGGCCGTTCCAATGTCAGGATTGTGGAAAATGTTTTATTGACAAATCGGATCTCGTTAAACATCAGAGAATTCACACTGAAGAGCAGGTTTTCCAGCTTCCCACTGATGAATTCTTCTCCCATCATCTGCAATAAGTGTATTCTCTTCACAAGAACTGTTAATATGGAGGTAGGAAGAAACCCAGAAGTTTAATGTTATGTTTCTCTTTAAAAAAAAAAAAATCTATTATATCATATGATTATGCAATTTAATCTTGCCTCCTTTTGTTTCCGAGGGCACCACATATAAAACCATATTGTGTTTATTCCATTCAATCTCATAACATGCAAAATATATAGCAAAGTGCATTGAAAATGATTGTTAAAGGGAATTGTTTAAGCACCAAGAGCTTAAGCATGTCTTCTGGTCTGACACACCTCCTGTGCTAGGCAGCTCACTGTCTATGGACATTGAATATGGTGTGGGCAGGATTAGCTTTCTCAGCTCTGCTTCTTGCTAAATCTATAAACTGTCAGAACTGTTGCACAGAGTAAACTGAGTGATACATTGTTGGATTCAGGGTCTTTCTGCTTACATCGTGTTGCTCAGATGATGTAGCAAAAACCCGCTGACAAATTCCCTTTGTTTTACAATATGTCTGTCATGTATTTGTATATAATTTATATTAGATAGACAGATATTTAATATGTTTATTAAAGCTATGTTTGCTAAATATTAAAGGAGAAATGCCAAAAGATTGATGAGGAATGTATTTTACCGAGCACATTTAATATAATCATAATATAATAATTTTATTTATATAGCACCAATATTCAGCAGCACTTTACAATTAAGCGGTGACATGTACAGACAATAAATTGAATACAAGGTAAGACAGCTTAAACAGTGACATTAGGAGTGAGGGCCCTGCTCGCAAGCTAACAATCTACAAGGAAATAGGGGGGGGACACAATAGGTGAGACATATGCTTGTTATTTCAGGTCAAGCCATTATAATTTTTATATAAAGCTGCATGATCCAGTAAATTAGTATGTTTAACCCCTTCACGCCGCAGCCAGTTTTCGTTTTTTCGATCGTTTTTTCCTCCCCTTTTTCCCCAGAGCCATAACTTTTTTTTTTTTTCAGTCCACATAGACATGAGGGCTTTTTTTGCAGGATGAGTTGTACTTTTGAATGATGTCATTCATTATACCACATAGTGTACTCGAAAACAGGAAAAAAAATCCAAGTGTGGTGAAATTGTGAAAATAAACACGGACATTGTTTTTTGGAAATTGTTTTTACGGTGACATTTTGTGGTATAAATGACCATGCAATACGATTCTCCTCATCAATATGATTACGGTGATACCAAACATGTCCAGTTTTTTTTAATTTTTATTTTAGTGCTGAAAAAAAATCTGAAGCTTGAAAAAAAAAATGTTTGGAGTGGTGTCGCCATTTTCCGAGACCCGTAATATATTTATTTTTCTTCCGATGCAGTTGTGTGATGGTTTATTTTTTGCAGGGCAAGATGTTTATATTAGTACCATTTTGGGATTGATGTGACTTTTTGATCACTTACAGCATTTTTTGTGGAATTGTGGCGACCAAAAAAACCCCGTAATTTTGGCCTTCTTGAATTTTTTTTGTTCTTTTGGTGTTACCCAATCGAGTTAATTGTTTTTATATTTGATAGATTGGACTTTTCTGAACACGGCAATACCACATGTGTATTTTTTTTTTTTTTTTAAATATCTTTATTTTCACTGGGGTAAAAGGTGGGTGATTTGAACTTATTTTTATTTATTTTTCATATTTTTAAGACATTTTTTACTTTTCACTGATTTTCTAAGCCCCCTCAGAGGGCTTGTAAATACAATCATCTGATCGCTTGTGCTATATGCATTGATGCTTTAGCAGAAATCACAGTCTCCTTTGAAGTCTAGCCACAGGCAGAGTTTCAAAGGAGTTCTGTAATGGCAGTCACGGGGGTCATCAGCTGACTCCCGCCTGTCATGACAACCCATCGGCGACCTGCAATCACATCACGGGTGCGCCGATGGCCGGAAGTAAAGACAGGCACTCGTCGGTGCAAGTTAAATGCCGCTGTCAGATAACAGCGGCATTTAACAGGTTAAGAAATGTGGGCGGAGCTCTGCTCCACCCGTTATGGTTAGCAGCAGGTCCTGGCTGTAATACTCAATCATCGCCTGCCTAGTGTGGGGTGGGCTCACTGCGTGAACCCACTCCATACACCCGCTTCCGACTTGCTTTGTGTATATATATGTGTGTATATATATATATATATATATCATATGTCATGAAAGGGTTAAGTGCAATTATCAAGTGCAGTTATGTGCATGGAATGTGTGGAGACAGATTAATAAGAGGGAGCAGATTCTGAATAATATTTAGGAGGGAGTAGGGAAGAGTTATGTTAGTGAGTTGAGGTGATAGGCTTGTTTAAAGAAATATGTTTTTAAAGAAATGTGTTATTAAAGCACACTTAAAAACTGGGAGGCTAGGTATCGGTCGGATTTCCTCCAGTAGTGCATTCCAGAGAACTGGCGCATCACAGGAGAAGTTAGTCTTGGAGACAGAGGTGCGAGGTTCGGTTTTAGAGGATGTTAGTCTTAGGTCAGTTTCAGAATGAAGGGAACGTGTAGGGCGATACACAGATCAGGGAGGAGATATAGGGTGCTGCAAAACTGTGGAGGGCTTTATGGGTGAGACATATGAGTTTATATTGTATTCTGTAGCGAATAGGCAACCAGTGTAATGACTGGCATAAAGTGGAGGTATCTGTGAAGCAGCTGGACAGAAATAAGACCCCGGCTGCTGCATTCAGAATGGATTGGAGAGGAGAAGGTTTAGTTAGAAGGAGACCGATCAGGTGAGAGTTGCAGTAGTCCAGACGAAAATGAATAAGACCGACAGTAAGAGTTGCTTAGACTTGGTAATTTTGGGAGTTACCGTACAATTCGAAAACCTGCAGTTAGTTTCTATTGAAAAACAAAATATTCTTCATGTGCTTATTATAGAGCACATATTGAAATTAAATGGTTATTCACCAAAAAGACAAGTTATCCTTTATCCATAGGGTAAAGGATAACTTACTGATTTCTGGAGGTCCATCCACTGGGACCCCCTGCCATCTCAAGATTGGGGACCCTGCAGACCTGTTTTGAATGGAGCAGTGGTGCCTCCAGTACATTTATTGTCTATGGAACTGCTGAGTGAAGGCCTCACCTGTTGCCATAGCTGTCAAACATCCAGCAATCAACAAGTTATCACCTATACTGTAGATAGGGAATTAATTTACTTTTTTGGGGGGAATGGAATCACATGGATGACATGTATGAAATTAGTCCTCTGGAGTGAACAAGCTACTGAGTGTGAAAATCTTTCCTTGTGACAATACTGAGCCTTGATACAAAAACAAAAAGTAGTATGCTAAAGGGATCACCTATAAATAATTTTATTAAAAATTTAAGTTAAAATTGTGAAAACAAATAAAAAGCCCCAAGGCTTTAACAATCAATGTATTGCACATAAGACAAAGACATACCCAAATATATCAAAGAAATAAAATGGCATATGATAAGGAACAGCTCCACATGACAATTCTGTACAGCCATATATAAATAGTTCCCAAACGTAATCTATTGTAGGCATATGTCGCATTTATGAGACCTGTGATCGAGTAACTCAAAATCAGACTGTTAGCAATACAAAGTGGTTTAATTTTTTTCCAATACTAAATGTGTTAGAAAATAAAAGGAAGACTTTGTGATTGGTTGCTAAAAGGTCAATTTACTCCTACAATTATTTATTAGTCTGCCTAAATACAAGAAGAGGAAATGTTACAGGCAAAAGAATTGTTCATATAGTCACCAGAAGCATGAAACTTATCACATTTTTAAAAGTTATTGAGGAAGTTAATCTTTTGGTATTTCTCCTTTAGTATATAGACTTATCATTGGTTAACACTGACTACAAGTAGAAGTGTTCCAATAAGGCTAGGTTCCCATTAATACAGCGCTCTCAGCTGAGCACAATGTTAAGGCCTTTTTGATCCACCTAAAAACTGTATTCTGATGGGAAACTAGAATGAGTATGGCAAAACACATTTCCAGAATGTCTCCCCTGAAAGGACGCTGCACACGAGAGGTTAAAATGTCCTTTTCACTTCCACCCTCCGGTGTTTTTCCTGTCCCTACTGAGGAGAGTCACATGAGAGGTTCTCTTAGTTTTAGAAAACTTCCCCTTTCCTAATGGACTCAGGTGGTCGAGTGTTTTCTTTCCCTTCCTCCTTGAAATAGTCCAAGAGAGATATCAAGAGGTCGAGGTCCCTCAGCCACAACAACCAGTGGAGGCCAGAATCAAATTTTTCTCCCAGGGTATCCACTTCCACCTGAGAGGGGCTCTCGACTCCTTACTCACTAGATCTGCTCCAGACTGCCTTCCCTGTGGGAGTGTGCCATGTTTCCTGTCTGGATTGGGTTCCAGAACGGGGCACACCCCCATTTCCAGTTCTGAGGAAGAGAATCCTCTAGTGCCAAGGAGTGAACACTAATTGGTCTGTAAAGCGGTATTAAGGTTGTATGTGAACCTTAGCAGGACTCCACAAGGTGGATTTATGGATGGCACAGGAAGTAGGTGCGTTAGGGAAGTATTGGCATTAACAATTGGACATAGTCTAATTTAGGAATACCTATTCCATTTTCCCATTTGCTGTTCCATTGCTTGTTAAGTTCGGTGGTGAACCATTTTGGATGGCAAAAATCTAGGCTGCTCAGAGCTTCCCATGGAGGTTATCTCAGGTCAAGTGAGTGTTCTGCAGGGGTTTTCTAATCACGTTCAACTGCTATAGTTGTCTATTTCTTTTAAGGAAATAAAGATTCTGCCCAGATGATGTCTTCCACTATTAAAGAGAAAGTTAATAAATGTGCCATCTGTAATAGTAAGCTCTCAGTCTTACAAGAAGCTGCTATGTTCATACTGTAGTACCTGGCTAATTAAAAAACAGTTTTTATCACGGCAGAAATGAGGACAATCATTAGAGAAATTAGAGAAATACACTGGTGCTAATCTTATTCCTCCACAAACTTTGTCTTCTACTTCCCATCACTAGAAGGGAGTTAGACTCCAGTTGAGCGGGAAAAAAAATCTTATACTACGCTGATGAAGACTTGGAGGGAGAAGAAATAGTAACACCCTCAGTTGCAAAAGAAATGTTTTTTTTTTATCATAGAGAATAGAGATGAGCTTTTGCAGGCTGTAAGAAGTACCTTGATTATTGAAGAAATTCGGGAACTTTGCTCCGTTGAGGATGAAATGTTTGCTGGTCTGAGAAGTAAAAAATAATCTTTCCAATAAACAAGAATATTAAAGAGATGATCCTGGAGGAGTGGGAGGATGCAGAGAATAATAGTTGCAATAAATTTCAAGAATCACCAGCCATTTGACCAGTAGAAAGTCAAGATTTGGGAAGATGTTCCCAACATGGATGTCCTGGTCGTCAAATTAGCCTAAAATATTTCCATCCCCTTCAAGGAGTCTATAAACCTCAAAGATCAGATGGACAGTAAAGCAGATGGATTATGTAAATGGGTTGTGCACTACTAGGATAACCCTTTAAACAAAATGTTCGACTTCAATAAAATAAAGCTTATTCTCAGCTCCCGTTCCGGCTGCCTTCCAGCGGTGTCGGCACTCACACTGGGCCTGTGATGTTGTGGAATGACACGTAACTGTCTACACCTTCGGACAAACTGAACATGAATAGGAAGTCTGGGATGAGCTGTAGCCCTGGCGTTACATGTCACAACACTGCATAACAGCCCGGGGAGAGCGAGTGCAGACACCGTGGGAACAGCGCCGGCACGGGAGGTGAGTATAGGCTTTATTATTTTATCGGGGCCGAACGTTTAGTTTAAGAAGGGGTTGTTCTAGTAGTGGACAACTCCTATAGGAAAACTTGGATGACCCTCAGATGTTATCAAGGTCTATGCATCTTTGGATCGATCAATTAGAAAATCATCTAAAAATGAAGACATCCTGAGAAGAAAGATTGGAATTTCTGCCTTTATTTAAACTGGCATTACTGACTTCATGTCAGATGCATTTTCTCAGTATTTTTTCTTGCAGCTAGAAATGGAACCTTTCATAGAGCAATATGACAGACAATTGGGTTAATCCCTGGTCTGGGGACACCCATTCATAAAACAAGATTTTTTCCATTCCCTTTTCAGGTCTTCAGGTATTCGAGGCAGTGTAAAATGACAAACTGGAAGAAGTTTGACAAAAAGAAGGGAATTCCTGAAGGTAAAATTTAAATATCCTCCTTTTGTAGATCTCATTCTCAACTCCGGAAGAAGTATAAGGGGAAAGGAAAGACTGGAAGATGGAACTATCACAAGGAATGGATGACGCCAGAAGAGTAAGTGATAGACATCTTTTTAGCACGTGTGGGAAGAGGTAACGCAATTTGTGGGTTTATCAGACTATGAAAGACAACAAAATATAATTTTCCTATAATATTCCCTGCTTCCTTCACCTAAAACTTCTGGAAGATGTTGGAAGACTAATACAGCTAGAAGCATTCATTCCATTCTCACAGTCTCATCAGTACAAGGGCCATTATTCCCGGTTATTTCTTATAAAGAAATCCAACTGACCTTTCGTTCAATTATAATCTTAGAAAAGTTCAAAAGTCAATCAGAACAACAGTTCCTTTGATAAAAAATGTTGTAATGTGCACATTAGACAAACGCATACGATCATGTTCCTGTTCACTTGTCCTATCAGAAATATCAATAACAAGCAACTCCAAGACCA
This sequence comes from Ranitomeya variabilis, assembly GCF_051348905.1. Classification (NCBI taxonomy): domain Eukaryota; kingdom Metazoa; phylum Chordata; class Amphibia; order Anura; family Dendrobatidae; genus Ranitomeya; species Ranitomeya variabilis. Next base: position 412,575,476 of record NC_135235.1, on the reverse strand, counting down.
GTGATTTCCACTTTCATTGCTTTCGCTTTGGTTTGCTTTTCAAATCCTTACCAAGATCATTGCGAAAATCATGGCATTCCTAAGAAATAAAAACATCCTGATACTGCTGTACCTTGACAAATTTTAATTGCACGCTTACTCTACCCAAGAATTCCGCTCTCATCTGTCCATGACTTTCCGCTGGCTGGACGGCTTAGGATGGATAGTAAATTGGGAGAAATCAAATCTTGTGTGGGAGTTCTTCCACCACAGAAACAAATAGCGATCATAGACAAAATAAATTTATTTTGAAGGAATAAAGAATGTACACTAAAAGCCATGAAGATTTTAGATCCAATGACTTCTTATATTGAGTGTGCACAGGAGTCAGTGTTACACAAATTGTACAGCATCTAATCCTTTCCTCTTTGGAAAAAGTACCAAAATTCCACTTCCACACTTGGTGAAGAAATATCTAAACTGGTGGATATCACCAACACACTTACAGAATGTAAGACATTGGAGTTGCTCTCTGTACATCACAATGACTACAGATGCCAGTCTTAAAGGCTGGGAGTTGGGATGCATAGATATAAGGACGATACCTCCATTGAATTTGGTCAGCATCAATAAAGCGAATGTCCTCAAATTACAGGGAACTGAGGACAGTATGGGAGACACTGCAGAGAAGTCGCATTTATCTTCAAATTCAACATGTATGAGTTCTATCAGAAAATAAAACCGCAAAATCATTTCCCCAACATCAGGGGTGATCAAGATATCATCCGCTGGGCAGTCTTTTCTATTTCAACCAAACACCCGAAAGGATCAGAAAATCGCACTGCAGATTTCCTCAGCCGGAAAATATTAAATCCAGCACAATGGTCATTAAAGACCGAGGTAATTTACCAGTAAAGTCAGCATTTGGACCTCAGACCATTTTGCTTCCAGGGATAACGCAAGGGTGTAAATGTTTTTTCTTAGAGCCAGCAGACAATACTACCGCTACATACCTCCTTTCTTAAAAGTCGGACATTGTCTTAACATACATCTTTTCAAAATTTTCTTCAATCTCAGCCATTCTAAGGAAGATGCAGGGAAGGTCAGCAAAAGTTATCAGGGTTGTCCTTTACTGGTGGAAAATGAGCTAGTTTTCTTTTTTAAGACTACTGATTTTGGAGGACTGATTTTCTTGAGGAACTCTAACCAAGAATCACTTTAACACAAGAATCTAGGAAATCTCAACTTGTTAGCTTTGCTCCTGAAATGGAAATTTTGAGGTCTCATGACCAGTAGCTTTTGATATTCAAATGATTAGAAAAGATTTTACTTCAGCTACACACAAGAAGTTCTATAGGAAGTTTTGCTTATGGTGCAGAGAGAATGTTCCTAATTCCTTCCAAACCATCTGGAAACTTTAGGTTTTCTTCAGGAAGGTTTAACATGGTTCCTAGACCTAGTCCTTGAATATCTGCTTTGAGTTCCTTATTTGACCACTCCTCACCAAAACACACCTGGGTAATAAGGTTCCTAAAAGCTACTAGCAGGCTTAGGTCTACTTTTGAAGATCTTGATCCTTTTTGTGTTTTTTAAGTTGGTCCTAAATAATCTATGTCAGTTCCAATTCAAACCACTGGATTCTACAGTACTAAAGTTTCTATATTTCAAACCAGCCATCCTAATGGCTATAAGAATTGGAGACGAATTGGAGAAATACATGCCTTCTCCATCAGAGACCCTTAAAATAAAATTTAAGAAAGATAAAATTGTTCTGAAATTGGATTCTTCCTTCCTGCCAGAGGTGGCAATAAAATTTCATAGGTATCAAGAGGTCATTCTACCTACCTGGTGTCAGAATCCTAAAAACAGTCAAGAAGCATATTGTTATTCTCTGTAGAAAAGAAGAGCAGTTCTTCAGTACAAAATCCTGGCACCTGGATTCTAACCTGTTCATCCAGCTACATGGGTAAAAAAGCTTCCAAATCTTCCTTGAAAAGATGGTTAAAATCTACAATCCATAAATCTTACACCATGGAGGGGAATGATCTGCCTTTAAACATCAAGGTCCATTCAACGAGGGCGGTCTTCTCCTAATAGTTTCTCATTTGGTATTGCTCCTGTCAGGAGGGATGTCCTGGAAAATGGAAATTAGTCCTATATCCCCTCCCATGTTTTTTCCTGCTGTGTGAATATAACATATTGAAATTTGTCAATAAATATGTTACATCCATCCTGGTGTACTTGGAAACGCACTGCAGAGTGGAGGGGAAAGTTAACCTCCCGTGTGTTCCTTTCCCTACTGAGCTAGAGAAGGATATCTTCCTGGTATGTGGTCATGATGAACTCCTGGATATAAAATTACTGGTATTACTAATTCTGGCTTTTTGTACATGTCTGTAAAAGAATGGCTGGACAATGTGCAGAGTGACCCCATCTGGCTCATTCAAGTTAAAGAAGCCCTCCTCTCATCAAAATTTGTATCCTCTTAATATATTAGTCATTATATTATATAGCACTGTGTACTTACAATTGCTCATTTTGCCCTTCTACCAAGTTAATTCTTTTCCATTAAGACTATGACATCACTAACGCTGGTGGGTGTGTTGCCCAATTAAGCCACAGGGCGGGCTTACCCTGGAGAGTCGTGACAGTGTTTACCGGGTCTTCACTGGAGCCCCTGATGAAGAGAATAAGCTAGGCAGCCGACAGACAAGGTACCACTCCAGGGCAGTCCCTAGGACTGCAGCAGCTGACCCACAGGTCAGAGCAGGTGTGCAGGTACAAAGGGGTGAAACAGAAGTGTGGTCAAGTTGTCCGATGTTGGGGCAGCCAGCACAGGTTCAGGATATGTAGCCGAGGCCAGGAGCAGAGAGAACAGACAGGACGAGAAGACAAGCCGGGTCAGTAACGGGAGGCATAAACAACAAAACACCTTGCCAGTAACTAGATGCTAACAGCAACTGGAACCTGAACTCAGGCAAAGGTGTGGAGGGCGGCGGTGCTTGATATAGCATCTGCTGGTTGGTGATTGGCTAGGGAATCCAAACCCTGCAGGACACAACAGGGTTAAATTTTTGCAGAATCTGGCTACACCCTCCTTTATAGCCATGTGGAAACAGCATACAAATTGAGGAGTGCTGAGACAAACTCAGCAAGTCAGCCAGACAGAGAAGCAGCGCTGTGACCGTGATCAGTAAAGCTGCGCCGAGGAGGCATGCGAGTTACCACCGTGACATTCGCGTGAGTGAAAACAGACCAGGTGAACCTTTCTAAGGTAAGTAGAAACGGGAAGTCTCTTCTTCCTGCATGACTCATTACTGCAAACATCCCTGGCAAGGGGAGGTGCGGAATAATTGAGTCAGGATTGAAGAGGGAGATGACTCATGCAGGGAAAAGAATCTTCCTATTTATAGATAGAGAAAAGAGAAGAATTGACTGGGGAGAAAGGCAAAATGAGCAATTGTAAGTACACAGTGCTGTATAATATGATGACTGCAATATATTAAGAGGATAAATACTTTGATGGGAGTGATTCTTTAATGGCTCCATTGTGGGTCTGTCAGGGTTCTCATTGGAATACCATTTTTAGGAATTCCAACAGAAAATCCCAATGTAGTGCTTGATGGAAAGAACTGTATTACTGTGAACCTAAACGAATACAAATGCAGATTTTTTTCAGAGTTGACTTCAAGGCAGCAATTTGATGCTTGTAGTCAATTAAAGGGGTTGTATGGGACTTTAAAAAAAAAAAATATATAGCATGTAGTTGCTGACAGAGGCAACTACCTGTCTGTTGTACCCGATGCCGGTCATTGATCACTTTTGTTAGAGATTCAGATACTCCCTGTCAACAGAGCGACAGTTTCTCTTCCTGTTGACAGAGTGGGACTACGGACTTCATGCTGATTGGCAGCCAGCTTCCCCCAATTAGGCATCAGGGAGACGGCTGTCAATCAGTATGACACCAGTAGTACTGCCCTGTTAAGGAATGGAATCTGCTGCTCTGTTAACAGGGAGTATCTGAATCTCTGGCAGGAGCGGCCAGTGACCTGCACTGGCTACAACAGACAGGTAGTTGCGCCTCTTAGCAATTACGGTACATGCTTTTTTTTTTTTTTTTTTTTAAGGTCCTGGATATCCCCTTTAACTTAAAGCTACGAGTAGTTATATGTATTGCTAATGTGTGCCACTAGGTTCATGTCTTCTTAAATGAATACTAATACATAGATGAGTTAGTTTTTAATACATTATACTGTATAAGATGGTAAACATTCAGCTATACGTTTACTATCCAGGGTAAGAAAAAAACCTAACTAGGAATCTGAATGTATATATTTTTTTATTGTCTTCCTATTCTCAGTACATTATGGCAGGGTTGTATGAAAGTACGGTGATTGGAGTACCTGGACTTGCCCAAGTCTCAGGATAACCAGGAGCAGTCTGTTGTGGCACCTAACTTTTTCGATTCTACTGATGCCTGGAGACGTGCTTTAGTACAGATTTTTAGAAAAATCTAATGGACTTTTGCCACAATCCAGAAGATTTTTAGAGTCTTCATTAATTTGCCCCTCCTACATTACTGGACATAAAGAGCAACCACTAGACTTAATATGAAAGTGTGAACCCAGCCTTAAATATTGTGTATCACTTCATTTTTAAAAATGATTGTTTACAGAAATATATTTTTGTAATAAATGTTTTTTTCTGTGTTGTACGTTTCTTAAACTTTAAATAAAGTAGTTTTTTTTAATTGTAGACCAAATAATCAAACAGCATAAGAAAACATATAGCAGTAAATGTAAAAAAGACATACAGCTTTACAAATTGGTGTTCCATGTAATGTATTATAGCTTAATCAGAAATGTCAAAAGAAGGGTGTTAGCACACACAGAAATAGTATGCGGTTTTATTCAAGGGCGAGACAAAAAATGTCCACATTCCAGTTATTAAAACTTCTGGTGCCAATATTTATCGAATACTTTGAGTGTGGAGAAAGTGTTTTGTTGTGAAGAAGTGTATATGAATAGAAAGAAAAATGAAGGAAGGGTGCACATGAACCGATTCTGTTCAGTTGGACTATCACCCATTTGGTCCCCTGAAAAAAGCCCCACGAGGCTGAAAATGTGTGTCTGATAAAGACCGTGGTGCATTTGTGGCTCGCAGCACAGCTTGAAATATTTTTTAATCAGAAAATATGAAAGCTTGTTGACCCATGTAGGTTTCTAATAGCGCTAAAAAATTGCAGGTTTCTACTCATCAGAAGAATCTCTTTCAAGTGTGTAAGCAGGGTAGACTGTCGAAAAATGATATATTTGTCTTTTCTCGAAAGCTGATTAAAAAAAATTCTACAGCCAAAGTACAATTAATTTTTGACTCACCCTTGTATATATAGTAAATTTAATTTTTATCTGTAGTGTTTATCGCCTTTTCTCCTGTGGCTGAAATCTTCATTACCTTCAGTGGTGGACAGGAGTTGGAGTCATGGAAATTGAGGAGTTGGTGGTTTGGCTTACTGACTCCACAGCCCTGGTGGTGGATGCACATGCTCAGTAATTTTTCTGCTCTACACCTCCTGTTCCAACATTCAAATATAAACTGTAATAAAAACTACGCATAGATACCCTGCAGTAAGTAAATACTACAAGTAAAAGACATAGGGTATTTTTTTACCAAAAAAGCGTAACAGCCATCCCACCACGACAGGGTGCACCCAACTAGGATGGTCCCACCATCTCTAACATCTCACCCCGCTATGTGCCAGCAGGCCTCAAAATTGACAGGACCAGAGCAGAACCTGTCCTGACTATGGAAATCTGAATATATAAAGCTGCAGCACACATTTTAAGGCCAGCGACACAACAGTGCTGCTGCTGATAATGCTGGGACACCACTATTCACACCCAATAAATTTGGGTGTGAATAGTGGTGTCTGAAAATCACTGAAAATCTATTTCATTCATCTTAATAGAGTTGCTTGATGGAAGCATGTGGATGTTTGCGAGCTTCCTTTGTCATGTGTTAATATAACACAATAAAGTAGTTCCTGCTCTGATCAACTGTACACTTCATCTCTGTTTAAAGGGGTTGTGTAGGTTTTGCACTAAAGTCTGCAGTCACTCTATATGACTGCAGACTTGTGAATCCTCACAGTGTGCACTGTCAGGATTCTCCTAGGCCGGATGGTCATGTGATTGCAAGTGTGCAATATGCGTACTTCCAGCTACACTCCAACTAGATTGTCTCATCAGAATGTGGCCGGGGCATGCACTGTGAGGATTCACAAGTTTGCAGTGGCAAAATTACTGCATGCTTTCGTGCCAAAGCTGGACAACCCTTTAAGAAGATACAATGGTTAAAACCGTCTAATGCTCCCATTGCCCTAACTCAGATACAGATTTGACTTAACTAGTGATGAGCGAATATACTCGTTGCCCGGGTTTTCCCGAGCATGCTCGGGTGATCTCCCGAGTATTTTGTAGTGCTCGGAGATTTAGTTTTTGTCAACCGACTGCAGCTGCATGACTTATGGCTGATTGACAGCATGAATACATGAGGGGACTCCCTAGCAACCAGGCAACCCCCACATGTACTCAGGCTGGCTAATAGCTGTAAATCATGCAGCTGAGTCGACAAAAACTAAATCTCAGAGCACTAAAATACTCGGAGACCACCCGAGCGTGCTCAGGAAAACCTGAGCAATGAGTATACTCGCTCATCACTTCTGTTAACTCATTCTTCACATTCTTGACCATACATGTGCAGCGCTCCTTCAAAGCAGTGCTGTAAAAACGGGCAGCATTGCATCACCATGAGATCAACTATCAAGATAGCCGATACTCCTGGGTATCCGACAAAGATTCAGTTGGAACGGTCCCTTGGCTGTTCTGATTGGTGATTGAAATAAATTGAGAAAAAGACCAGCACATCCAAGCTAGTGTGAATAGGTGCCAACCAAAAAAAGCATATAAACTGATAAACGTTGCACCATGATTTTAACCTGAATTACTCTAGAACATTGAAACTCCATTGCTACCATAGAAAATGGGAATTACTTTGAAAAATATCAATTTTTGCAGATGAATATTTCATATATACATTATATAGCTTTTTCCCCCCTGTTTTCTACAGCAGTAATGCAGTTTCAATGTTCTAGAGCAGTATTTCCCAAACTCCAGTCCTCACGGACCCCACAGGTCAGGTTTTCAGGATTTACATAGTGTTGCACAGGTGAGACAATTCCTGATGCCTTGATGATACTTCTACTACTTGCTTAATACTAAGGAAATCCTGAAAACACGACCCGTGGGGTCCGTGAGGACTGGAGTTTGGGAAACACTATTCTAGAGTACGGTAATCATTCTTAGTAAAATCATGGTGCGACCGTTGTTTTTTAACTGATTGATTAACGTGACACTAGCAAGTTTGGTCAAGGATGCAGTTTGTTAAAAAATAAAACCACGCACCAATCTTTCACTCCTCCACTTACATAATTAGCTGATAGATTTGAGTTTGGCTACGCTTTGATTACCTATTCCCTTGCCTCTATAACCTTCTATAAACGGTTTGCTTTTTATCAAGGTCATAGATATATCTTATTATTGCACTGTTTGTTTCTGATTTGTATACTATAGTTGTTGAACATAATGTTTTTCAAGGGCTGTGTCCCTTGCTTTATTCAGGCCAAACTATTGCCAGTTTGTAATTTTATGTTTTGTTTTGTTATGTTTGCTTTCCTCGCCTATCCAGTTTCCCCTTGGCCCATTCCACATTTCCTTCCCCTCCCCTCCATTATTACCCGCCCTCCCTCCCTCTTTACCCTTGTTAAAAACAAATAAAAATATTGGAAAAGAAAAAATAAAACCACACTGCATTCCCACTCTCCGGGTCCACTGACGAGTCTCCATTGTTGCTCTTGGTGTCTGGCATTGGCTGTGGCACTGACAGCACTGCTGTATGTATAAGCGCATTTGGTTTATTGCTAGGTATTTCTGGCAAGAATTTAGCACTTGGCACTTTCTCTTGGCGTAGTTATCTGTCCTCCGGAGTACAGAGAATGAACTTCAATCCAATATTGCGGCCAGCATGCAGCCAGCGGGTAAGGAAAGGGTGAATCAAACACCCGAAAACCCCGCCCATATGACCCAAAACTGGTCCCGCCAAATTCAGGTGACAGGTTCCCTTTAAAAGCCCTCCCTTCATAGTCACCTGGGTTTCCCTAGGCGGAATCTTTATATCCATGACTGTGCGCATGCGCCAGCTCCCCGCCCTGCTCAGTTCCGGATGCGCTCTGACTTGGACCGCTTGCGTACCAGCATGCGTTCCAATGAGCGCAGGTCCGGAAGTGACCTGTATTCCAGGAAGCGGGTAGCGGTACATGCGCCGCACTAGTCAGGCAATAACTCTGCATCACTCTCGGTCACATGATTTTGTTTATTTATTTCATTGGCGCCTGGTTATGATAAAAAACTCCGCACTAACCCACCCCAGACACGCCCCCGGAAGAAGCTTATTGCGAAACGCGCGTTGGGGTGAGGTGGAACGCTGTGCTGACTGCAGGTAGATATGGTTTAGATGTCTGGATGTATATGTATTTGGATTCCCTTTGAATTTGGTAGCATGCTGAGGCAGCTAGAGGTACATCGGGCAGCATGAGGTTATATAATCACTACTTTGCATTTCTCAGTGTTTAATGACGTTCAATACTCAGCTTTCCATCTTATCTTATGGTGCTAGAGCATTTATGCATTTTTTATAATTATTTCCAATAAAAGCCTTAAAATCATTTATTCTGGATCTCTTCGCTGTGGCTACCTATAAGGTGTGACCGCCCTCCCTTTTGTTATTTGATATGTATTTAGAAGTGCCAGCTTGATAATCTGGACATTTGTGGTTAGAATAAAATCATGTAGCATTCTAATAGAATTTTACATGATTTTATCATCTGGACTAATTTTTTTTTAAAGAATGAAATAAAGAAGAATTTTTTTTATTGAAATTCAGTTTGCTGATCCAATTTTCTTTCCTAACTTATCCAATGGTCACACGGAATCTGGATCCTGACTGCAGTATCAGAGGCTATCTACCATATAATACACGGTGAGGCACCATACCCCTTTTTTGTTTTTTCTCTTTAAGGCTGCTTTCACACTAGCGTCGGTACGGAGACTTGTAGGATACAGAGAAAATTGTTATGCACATGGGTAGAGTTGTTTAGTGATTCTCTACTGTATATAGTGTGTACTTGATTGGTATAGTCAGAGTGCTAGTAAATATTGGTGAGCAGGACACTGTTGTAATGCCTGTGGTGCAATGTCTGCCACTCGGATTCTTTTCAGAAGCCTGATTAATCTGGACAGTTTAGAGCTCATTCCTTGGCACCCCTTCTTGCTGGCACTTGCAGGTAAGTCCCCGGAAATGTCAGAATGGAGCTATTGGGTGAGTGTTTAACCCATTACCACTGAAGATTGTTTTGACCTCCCGGTTCAGAACCAGTTTTTCATATCTCACCTGTCACTAATAACTCTGGAATGTTTCCACACATCTCAGTGATTCTTAGACTGTTTTTCATAGTACATTATTCAGTATGATTTGCGTTTATCAAAATATCTAAAATATGACAAACCTTTACAGATATCCATACCATACAAAATAGTTAATCAGTTACCACATCTACTTTTCATTAGCATCATTACTGAAATAACTTCAAGGGTTAAACTTTTAGCAGCAATTTTCTATGTTTTTCAATTAAATTTACAAAACCTATATTTTTAGTGACCATTTCACTTTTGAAGTGATTTTGATGGGTTGATATGTCAGAACCAAGATCCCATTTAAAATCTGTACCCCTCGACATTTAGAATCACATTCAGAAAGTGTGTTAACCCTTCAAATCCTTCACAGGAGATAACGCAACCTGGAAGAAAAATGTATTTATTTTTTTTTACAAAAATGTTGCTTTAGCTCCAATTTTTTCATTTTCCACAAGAGTAAAAGGAAAAAATGGACCCACAATTTGTTGTGCAATTTCTACCAAGTATACCAATACCTCATATTTGGTCGGAAACTACTGTTTGGAAACACGGCAAGGCTTGGAAGGGAGAGGACACAATTTGATTTTTTGGTGCGTAAATTACCGTAGGATAGATTAGATTGCGGATGCCATGTAGCGTTTGCAGATCCCCCAAGAATAAAAATATAAAAATAAACATTTACCGTACTTCTCTTTCACAAAAATTTTCCTTTAGACCTAATTTTTTTTACTTTTGCAAGGGTAACAGGAGAAAATGGACCATACATTTTGTTGTGCAATTTTTCCTGAGCATGCCGATACCCAGTATGTGGGGAAAATGTACTGTCTGGGCACATGGCAGGGCTTGGAAAGGAATTAGCGCCATTTCACTTTTTGAATGTAACATATGCTGGAATAATTAGCGGACGCCATGTCATGTTTGGAGAGCCCCTGATGTGCTTAAACAGTGGAAACCCCCAACAAGTGACACTATTTTGGAAACTAGACCCCTTATAATGGTAAACTGTGATTAAAAAAAATATATAACATTTTTCCCAGATAAAATCTTTTTTAGCTCCAAATTTTGCATTTTCATAAGGGTAACAAGCTGCATACAATTTGTTGTAAAATTTTTCCTGAGTGCGCAGTTGCCCAATATGTGGCGGAAAACAACTGTTTGGCACACGGCAGGGCTCGGAAGGGAAGGCGCGCCATTTCACTTTCAATGTAAAATTTGCTGGCATAATTAGTAGTGATGAGCGAATATACTCGTTACACGAGATTTCTTGAACACGCTCAGGGGCCCTCAGTATTTTTTAGTGCTCGGAGATTTAGTTTTTTCTTGCCGCAGCTGAATGATTTACATCTGTTAGCCAGCTTGATTACATGTGGGGGTTCCTTAGCAACAAGGCAACCCCCACATGTACTTATGCTAGCGGTGATCACAGCACAAGCAGGGGAGAATGATGAGAGCTGTCTTCAGCGCCCGATGTGATCAGTGTGCGCAACATTTTGTGGCCCATACTTCTGTTAAGTAAACGGACATGTCAGCATGTTTAGCCCACAGAAATCATGTAAATAAACCCAAAAAAACCTTTATTGTTAAAAAGAAAGACAACCCATGCCAACACAAAAAGTGACCAAAAAACAAAATGTGTGTAACCCTAGTTAAAATCTATGGGAAAAAGCTAGCCATCCCTAGATAACACACCTAGATATCACCTGCCTGGCAGCGGAGGTTGACACCCTAGGGGGGAGCGTATTGGCGCCCTACATACATAACATAATTGATGGGACCCAGGAGACAATACTGATTGGCCTCTAACAAAATGGAGCCATTTTTTCTTGGGACACAGTTATATCAATATATCGAGCCTCCTGATGAGCCTAGGCAGGCGAAACGCGTTGAGGCGTTAACTTATAAGGACAGACGGTGTAGGAAGCATGGCAGCACACAGATGAGTATCGTTATCTATGTGGTGGCTTCTCTACACCAATATAGTGTGTATCAACATCAGGTCTACTGTTAGAGGCCAATCAGTATTGTCTCCTGGGTCCCATCAATTATGTTATGTATGGCATCGGGACTGGGTAGTTACAGGCATGTGTTATCTCTGTTGCACCTATATGTCACATAGATACCAGTGATACTGGCCTGCGAGACACAGGACTTGAGTGGTGGTAGAGTATATATCAATTAGCCACCAAAAGTAGTTTTCTATCACTGCCGTTTACTTCCATTGCATACACCGGTCTGATCCTGGTGTGCTCATATTGTTTTTAATTCTTTGGGTGCTAGCTCTCCCTAGGACAGTAACCGCCTGTATAGATTTAGTGGCCCCTTAGCATTTGGGTAGGGGGGCTCACTAGTGGATGTAGGTTTCAATAGGGCCCCTAGGGTCAGCCATCGTTGGAGCGGGGGCGCCAATACGCTCCCCCCTAGGGTGTCAACCTCCGCTGCCAGGCAGGTGATATCTAGGTGTGTTATCTAGGGATGGCTAGCTTTTTCCCATAGATTTTAACTAGGGTTACACACATTTTGTTTTTTGGTCACTTTTTGTGTTGGCATGGGTTGTCTTTCTTTTTAACAATAAAGGTTTTTTGGGGTTTATTTACATGATTTTTGCGTAGTATAACCTTATAATTTATCAGATAAGTGAGATGTTTAGCCCACAGACACACGGTCTGTGGAAACACACTGATATGTGCACACTGATGTCTGATAGAGCCCTTAGGGCTTGTTTCCACTTGCGAGAAACATGTCCGTGTCTCGCATGTGGAAACCAAGCTCTGGCGCCGGCACTCCAGAGCGGAGCGTGCGGCCGCATAGGAACACATGGAGCTGCACGCTCCGCTCCAAAGTGCCGGCACCAGAGCTTGGTTTCCACATGCGAGACACGGACGTGTTTCTCGCAAGTGGAAACAAGCCCTTAGACAGATTCTAGTACTCTACTAAGCTTCAAGTCTGGAAAAGATGAAACATGGCTGAAAAGTTGAAAATGAGGAGGGAAAAGGAGTATATTGGGTATCAAAATTTATTAAATATGCAATGTATAAATACGATCATCAATTTCATAAATACAAAACATCAATAGAAAACTACATGTAAAATACATACAGGATGAGGACAGAACATCCCACTGGTGAATGGGGCCCAAATGGTCAAACAGTCTGCACTAGACCGCAGACTAATAATAAATATAACCGCAGGGTGCCATATGGCTGATAAGTGCAATACAGTGACCAAGATCACTACTAATAGGCACCGCCAAACATGCTTACCGCTAAGTACGGTGGGCTCACCAGAACACCAGACTGGGACCGGGAAGAAGAAAGACCCCCGACGCGCGTTTCGCTTACGCGGTAAACTGCTTTCTCAAGGGGATAGACTGGAGGGGCCGAGAAGGACCTTAAAAGGGGCCGGACCCCGAACATGTGACGTCTCACATGTCCAGAAGCGGCCAATGACAAGCGGCGATACTGGCGCATGCGCAGATCGGGTCACAGGTCCTGAAATCAGCAGCGGCGTCCAGCGTCACCACGTGTGCACGGGGGAGGGTATACCCCGGTCACACCTGGGAGGCATGGATGACGCCGCCCTGAAACAGGAGCCGGTGAGTCAGATCGGCGCACGCGCACTGCCACCAATGTGAAAGCAAAATATAACAGATAAACAAACCATCAATCAAAACAAATGAAAAACAGCGGGGAATAGGCCATACATAGGAGGAAGAGATATATGGATAAATATACAACGAATTCACCCAAAAGACAATAATAGTTAAGGCCAATCCATGATATCACATATAAGGCATTAAGTATAGTCTGTTCAACATTCTCCGGGAGTAGTCTTGGAATATGTCTCCTTCCTCCAGAGGTTTTTTAAAAGGCCAAATCCACCGCATACGAAGAGTAAATTGAGAGCAAAAGAAGCTTATTCGTTAGATGGAATCTCTTAATCAGATAGATGGATCTCGGCACACCAGAACGAATAAGAAAACTATAAGAAAAATAAGAAACATAAATCAAATAACACCATAAAAAAGTAAAAATAAAAACAAATCCCAGCTTCAGGAACGGCCTGTGCCAATAGAATAGAGGTCGGGACATGATAGGAAATCAAAAACAAAGGGAGGAGAAGGGATACATAAACACCATATTAAAGAATATATATAATGTAGGACCGATCTGCGCACAATTAGAGCATTATAAAAATGAAACAAAGCTAAGCGATTCATTTAGACCTTTAGGAGCGACTGTGTTCAGCCTAACAATCCAGCCCGCTTCACGTTGTGCCAGTGCCTTCTTGTAATCACCCCCGCGCGCGCCCAAATGGATGCAGTCGATGCCTCTAACCTGAAGCAACCCCGCGTCACAATCATGAAATAATTTGAAGTGGCGCGGGATTGTCTTCAGGAGAGAGGCATCGACCACAGTCCTGGCAGCCTGGATGTCCCGCACATGTTCTCTAGTGCGTGTGCGGAGCTCCCTTGACGTGAGACCCACATAAATTAGAGGGCAACTACACGTAGCGTAGTACACCACGTTTTTCGTACTACACGATATGTGGTGTCTGATGGAATATGTCCTATTACCGTCGGAAGATGTAAAAGAAGTGGTCCAGACGATATTGGCGCAAGCCAAACAATGGCCGCACTGAAAGCAGCCAAGGACTGGACCCCTTGAACCAAAGGGGTTACTAGCAGGGGGCACATAATGGCTTCGAACGAGCATACTGCTAAGGTTAGGGTACCTCCTTGCTGTCATCGACGGGAAGTCACCGAGAACGGAGCCCAGGGACGATTCAGTACCCAGGATGGGCCAATGACGGGCCAAAATCTCCCTCATATTAACCCATTCATGGTTGTATGTAGTAATGAATCTTATTTTTGAATCCCCCGGCCTGCCCTTAGTTCTATGACCCACATTGTAGAGAAGATCTCTACGGGGAGTCCTCCTGGCTCTATCATAGCCATGCCTGATGCACCTGCGGCTATAGCCGCGTGCCTCAAAGCGGGCTTTAAGAGACACGGCCTGGGCCTGGAATGTGTCCTCTGTGGAACAAATCCGCCTCATCCTCAAGAACTGTCCGACCGGGACGGCCCTAACTGTTGCTGGGTTGTGTGCTGAATCAGCCCGTAACAAAGCATTGACGGCCGTCGGCTTCCTAAAGACATCAGTCTGGATGCGACGTGTACTGTCAATCTCCAGACTGACGTCAAGGAAGTAGACACGCTTCGCATCATATTGATACGTCAACGTGATATTAAACGGGTTGTCGTTCAGTTGACTCATGAAATCCTCGAGCTGCCGCGCGGTGCCCCCCCACAAAAACAAAATATCGTCTATATACCTGAGCCAGCACAGCACATGGTCAGTGGCCCGGATCCCCCCGTCGCCAAACAAGGATCTCTCCCAGTGACCCAGGAAGAGATTGGCGTACGAGCGGGCACAGGCCGCACCCATGGCTGTGCCACGCTTCTGTAGGTAGTAAAAATCTTTGAAGACAAAAAAATTATGTGTGAGGACAAAGCGCAGCAACTCGAGGATGAAATCACATAGAGGGCCGTCCAGGTCGGAGGCTCCGAGGAAGAGGCGGGCGGCATCCAGTTCATGCTCATGGTCAGTGCAGGTGTACAAAGTTTGCACATCCGCAGTAACCAGGAGGACATCTGGTCGAGACCCTTCTGTCATATGTTAAGGACACGACGGACGTCCTTACTAGGGTGGACGGCGTTCTTGTGGACCCAGATGTCCTCCTAGTTACTGCGGATGTGCAAACTTTGTACACCTGCATTCCACAATGTGGGTTCATAGAACTTAGGGCAGGCCGGGGGATTAAAAAATAAGATTCATTACTACATACAACCATGAATGGGTTAATATGAGGGAGATTTTGGCCCGTCATTGGCCCATCCTGGGTACTGAATCGTCCCTGGGCTCCGTACTCGGTGACTTCCCGTCAATGACAGCAAGGAGGTCCCCTAACCTTAGCAGTATGCTCGTTCGAAGCCATTATGTGCCCCCTGCTAGCAACCCCTTTGGTTCAAGGGGTCCAGTCCTTGGCTGCTTTCAGTGGGGCCATTGTTTGGCTTGCGCCAATATCGTCCGGACCACTTTTACATCTTCCGACGGTAATAGGACATATTCCATCAGACACCACATATCGTGTAGTACGAAAAACGTGGTGTACTACACTACGTGTAGTTGCCCTCTAATTTATGTGGGTCTCACGTCAAGGGAGCTCCGCACACGCACTAGAGAACATGTGCAGGACATCCAGGCTGCCAGGACTGTGGTCGATGCCTCTCTCCTGAAGACAATCCCGCGCCACTTCAAATTATTTCATGATTGTGACGCGGGGCTGCTTCGGGTTAGAGGCATCGACTGCGTCCATTTGGGCGCGCGCGGGGGTGATTACAAGAAGGCACTGGCACAACGTGAAGTGGGCTGGATTGTTAGGCTGAACACAGTCGCTCCTAAAGGTCTAAATGAATCGCTTAGCTGTGTTTCATTTTTATAATGCTCTAATTGTGCGCAGATCGGTCCTACATTATATATATATTCTTTAATATGGTTTTTCTGTATCCCTTCTCCTCCCTTTGTTTTTGATTTCCTATCATGTCCCGACCTCTATTCTATTGGCACAGGCCGTTCCTGAAGCTGGGATTTGTTTTTATTTTTGTTTTTACTTTTTTATGGTGTTATTTGATTTGTTATGTTTCTTATTTTTCTTATAGTTTTCTTATTCGTTCTGGTGTGCCGAGATCCATCTATCTGATTAAGAGATTCCATCTAACGAATAAGCTTCTTTTGCTCTCAATTTACTCTTCGTATGCGGTGGATTTGGCCTTTTAAAAAACCTCTGGAGGAAGGAGACATATTCCAAGACTACACCCGGAGAATGTTGAACAGACTATACTTAATGCCTTATATGTGATATCATGGATTGGCCTTAACTATTATTGTCTTTTGGGTGAATTCGTTGTATATTTATCCATATATCTCTTCCTCCTATGTATGGCCTATTCCCCGCTGTTTTTCATTTGTTTTGATTGATGGTTTGTTTATCTGTTATATTTTGCTTTCACATTGGTGGCAGTGCGTGTGCGCCGATCTGACTCACCGGCTCCTGTTTCAGGGCGGCGTCATCCATGCCTCCCAGGTGTGACCGGGGTATACCCTCCCCCGTGCACACGTGGTGACGCTGGACGCCGCTGCTGATTTCAGGACCTGTGACCCGATCTGCGCATGCGCCGGTATCGCCGCTTGTCATTGGCCGCTTCTGGACATGCGAGACGTCACATGTTCGGGGTCCGGCCCCTTTTAAGGTCCTTCTCGGCCCCTCCAGTCTATCCCCTTGAGAAAGCAGTTTACCGCGTAAGCGAAACGCGTGTCGGGGGTCTTTCTTCTTCCCGGTCCCAGTCTGGTGTTCTGGTGAGCCCACCGTACTTAGCGGTAAGCATGTTTGGCGGTGCCTATTAGTAGTGATCTCGGTCACTGTATTGCACTTATCAGCCATATGGCACCCTGCGGTTATATTTATTATTAGTCTGCGGTCTAGTGCAGACTGTTTGACGATTTGGGCCCCGTTCACCAGTGGGATGTTCTGTCCTCATCCTGTATGTATTTTACATGTAGTTTTCTATTGATGTTTTGTATTTATGAAATTGATGATCGTATTTATACATTGCATATTTAATAAATTTTGATACCCAATATACTCCTTTTCCCTCCTCATTTTCAGCAGTTATATGGAGTGGGTGGCCTTTTGAGTAGGCCTGGGGCTGTTTTGCATCATTATGTGTTAATTCGCCCCTCCCCTTGCCGTTTTTTTCAGTAATATGTTTTCTGGTTGTATTATAATCGCTGTATCTGTGTTTATCACAGTCTTTTCCAGATTCATCATGGATTTTAGAGCCCGCGATTCCACCTGGCGGGCACAAATAGACGATGCATTTAAGGATGGTTTGGATGGGGGTCCGGACGGACTGGGAGGGGATTTACAGGACACTATAGCTAAGTTTAAGGAGCTCCTCCGCAAAAGAACCAGAGTATGGTGGAATCATGCATATTTTGAGAAGTATCTAGAAGGGAAATTAATTCCCCGTGGATTAAGAATACATGTGTTCCCGTCTTTTCCCATCCCAGAAGGGGATTTTAAGGACAAGTGGGAGGAGCTCTCCAACACATGTTCTCTGGGCTATATTGCGCTCCTTAGGGATATGGATCTGCGCACACTGAACAGCATTGAAACTGAAATCGATTCTATTCAACTAAATTTAAAAAGGGAGTTGTCCGTTGAGGCACTCAAGAAACTGAATGATACTATCGATGTGGATCTTCAGAAGTGGGCCACTGATATTCAGACTAATAAAGCGAGGAAGTTTAGACGTGATGTGCGGGACAAACAGACTGCGAACGTCTATAAATGGCGGGGCCAGGGAGAACGCTCCCGCCCCCGTTTTAGAGATCTGTCAAGTTCAAGATCAAGGTCACGATCTGTGGCGTCCAATATCTCTCGAGATGCGTCACAGTCCCAGATATCTGAAAATCAACCTGAACCCACAACCTCGCAGCACAATAGAGTCATCACTAGACAGACTGCCAAGAATAAAAACTCAGTTGGCAGATATCAAGGGACGGGTGCCCAGGGGGGTCTCCAGGTATTGAACCTTTCCACAAGAACGTTTACCCCCACACAAATTGAGGTGTTAAGTAGGGGCCTGACTTTCTCCCACCCACCCCTTTGATTTTTTGACAGCGCTAAAGGACCTCCATCTTTTTTCAAGGAAATTGATCCTGCGCAAATTACATCATAAGAGTCAGGATCCGACTGACCCTCTAACTGAGACGGAGAAGGAAACATTACGGATTTTGGAGGAATTGCTGGATGAACAATCCTCGACACCTCAAGGTAGGTTTCCACCTGCCATCATGCCCAGATCAGCGAAGTTTCCCCCCTTGTCACTCTGCCCAGCGGTGGATCTATTCACCAAGATGGTTAGTGCTGACTTCAAAAAACTTTCGTCTAAGCGTCGTTTTGACAATCTAACACATAGTCAGCGTTCTGCCATCACTGAATTACAATCTTACACCGATGTGGTATATAAAATAGCTGACAAGGGGGGAAACAGTGCAGACTGTTTGACCATTTGGGCCCCGTTCACCAGTGGGATGTTCTGTCCTCAACCTGTATGTATTTTACATGTAGTTTTCTATTGATGTTTTGTATTTATGAAATTGATGATCGTATTTATACATTGCATATTTAATAAATTTTGATACCCAATATACTCCTTTTCCCTCCTCATTTTCAGCAGTTATATGGAGTGGGTGGCCTTTTGAGTAGGCCTGGGGCTGTTTTGCATCATTATGTGTTAATTCGCCCCTCCCCTTGCCGTTTTTTTCGGTAATATGTTTTCTGGTTGTATTATAATGGCTGAAAAGTTGTAGCAGCTGCTGCTGGGTGAAAGAGATGAACCTGATGGACATTTAACCCCTTTATGACACAGTCAGTTTGCATTTTTTACTTTTAAGTTTTTTCCTCCCATAGACAATTTTTTTTTTATGGCCACAGGCATATGATGGCTAGATTTTTGCTGTATGAGTTGTACTTTTGATTTAAAACATTAATTTTACCACATGGGGTACTGAAACCCGGCAACATTTCAAATGGGGAGAAATTGTTATTAAAAATGCAATTCTGACATTTTTTGGGAATTTGTTTTTACGGTGTAAATCGTGGGGTAAAAATGACCTCAATATGATTCTGGTCATGATTACGATTACAGCAATACCAAACATGTCCAGTTTGTTTCATCTTTATAGGTTAAAAAAGAATCAGAGGTTTGCCAAAAAACTATTTTGAATGGTATAGCTATTTTCCGACACTACCAGGAAACGCACAGGATGTGGGAAGCTATACCATGAAGGGGCTCACGATGGGGAACATTTTGTCAGAAAGCTGCACAGGATGGCGGAAAGTATACTATGAAGGTGCCCAGGATGAGGGAAACTACAAATTACACAAGGATGGGGAATACTATACCATGAAGGGGCCTAGAATGGTGGACATACCATGAAAGGGCTCAGGAAGGATGATACTATACCATGTAGGTGCTCAGGAAGGAGGATATTATACCATGAAGAGGCCCATGTTGGATGAAATTATATTAACAAGTAGCCCAGGATGGGAAACATTATACTAGGAACTGGGGAAACAGGAAAGGGAAACATGATATGTGGGCAACATACCACGAAGGAGCCCAGGGTTTAGGACAGGTTGTCAGGAAGGAGCAGGGCATGGGGGAAATTATACCATGAAAGAGCCCAGGAAGAGTGACATTATACAATGTAAGTGCCCAGGATACAGTGGTATCTCCAGTATTATGTATATAGACTGCTGTATGTACCAACTCTAAGTC
The DNA here is from genome assembly GCF_051348905.1 of Ranitomeya variabilis. Taxonomy (NCBI): domain Eukaryota; kingdom Metazoa; phylum Chordata; class Amphibia; order Anura; family Dendrobatidae; genus Ranitomeya; species Ranitomeya variabilis. The sequence goes on along the minus strand of NC_135235.1, from coordinate 412,555,562 downwards.
CCACAAAATGTATTTATAATCTTCTTACAAATCTAAAAAGGCAAGGGAGGCTCGGTAAGGGGTGGAAACAGTTCTGCCTACCTCCCCAGTTAGATCGTTCCAAGCTGAAGACGTGCTGCTGTAGTAGACAATGTCCTCCTGATGAAACGAAGAAGTCCAAAAAAGGTGGCTGCTCCGGCCGGTAGCAACCACCTGCAGTAACTAACCTCCGGGTAGGGTCAGGATCCTATGGACGGACGCCGCGTGCGAAAAAGCGGTGAGTCCGTACTGTGAAAGGACCTGCGCTACGTCACAGGTCACGTGACCGCCCGAAAGTGAGATGAGTACGGAGTGCAGTGAGGATCATACAACCTACGCGTTTCGGAGACGCCTGTCTCCTTCCTCAGGGATCTCCGAAACACGTAGGTTGTATGATCCTCACTGCACTCCGTACTCATCTCACTTTCGGGCGGTCACGTGACCTGTGACATAGCGCAGGTCCTTTCACAGTACGGACTCACCGCTTTTTCGCTCGCGGCGTCCGTCCATAGGATCCTGACCCTACCCGGAGGTTAGTTACTGCAGGTGGTTGCTACCGGCCGGAGCAGCCACCTTTTTTGGACTTCTTCGTTTCATCAGGAGGACATTGTCTACTACAGCAGTACGTCTTCAGCTTGGAACGATCTAACTGGGGAGGTAGGCAGAACTGTTTCCACCCCTTACCGAGCCTCCCTTGCCTTTTTAGATTTGTAAGAAGATTATAAATACATTTTGTGGGACTTAGAGTTGCTTTTATCGTAGCGGTTATTTTATTATTACCCCTACTCTTATATTATAACCCAGCGCGCACCAGTATACGTATCAGTGTACACTATTTTTACATCTAAGTTTTTGAAGTTGCTGGTGCCTCCAATGTCCCCTGGACAACAAGATGCAGGGTCCTTCAGAGGTGTGTAATCCATCCTGCCGAACAACTCTATCCACTGCACACAAGCAGAAACTGCTCCAGTGGGCCAAATGATACATGAAGACTGACTTCCAAACTGTTTTGATCACCGATAAGTGCCATGCAACGCTCTATGGTCCAGATGGATGGAGTGGAGGATGGCTGGTTGATGGACACCCCATGAAAACACAGCTAAGGCGCCAACAAGGAGGAGGTGGAGTAATGTTTTGGGCTGGAATCATGGGGAGAGAGATTGTCGGTCCCTTTATGATCCCTGAAGGGGTAAAGATGAACTCCATAATCTATGTGGAGTTTCTAAAACAACACTTCCTGCCATGGTTCAAGAGGAAGAACCGTGCTTTCTGCAGCAAGATCATTTTCATGCATGATTATGCACCATCTCATGCTGCAAAAAACACATCTGCATCTCTGGCTGCTATGGGCATAAAAGAGGACAAACTTATGGTGTGGCCACCATCTTCCCCTGACCTCAACGCCATTGAGAACCTCTGGAGCATCATCAAAAGGAGTGTCTATGATGGAGGGAGGCAGTTCACATCTAAGCAACAGCTCTGGGAGGGTATTCTGTCCACATGCAAATCAATTGAAGCAGAAACCATCCAAAAACTGACAAATTCAATGGACGAGAGAGTTCAGAAGCTTCTTTCGAACAAGGAGTCCTATGTGCAAATGTAACATCACCTAGAATAAAGTTTTCACTTGAAAACTGTTTGATTTCATTTTGTAATAAGCTGATAATGCTTATAACTTCACAATTCACCATTTTTTTGTTCAAAATAAAAAAAAAAGGTTGAAAACTCTGCTGTGCATAATAATTTGGAACATGCATTTTGAGTTTTTTTTTTATAAAAAGATACTGTTTTCATAGGCAGTTTGTTCCAAAACATTGCAATTATACTAGAATAGTAGATGACTGGAAAATAACAATTACTGCAATTCAGATAGGTAATTTAGAGAAAATATGAGGAAATATTATTTGCATAATAATTTGGAACACAGTGTATACTGTGACCGCTGTGTATAGCCCATATAGGCCATATATACACACACACACACACACACACACTGCGTCTGGCCTACATGGGCTATACACAGTAGTCGCAGTACATATACACACAGTGGTATCACCTATATAGCGTACATACAGCAGACAGTTCACCTATAGAGAGTGTGTGTGTGTATGTGTGTGTAAGCACTGATTAAGGCCGGGGTCACACTTGCGAGTGTAATGCAAGAAACTCGCATCAATACCCCGCACTGCCGCAGGCACTTGGGACCGGAGTGTGCGGCTACATGCATTTCTGTGCAGCCACACGCTCCAGTCCTGAGTGCCGGCGGCAGTTCCTGGTGTTGATACGAGTGTCTCGCATCACACTCACAAGTGTGACCCCGGCCTAATTGTGATAAAAGTGGCGGACTCTTTATTGGCCCATGTGGCAACGTTTCGGATCAATAACAGAACATTTTTCTCTGATATAAAACAAATGTTGTCACATGGGCTAATAAAGAGTCCACTGCTTAAAGGGATTGTTTCCCACTACGACATCCTCGTCTTAAACTAAATGTTCAGCCCCACTAAAATAAAGCCTATACTCAGCTCCCGTGCCGGCGCCGTCCCCACAGTGTCTGTGATGACTCCCCGGGGCTGTGATGCTGTGTTGTGACACGTGATGCCCGGTGCCAATCACAGTTTGCCGTCACTGTCTCTGCCTTTGGACAAACTGAACATTAAGCTGCTTGATCCCAGACTTCTTCACGTTCAGTTTGTCCGTAAATGGAGACAGTGACAGCATCATTGATTGGCATTGGGCATCACGTGTCACAACACCACATCACAGCCCCGGGGAGTCATCACAGCCACTGTGGGAACGGTGCCAGCAAGGGAGCTGAGTATAGGTTTTATTATTTTATCGGTTCCGAACATTTAAGGAGTTGTCCCAGTAGTGTACAACCTCTTAAAAATTTGGTGCTGCTCAGTTATATCTATACTGTATTTTGCAGATTATAAGATGCACCCCAAATTTTGAGGGGTGCGGTGTTCAGTGCTGTGGGGGCTCTGCCGACATTTTGTGAAAGGCCAGAGCCCCCGCAGATGCATGGTTTCCTATGGGGTGGATTCCGGGAAAATGGCTGCCAGGGGCAGCGCATGCGCAGATGGGAGATCTCAGCACCAGGATCTCGGGAGATTTCAGTACTGAGCTGAAATGCGGGGGCTCTGGCCTTTCGCAAAATGTCAGCAGAGCCCCCGCAGCAGTAGCGGAGACTCCCGCGTGGCAGAGGACACCCACAGCGGCACGCTGCACATCGGAACACCCCCTCATCCCAGCCTGTGGCCTGCAGTGACCCTGGGACCCTGCTCCACTGCAGTCAGTAAATAAAACCTAAAAATGATCATCGTAAATCACAACTAATATCCCATGGAGGTCTGGAGTTGGAAAGATGCTCAAAATCAAAGTGGAAAATGACGTTACAGGCTGATCCAACTTCAGTGGAAATGCCTCAAGACAAGGAAATGATGCTCAGTAGTGTGTGTGGCCTCCACGTTCCTGTATGACCTCCTTACAACGCCTGGGCATGCTCCTGATGAGGCAGCGGATGGTCTGAGGGATCTCCTCCCAGACCGGACTAAAGCATCCGCCAACTCCTGAACAGTCTGTGGTGCAACATGGTGCCCCAGATGTGTTCAATCGGATTCAGGTATGGGGAACGGGTAGGCCAGTCCATAGCTTCAATGCCTTCATATTGCAGGAACTGCTGACACTCCAGCCAAATGAGGTCTGACATTGTCCTGCATTAGGAGGAACCCAGGGCCAACCGCACCAGCATATGGTCTCACAAGGGGTCTGAGGATCTCATCTCGGTACCTAATGACAGTCAGGCTACCTCTGGTGAGCACATGGAGGGCGGTGTGGCCCTCCAAAGAAATGCCACCCCACACCAATACTGACCCACTGCCAAACCGGTCCTGCTGAAGGATGTTGCAGGCAGCAGATCACTCTCCACGGCGTCTCCAGACTGTCATGTCTGTCACGTGCTCAGTGTGAACCTGCTTTCATCTGTGATGAGCACAGGGCACAGGACCCATTCTATCTTTTAAACTGTGGTGTCTGTTCACATGGGATGCATTTGGATAGCGCTGGACAGTCCACCTGATCTAATAGAAGGGTGTCTCTTACTAGGCTGTTAACCTGGATGCTGTGCATCTCCATTGTGTGAACAGCGCCACATAAGTCTTATGTGCAGTAATATGCCAAGCAGCCACCCCATCCATTTGTTTGGTAGGTTGTGAGTGGCTGCCTCATCTGTATTTCTGCAACTGTGTTGCCGCCATCTTAACCGCATGGGTCCACTGCATCCTGATAGTGCATTTGTTTAGAGGCCTAGCCAGGTAAGCATCTCTGCCGTATTGCAGTTTTCTGAATTTTTGGAGGATCTCCGAATCCTTTTTTTGTGCTATATTTGTGTAGCATTAGGGCTTTGGCAGTGCTCCTCCTGTTACTCCTTGCACAAAGGCTGAGGTAGCGGTCCTGCTGCTGGGTTGTTGCCCTCCTACTGCCCCCTACATGTCTCCTGGTGTACTGGCCTGTCTCCTGATAGTGCCTCCAGCCTCTGGACACTACGCTGACAGACAGAAAACCTTGCCACAGCTCATATTGATGTGCCATCCTGGATGAGCTGCACTACCTGAGCCACTTGTGTGAGTTGTAGAGTCCGTCTCATGCTACCATGAGAGTGAAAGCACAACCTACATTCAAAAGTGACCAAAACATCAGCCAGAAAGCATTGGTACTGAGATGTGGTCTGTGGTCCCCATCTGTAGAACCACTCCTTTATTGTGTCTTGATAATTGCCAATAATTTTTATCTGTTGTCTATTCCATTTTCACAACAGCATGTGAAATTGTCAAACAGTATTGCTTCCTAAGTTGACAGTTTGATTTCACAGAAGTTTGATTTACTTGGAGTTATATTCTGTTTAAGTGTTCCCTTTATTTTTTGAGCAGTGTATATACAATGCACGGTACCTCTTCTCCTGTCCTGTATATATACACTGCAAAGTATCACTCCTCCTGTCCTGTATATATACACTGCACAGTACCACTTCTCCTGTCCTGTATATATACACTGCACAGTACCACTCCTCCTGTCCTGTATATATACACTGCACAGTACCTCTTCTCCTGTCCTGTATATGTACACTGCACAGTACCACTCCTCCTGTCCTGTATATATACACTGCACAGTATCACTCCTTCTGTCCTGTATATATACACTGCACAGTATCACTCCTTTCCTGTATATATAAACTGCACAGTACCACTCCTGTCCTGTATATGTACACTGCACAGTAACTTCTCCGGTCCTGTATATATTCACTGCACAGTACACTTCTCATGTCTTGTATATTTACACTGCACAGTACTACCACTCATGTCCTGTATATATACACTGCACAGCATCACTCCTGTCCTGTATATATACACTGCACAGTATCACTCATCCTGTCCTGTATATGTACACTGCACAGTATCACTCCTTCTGTCCTGCATATATACACTGCACAGTACCACTCCTCCTGTCCTGAATATACACTGCACAGTAACACTTCTCCGGTCTTGTATATTTACACTGCACAGTACACTTCTCATGTCTTGTATATTTACACTGCACAGTACTACCACTCATGTCCTGTATATATACACTGCACAGTATCACTCCTGTCCTGTATATATACACTGCAATATGCACTTCTCTTAAGTATTAGCACACGTGACCGCTGGCAGCAGCAGGAAGGCTCCGGCTGAGACTATGCGTGCTACTGAAGAGCAATGAATACTCACTGCTCTCTGCGATGAACAGTCCCGGCATGCAGAGAGCACTGAGTATTCCGGCAGCTGCCCTTCGGCTTGCAAGCAGCGCATGACGTCCCTGCCATGAGCTGCTTACAAGCATAAAGCAGCTGCTGGCTTCGGAACAAGATGCTGCAAGGGAGCGCCGGGAAGGTAAGTGTAAAGTTGTTATTTTATCTTTTCTGATGGGGCCATGCATACCAGGATAAGGAAAGGATGGGACCGATCATACCGGGTAAAGGATGGAGCCTGGCATACCAGGATAGAGATGGGGCCATGCATACTTGGATAAGATGGGGACCCTGCATACCAGTATAGGGATGAGGGTGATCATTCCTTCCAGGCCAGGGATGAGGAGGCTATGGATACCAGGATAGGGATGAGGAGGCCATGCATACCAGGATAGGGGATATTAAGTACAGAGTTGACCACATTTTTGGCTTCAATTTTTTTTCCTCTAATTTCATCCTCTAAAACCTAGGTGCATCTTATAGTCCGAAAAATATGGTATATTTTGGAAAACCCATTTAAATGGATTATGCCAAGTAATCCGCTATCCCAAGACCTATGTAGTCACTCTGATCCAACCGCTGAGACCCCCATGATCCCGAGAACTGGCACTCTAAATAAGCGGTCGATCATGGGCACTGCAGCAGAATTCACACTTGACTCTTAAAAATGCCTTTGAGGAGTGTTGAAGGGCACGAAAAAGTATAGCAAAGTCCACTGATCGGGTGTGGGGGGAGTGTTATAGTATGTGGGCTGATGGGGTTTGTGTGGCAGGGCTGCTTTTTTTGTCCCAGTCTGGCCCTGGGGGCATTACACAGGCCAAGGAGAGCCTGGTGGGGCGTAACTAAGCCGTTAGCACCATGCCGGCTTCCTGTTGTCCGTCACTCACCCGCACTGCAGTTGGTTCCTCTTCCTCATGCTCCCATCAGCATTTCCAACCAGGCCTCTGGCTATGTTGTAAAAGCATGCACATGGGCGTGTCTGCCCTCTTAAAGGGCTAGGGCGTGCACTTGCTATTTCCTTCCCCAGCCAATGGTTTTAAAGCATTATGTATATATTGCTTCCTCCTCAGTGGGGCAGGTGCGTGAGCAACAGTCCTTTTTCAGTCATTGTTGTGTAAGGTTGCATACCAGTGCAGGTCCTGCCTGCTGCACTTGGAAGCAAATCCTGCTTGCTGCACTCAGAAGCTAACTCTGTCTCTGATACAATCTCTGCCTGCTGCTGCTCCATTTAGTCTGTCCACTGGGTCCAGCTGCTGCGTGACTGTTGGTCTGTCCTGGAGTGGCACCTGGTGTTCATCGGGAGCCAAGTCTAACCTCACCATCAGAGGCTCTAGTGCATAGTCAGGTGACTGCTTAGTCATGCCCCTCCAGGCTCTCTGTGGCCTGTGGCACTGGTTCCACCATAAGTGTGACATAAGTGACCACTTGGTTCTTCACCAGAGCCCTTGACCGTGTGATTAGACGTGAGACACCGGTGGATGCCAGGTGCCAATACAGAGCCCAGAGTCACATCAGCTGACTTCATAGTAGCAGGGATGGACTCAGAGATATGATGGCCAGGAACTGGTTAACATGAGGCATGGATGCTGTACTGATGGTTAGACAGGCAGAGCAGATTTTAATAGAACTGCGTGGACAGTAGATGGATTGGACACTGGAATACATAGGATGGACTCGGGTGCAGGATCACTGGTGCAGATTCAGACTGAACAGGTGAGAGTAGAGGTACAGGTGTGGACTAGGCAGATCTGGATCAGGACTAGGTACAGGTTCAGAACTAGTTTCTCCTATGCTTCCCATACATTGTGCCCCCTACAGTGTAGTACCCCATATATTGTAGCACCCCATACATTGTGCCCAGCTTGTGCTTTCGGAGTCACACATAATTTGTTAATTGGACTTTCCTCACTACAATATTGACAAGCGTGTGGCTGCTTACTGCTGTTTGGGCACAGTGCGGTTCAGAAAGAGCGCAGATTTCACTGCATTTTATTTAAGGGAGTGGACGCTGTCACTTTTCCAGGGCCTTTGTTTGTGGGAACACCTATATTTCCAGTGACAGATGCCGGACCTGAGTGGGGCTCGTTTTGTGCTGGATAAGTTAGTTTTTTTTTTTTATTGGTAACGTCTTAGAGTATATAACATTTTTTGATTGTTTTAAGAACTAGTTTCTCCTATGCTTCCCATACATTGTGCCCCCTACAGTGTAGTACCCCATATATTGTAGCACCCCATACATTGTGCCCAGCTTGTGCTTTCGGAGTCACACATAATTTGTTAATTGGACTTTCCTCACTACAATATTGACAAGCGTGTGGCTGCTTACTGCTGTTTGGGCACAGTGCGGTTCAGAAAGAGCGCAGATTTCACTGCATTTTATTTAAGGGAGTGGACGCTGTCACTTTTCCAGGGCCTTTGTTTGTGGGAACACCTATATTTCCAGTGACAGATGCCGGACCTGAGTGGGGCTCGTTTTGTGCTGGATAAGTTAGTTTTTTTTTTTTATTGGTAACGTCTTAGAGTATATAACATTTTTTGATTGTTTTAAGTATAAGGCTGGAATCACATTCTTATGTTCTACACTGAGTGCTCACGTCAGAGTTTCCATGTAAATCTCACAAAAATTAGACTCAGATGATCACCCCCCATGGAACCACCCATCATAATGAGGCAGATGGAAACACTTCGGAGTCCGATTGGCATATGTTCTGGTGGTATCCATATTTTCAGATGCCTAAAATGATGGGCTACCACCAGAGCAGAGACCACACAAAGTCCAGTGTCTCCATCTGCCTCATAAGTGAGTGGTTCCGTCAGGAGTTTTGTTTGAATTGCATTTTTGGGGTTTTACACGGAAACCCTGATGTAAGAGCTCAGCAGAGAGCGTAGGATAAATGTGACCTGAGCCTTATTCCGATTTTTGGGAGGTACAATGAACAAATAAACCGTGCAGAAAGTTATTTTTTTTTTTTGCGTGGTTCACCATTTGGTATAAGTGATACCAAATGGTAATGGAGAACAAGACCAGCACATCCAAGCTAGTGTGAATAGACGCAAACAAAACATATAAGTTGAAAAACGATGAAGGATGTACCATTATTTACCAAGAATGATTACTCTAGAACATTGAAAATGCATTACTGCCATAGAAAATAGGAAAAAAGCACTATATAATGTACACAACTGGTATAAGTGATTAGACAACTTTATTCTTCTGGTCAATATGATTACAGCGGTACCATATTTATATTGTTTTTTTATATACAGTATATATTTGCTGCTATTGCTCTGTAAAAATGCTTTTTTTAAAACCATAAAATAATTTTTTTAATCACCATATTTTGAGTTGTAGCTTTTCATATTTTTTGGCTACCAGAGCTGTATGAAAGCTTATTTTGTGTGCAACAAGTTAAACATATTTTTGGTACCTTTTGGGGCACATAACTTTTTTAAATCGCTTTTGAATCAGAATTTTCTAATGCAGAATGACCAAAAACTAGCAAATCGGTTACTGTTTTTAGTTTTGAACGGGTTCACTGTGCAGTAAAAGTGATGAGACTGATTTGTTCGTCGGGTCGGTACAATTATAGCGATACCAGATTTATATTGTATTTTTTAATGCTTTGCTTTTTTTTTACACACTAAAAACAATATTTTACAAAAATGAATTTGTTTTTGCATCATATTCTGAGAGCTGTAACTTTTTTATTTGACAAATGAGCCATATTAGAACAATTTTCTTTTATATATGACTTTTTAATCCCTTTTTATTCAATTACTTGTGTGAATGAGACATTTTTTGGCGTGTTTTTATTGTTTTTTTTTTTCATTTTCACCAAATGAAATAATGTTCCAGTTTTATAGATCAGGTCGTTTTGGACTTGGCGATACCAATTATGTATACTTTTTGTTTATTTTTGTTTTAACACCAACTCTGCGTTTTTAGTAGCGAAACGACTTTTCTTGATTTGTGTGCTTTTTGTACATATTTTATTTTACTTTTTTCCCCAGTTAGTCCCACTGTGGGACATGTATATATTTTATTTTGATTGCTGGTCTCATACATTGCACAGCTCGTGCACAGCAGTGCCTGAGACCTGTCAGTGACACAGCCTGTAAGACCAGGCTTACAGCAGGATCTCACAGGCCGCCGTACCCTGGGGTCATCAGATGACCTTCGGGTACCATGTCAACAATCAGGGACCGCGATTACGATTGCAGGGAATCGATCCTGCCAAAGGTGGTCTTGTAACCATTTTTTAAACACTTAGAGGTATTTAAGGGGTTAATTGGCCCAAATCGGTAAGAAAACTGTCCATGGCGGATACTACATAGTGTAAGCTGTCATATACAGCTGTCACCTGCGGAAATTGCACTAGCAGGGTGGTGCTTTTCACTTATTCCTCAGCGCCGTTACAAATCGCTGAGGAATAAATTTTAGGCGGTCCGCCACTGGGAAATGTTCCCCTTTCATGGTGTCTCATGGATAGTTTTGGACATTTGGCCAGTATATATATGTCTATAGGGGGCCATGCCACAATGATTAGGGTGATAGACCTCCAAGGTGGCTTATACTGCTGTTTCCATAAACAAGTAACGTAGTGTACTTTTTTGTGGACTCAAACTTCAGAAAATGAATGCTGCCTTTGAGAAAGAGGCACACCCTACTCAACAACTAATAACAACAAAACAAGGTTGAAATGACCAAAACAAAATGGACTCCACTGCTCAAAAGCGCTACGAAAAGATGGTCTCTGCGTTCCATAGTGTGTATGTTATTTGAACGTGTGTACATAATCGGCCATATTAGATTCTGGCACTGCCCGTATTCCTTCCTACAGGGCAGAGCTGAGAGCCAATCATTGTCGGCTACGAAGTCACGTGTGATGTATGAGGCAGGCGAGCCGGAAGTGTTTGCGGTGGGAGCCCGGATTACTTCCAGGCCAGAGCACGGGCTGCTGATATAAGGAGAGGGCTCTGGCTGGCGGCTGTGGGTTTGTACGTTGTCGTCTTGTCGCTGTGTACCGTGTGTGGCTCTGGGGGCAGAGGCGTATGCGTTACATATAGGGTGGTGACTGCGAGGGCTCCATTACTGGGGTCCCCCGGGGGAGGGGCTTCTTTGTATGGTTCTTGTTTATGACCCTGAGGTTATAAGGCAAATCTATAGTGATTTCTAACATTTCTTTTATTGTTGTCTCGAAATATAGTTATAAAACTGCATTGTTTATATGTTTTAGGCAAGTGCTTGTAAAGAATGAGCCCCATGCATTATTTATTTGGGAAACCAAACCTTCCAGAACTGTCCTAGTCACTTTAAAGGGGGTTGTCCCCCTAGTCACATTAAAGGGGTTGTCCCCCTAACCCCAGCTTAAAGGGGTTGTCTGACCTAATAAAAGCCTGTAGTCCCGCTATGTGAGCGCAGGCTTTATGAATCCTGACAGTGTGCTGTGCGCACACTGTCAGGATGCACCGGTATTGCAAGCGTGAGCTGGATGAGCGCAGTGTATACAAAGATTGAGAAGGTAAATATGATCGTAAACCATATTTATTTTCTCTGTGGGAAATGTTGCTGTGTCTGATGGTGGGATTCGCACCCCCACTGTTGTGCAAGCTGATTATTCTGCGTGGAGGTTGTAGAATATCAGGGCAGAGTAATATGTGGACCACCCGGATGTTTAAAGTCTATGGGCTGAATCAGGACCCCAAAGAAAAGTAGAATCAGTGTATACTCTCTTCATTCAGCGCCGTTCCCGGAGGCTGACATGGCTTCTTCTGTCAGGTTCTGGCTGCAGCCATTGAGCGGACGACCTGATGGAATAGCTATGAGCTGCAACCAGTCACTGCTCTTCGGCAGCAGCTGGCACATGACACAAGTCATCTGAGCCTCTGGGAACAGCGGTGTCAACATCACTGGAATGGTGCTGGAGGAGATAAGTTTTCACTTTTTTAATTGGGATCTTGAATTGATTATGGAGGAGTTGTCCAGTAGTAAACAGCTCCTTTTAAAAGGAAGCACTGTTCGAAAAAGTTCTCTGTCACCCGTTACAGAATTCCGTGTCCGGTTTCTGCCTCTAAAACTGGGGCCATTGCATAGCAGCATAATATAAAATAAACCCGGCACTCAGCTTAAAGTGGATCTCTTTTCTATTTTATTTCAAAAGAGAGAAAATACAAAAGAGATCCACTTTAAGTTGAGTGCCGGGTTTATTTTATATTAGCACATGGTATGGGACCCTACCCTGGCACCCTCACGGAGTAGTGCATACGGTTCAAATCCTTACACCATTGCATAGCAGCAGTCTGAACTAGGCCACACTTGATCCTATAAGAAACTTGCAGAGTTTCCAACGATCTCAGATTAGCTAGCGTTGTCCCCACAGATATATATTTTTTTTTTTGCATATAAATCGCACAGAAAAAAATGTTCAAAAGATGCAAAAATAACTTAAAAGGGTATTCCCATCGCCATATGTAGCAGGTGTAATAATTATATTAGCACATACCTCCAATTGGAAATGTAGTAGTTATTCTGATTCTCTTTCTTTCCTCATGTGCAGACATTGCAGGACCTTATGTATCTTGGATAGAATCTTGGAGGTGGGAGAATATCCCTTTAATATTCAGACTTTTCAGTGTTTTGAATTTTTTATTTAAATGTATTATTTATTGATTAGAATAGGGGGCAGATGTGCAGTACCTGGCTGCAGCTACTATACAGTTGACGGAGTTGTGCTGTCTAGCTCTGCAAGTGAACACTTCTGGCTGGCACTGGGAACAGCCCATTGGCAAGTGTGGTGCAACTTCACATCAGATATTGATGGCCTAAGGATAGGCCATCAATGTAAAAGTCCCGAACACCCCTTTAACCTTTTCCTGACATCCGCCGTACAGCCAGGAGCATGTTGAGCGAGGCCGTGCACATCTAGTCGGCACGTGACTGCATAAGAGCTATTTGCGTGTTTGCTTTAACTTCCTTTCCAGCTGCTGGCATTAGAGAATCCTGACTGTTTGCAATGTGTGTTTTTTTTTTTTGTTTTTTTTGTTTTTTTTTTCCCCCCCCCCCCATGGGAGATGGCAGCACTCTTTCTCCTGAATGATTACCCACCACTGTGGGATTCCTTTTTCTTTTTTTTTCTATTTAGACACTTAATAAGTACTAAGGCACATTTTTGCTCTATGGAATAGTGAGCAATGTGTGCCTCATGGTCTTTACCTTGTCCCTTTCCCCTAACAAGCACACTCCCCTGATGACGTCGCTATTGAGAAAAGAAACGCTTCAGGAGAAATTTTGTTCTGGGGTATCTGTTTTGAGAGCTACACTTGGGTATTGACCTTGTTAGGGCGGTAGTACATGCAGAGGGCACAATAGGGCGGAGAGTTTGGATCAGCTGTACAAGACTATTGAGGAATGCCTGCTGGATGTGACATCACTTTAGCTCAGAATGGGTGAGATCGACACTATTTGCACTCGTTTATGCACTTGTGACGCTTTACGTTTGGTTATCATCCTACTAAGTTTGGTATATTTAAGATAGCTTTCGTCTGTCCCGGTCTTACTAGGGTAATGGTGCCTATATTGGACTATGAACTCCTATTGATTGCTATTTAGGCTTATATTGGTCTTACTGTGGGCCTGGAGCCCCTTTTATATTCCCAGGGTCTTGGGGTCTTTTGTTTATTTTACAGGGTGGGCCATTTTAATGGATAAACCTGGGTGGGCCATTTATATGGATAAACCTAAATAAAATGGGAATGGTTGGTGATATCATTGTCCTGTTTGTGGCACATTAGTATATGGGAGGAGGAAAACATTTCATGATGGGTGGTGATCATGGTGGCCATTTTGGATCCAACTTTATAAATGGCTCACCAGGTGTATCCATATAAATGGCCCATCCTGTAGCTTATCATTAAAGGCTATATTTTAAAGGAATCTTTCAGTACTTTAACCCTGAAAAAACCTACCTAACAATAGTAGGTGACTAGACTACATTGTGCGTTGTGAGCATGTGCATCAGCACTGCTATGTATAGCCAACATCACGGTCTCCTAAGAACAACAGATAAACGCTGGCTTTTCACAGGCGTATTGTAATGATAGGCATGGGGGTCTTCATCACGTCTCTGGCGCACCGATGGACTCATAGAATGGTGCACTGTCTGCTGACTTGTGTTCAATGTTTCTGTCTGAGATTGACTGCAGCATTTAACAGGTTAACAGCTGAGAAAGGAGCTGTGCTCCACCCGAGGATGTTAAAGGGACTCTGTCACCCCCTCCAGCCGTTATAAACTAAAAGAGCCACCTTGTGCAGCAGTAATGCTGCATTCTGACAAGGTGGCTCTTTTAGTTATTGGTGCAGTCAAAGCAGAAATAAAGCGTTTTATAATTTCGCAAAAATACCTGTCTTTAGCCCTGGAGGCAGGCCTTTCCCCCCCTGCTGCACACGCCACACTGCCGTCACTCAAGGCTTCTTCGGCGCCGGGCGCCGCCCCCTCCGCGCTGTTTTCAAATCAAATCCGGCGCCTGCGCTGTTTTGTTCTGCCTGGGGCAGGTGCAGTGAGTGATGCCCGTCTGACCTCAGATGCAGTCTCGCAGACTGCGCCTGTGCGGCCACCCGGCTTGTGAATCCCAGCCCCGCAGTGTGTTATGCATTATGCACAGTAGGCAGGCGCCGGATTTGATTTGAAAACAGTGCGGAGGGGGCGGTGCCCGGCGCCGAAGAAGCCTTGAGTGACGGCAGTGTGGCGTGTGCAGCAGGGGGTTAAGACCTGCCTCCAGGGCTAAAGACAGGTATTTTTGAGAAATTATTAAACGCTTTATTTCTGCTTTGACTGCACCAATAACTAAGTCTACGTTCACATTTGCGGTCTGCGCCGCAGCGTCGGGCGCCGCAGCGTCGCCGCATGCGTCATGCGCCCCTATATTTAACATGGGGGCGCATGGACATGCGTTGCACTTGCGTTTCGCGACGCATGCATCACTGCGGCGCACGCGTCCGGGCGCAGAGGACGCAGCAAGTTGCATTTTTGCTGCGTCCAAAATCAACCAAAAAAAGGACGCATGCGTCGCAAAACGCAGCGTTGTGCATGCGTTTTGCTGCGTTTTTGTTTGCGTTGTGCGTTGCGTCGCCGACGCTGCGGCGCACAACGCAAATGTGAACGTAGCCTTAAAGAGCCACCTTGTCAGAATGCAGCATTACTGCTGCACAAGGTGGCTCTTTTAGTTTATAACGGCTGGAAGGGATGACAGAGTCCCTTTAAAGGCAGATGATGGCTCGGCTTGTGAGCCCACCTCAAAGGCAGGGATATGACGTACGTTTACATATGTCATGAAGGGGTTAAAAGGTCGAAACATTTCTGAAATTATTCTGCTTGGTATGACCTTTATTTTACATGTGAAAAACCTGACATTTTAACAGGGGTGTGTAGTCTGTAGGTATAGTTAGCATACGCTGTGGTGCTTGATGCATGAAGACGAACATTCATGAAGTGAAACATTGGATATAAAAAAACAATCGTCATCGAATATGTGGTAACAACGTTTATCGTGTCTTGTCCTCATCCCAATGCTCAATCTACAGACAAAAGCATTACACAAGCATCGGAAGTCGCAGATTAGTCAGAGGGTCGCTCATCCCACCCAGCAATCTAGCAGTGCAAGTAATTGGGGAACGGTGTGCTTCTCAAAAGGCAACTTTAGAAAACCCCTTTAAGAGCTAAATCAATCTTACAAAAATGACTTTTTTGTTGTTGTGCCGAGTGATGATTCACAATAGACTAATACTTTTATTTTTTTACAGAGAATTCTGTTCCTTTTTTTAAAACCTTTCTGCGTGGTAAAACAAACCCTACAACTTCTCAGATGTCCACTCTTTGCCTCCTTTCCAATACTGCATCCTCCTGGTCACAACTGTAGCAAGACAATGGTTCTTTCCCCAAGTGACTCGAGAATGGATAAGGACAAAAACGGCGAGATATTGAACCTCACCCTGGAGATAATCTACCTTCTGACGGGAGAGGTGAGGGATTCTGACATGTAAGTCACATGAAATACTTTAAAAGCATAGAAATAACCGGAGATGTGGGAGGCTTGCATTGTCACGCACAATCATAAAGTGAATGCTATTGGCATGGCAACATTTAGTAAGATACTTTAATGTCACTCTTCCAACATAGGATTGCACAGTAGTAAAAAAGGCATCTGGAGAAAGTGAGGCTCCCATTAGCCACACTATCAAGTCAGAAGACTACGGCAGGATTCAGATTCCCATAAAGGTGTCACCTTCTCACTTGATATTTTGTGGAAAAGACAATGAGCAAAAAATCCTGGAACTCGCCAATAAGATCATTGAGCTACTGACGGGAGAGGTGAGTGGATCCAGGGAAATAAGTAACACTGAGGGTGGTGTCTGGAAGATGACTGGTCCATTGGGTATGTCAGGTCTCCTATAAGAGAGCACTGTCTTTTAAAGGGAACCTGTCAGCAGTTTTGGCCGATTATAAGATACGGCCACTGCCTTTCAGGGCTTAGGCTGCTTTCACACTAGCGTCGGTACGGGGCTGTCGCGCTGCGTTGGCCCGATGTACCGACGCTGTCCCATTGCAAGGTCCGGGGAGGAGGGGGCGGAGTTTCGTCCGCGCATGCGCGGTTGAAAATGGCGGTCTCGACGCACAAAAAAGTTACATGTAACTTTTGTGGCGGCAGCCCGCCAAAACACGACGCAACCGTCGCACGACGGTTGCGACGTGTGGCACTGCGTCGCAATGCGTCGCTAATAAAAGTCTATGGAGAAAAAACGCATCCTACGGGCAACTTTGCAGGATGCGTTTTTTCTCCACAACGACGCATTGCGACGTGCAGTGCCTGACGCTAGTGTGAAAGTAGCCTTATCTACAGTATTCTATAAGACTTATTTTTCTTATCTTGCAGATCAGACAAGACATTATAGAATGCTGTAGATAAGCCCTGAAAGACAGTGGCCGTATCTTATATCAGCTAAACCTGGTGACAGGTTCCCTTTAAGGTTCACAATTAAAGAGCACCTGTCACCAAATGTTCCATGTTGAACTGGACACAAGATGTAATAGTGTTTTTGTTTTTTTTATTCCCCTCTCCATTGCAGAGATATTGGCAATCAAAGTATTTGGTACATGAGTTAACTTTTTTATAATTTTAAGTTCAGGTGGAGCTTGCATATGTTGTGTATCTGTTTAACCCCTTCACCCCCAAGGGTGGTTTGCACGTTAATGACCAGGCCAATTTTTACAATTCTGACCACTGTCCCTTTATGAGGTTATAACTCTGGAACGCTTCAACGGATCCCGGTGATTCTGACATTGTTTTCTCGTGACATATTGTACTTCATGATAGTGGTAAAATTTATTTGATATTACCTGCTATTATTATTATTTGTGAAAAAAATGGAAATTTGGCGAAAATTTAGAAAATTTCGCAATTTTCCAACTTTGAATTTTTATGCAATTAAATCACAGTGATATGTCACACAAAATACTTAATAAGTAACATTTCCCACATGTCTACTTTACATCAGCACAATTTTGGAACCAACATTTTTTTTTTGTTAGGGAGTTATAAGGGTTAAAAGTTGACCAGCAATTTCTCATTTTTACAACACTATTTTTTTTTTGGGGACCACATCTCATTTGAAGTCATTTTGAGGGGTCTATATGATAGAAAATACCCAAGTGTGACACCATTCTAAAAACTAAAAACAGTTTATTAACCCTTCAGGTGTTTCACAGGAATTTTTGGAATGTTTAAATAAAAATGAACATTTAACTTTTTTTCACACAAAATTTACTTCAGCTCCAATTTGTTTTATTTTACCAAGGGTAACAGGAGAAAATGGACCCCAAAAGTTGTTGTACAATTTGTCCTGAGTATGCTGATACCCCATATGTGGGGGTAAACCACTGTTTGGGCGCATTACAGAGCTCGGAAGCGAAGGAGCGCCGTTTGACTTTTCAATGCAAAATTGACTGGAATTGAGATGGGACGCCATGTTGCGTTTGGAGAGCCCCTGATGTGCTAAACATTGAAACCCCCCACAAGTGACACCATTTTGGAAAGTAGACCCCCTAAGGAACTTATCTAGAGGTGTGGTGAGCACTTTGACCCACCAAGTGCTTCACAGAAGTTTATAATGCAGAGCCGTAAAAATAAAACAAAATTTTTTTCCCACAAAAATAATTTTTTAGCCCCCAGTTTTGTATTTTCCTGAGGGTAACGGGAGAAATTGGACCCCAAAAGTTGTTGTCCAATTTGTCCTGAGTACGCTGATACCCCATATGTGGGGGGGGAACCACTGTTTGGGCGCATGGGAGGGCTCGGAAGGGATGGAGCGCCATTTGGAATGCAGACTTAGATGGAATGGTCTGCAGGCGTCACATTGCGTTTGCAGAGGCCCTAATGTACCTAAACAGTAAAAAAACCCCACAAGTGACACCATTTTGGAAAGTAGACCCCCTAAGGAACTCATCTAGATGTGTTGTGAGAGCTTTGAACCCTCAAGTGTTTCACTACAGTTTATAACGCAGAGCCGTGAAAATAAAAAAAATAAAAAATTTTCCCCCAAAAATTATTTTTTAGCCCCCAGTTTTGTATTTTCCCAAGGGTAACAGGAGAAATTGGACCCCAAAAGTTGTTCTCCAATGTGTTCCGAGTACGCTGATACCCCATATGTTGGGGTAAACCCCTGTTTGGGCGCACGGGAGAGCTCGGAAGGGAAGGAGCACTGTTTTACTTTTTCAACGCAGAATTGGCTGAAATTGAGATCGGACGCCATGTCGCATTTGGAGAGCCCCTGATGTGCCTAAACAGTGGAAACCCCCCAATTATAACTGAAACCCTAATCCAAACACACCCCTAACCCTAATCCCAACGGTAACCCTAACCACACCTCTAACCCAGACACACCCCTAACCCTAATCCCAACCCTATTCCCAACCGTAAATGTAATCCAAACCCTAACTTTAGCCCTAGCCCTAACCCTAGCCCTAGCCCTAACCCTAATGGGGAAATGGAAATAAATACATTTTTAAATTTTTTTAATTTTTCCCTAATTAAGCGGGTGATGAAGGGGGGTTTGATTTACTTTTATAATGGGTTTTTTAGCGGATTTTTATGATTGGCAGCCGTCACACACTGAAAGACGCTTTTTATTGCAAAAAATATTTTTTGCGTTACCACATTTTGAGAGCTAAAATTTTTCCATATTTGAGTCCACAGAGTCATGTGAGGTCTTGTTTTTTGCGGGACGAGTTGACGTTTTTATTGGTAACATTTTCGGGCACGTGACATTTTTTGATCGCTTTTTATTCAGATTTTTGTGAGGCAGAATGACCAAAAACCAGCTATTCATGAATTTCTTTTGGGGGAGGCGTTTATACCGTTCCGCGTTTGGTAAAATTGATAAAGCAGTTTTATTCTTCGGGTCAGTACGATTACAGCGATACCTCATTTATATCATTTTTTTATGTTTTGGCGCTTTTATACGATAAAAACTATTTTATAGAAAAAATAATTATTTTGGCATCGCTTTATTCTGAGGACTATAACTTTTTTATTTTTTTGCTGATGCTGTATGGCGGCTCGTTTTTTGCGGGACAAGATGACGTTTGCAGCGGTACCATGGTTATTTATCTCCATCTTTTTGATCGCGTGTTATTCCACTTTTTGTTTGGCGGTATGAGAATAAAGCGTTGTTTTTTGCCTCGTGTTTTTTTTTTTTTTTTTTTTTTACGGTGTTCACTGAAGGGGTTAACTAGTGATATAGTTTTATAGGTGGGGTCGTTACGGACGCGGCGATACTAAATATGTGTACTTTTATTGTGTGATTATTTTTTTATTTAGATAAAGAAATGTGTTTATGGGAATAATATATATATTTCTTTATTTAGGATTTTTTTTTTAATTTTTTTACACATTTGGGATTTTTTTTTTTAACTTTTTTACTTTGTCCCAGGGGGGGACATCACAGATCGCTGATCTGACAGTTTGCACAGCACTCTGTCAGATCACCGATGCAGGCTTACCAGAGCCTGGTCTGCACCCGGAAGTAATCCCTGCAGGACCCGGATGCAGCCCCGCGGCCATTTTGGATCCTGGGCCTGCATGGATAGGAGGTAAGAGACCCTCGCAGTAACGCGATCACATCGCGTTGCTCCGGGGGTCTCAGGGAAGCCTGCAGGGAGCCCCCTCCCTGCGTGATGCTTCCCTGTACCGCCGGCACACCGCGATCATGTTTGATCGCGGTGTGCTGGGGGTTAATGTGTCGGGGGCGGTCCGTGACCGCTCCTGGCACATAGTGCCGGATGTCAGCTGCGATAGGCCGTGAGCGCGGCTGATCGTGCTGGACGTACTATTCCGTCCTTGGGAATTAGGGCCCACCCTACATGGATGGAATAGTACGTCCAATGGCAGAAAGGGGTTAATGGTCAGTGTGAACATGCTCCTATTTTGCGTGCATATCAACCTATACCCCAGTTATTTTTTTTTTTTTCAGTTCTGTTTCAGGTTTCTGCATTTAGTGCAGGTAACGGTGTGGCCCCCCTTTATTTGAGCTGGATATTACATGTATAATACTGCCCATTTGCTGGGTATACATATTGGGGACCTGGACATGTTCTGCCCTTATTTGCATTGATGTCACTTTGCTAATGTTTTAATACTAGATGTTAAGATCATCCTGATTAGGGGACACCTTGACACTGGTGGGATGGCTTTTACTTTTTTTTTCTTTTAATAAAAAATGGTGTTTACCAAGTACCCTGTGTTTTTTATATGCAATATTGTATTTACTTACAGCAGGGTATCTGTTCATTGTGTTTCTATCTTAGGTTTTACAGCATCTTATAATAGCTCTGCAGTGCATGCAAAATAAGCTACTCCTCTGTGAGATGTAATGACAGCCTGATCTGCTCTCACTGCAGAATGATTGCAAGTTGCTCTGAGCACAACAGCCATAGTGTGGCTTATCCCTGGACACAGCTATTCTCAGCTGCACTTTCTTATCATTCAGGAGATTAGACTAGAAGATCAGAGCTTTGTCATTACATCTCACAAACTGAGGAAGCAGAGCTATGATTGCTCAACTGGTACAAGGTCTGGAGTGATAACTTTCCTTAAATTCAAGTGAATGTTAACTCATTAGGTGCCAAATACCTTGATTGCTAATATCACCTCAACAATGAGGTGGTGTCAAGAAATGACGCCGAAGCGACTACGCAGATGCCACCAATTTTCAAAGATCACAGCCTGGAAGGTTGTGCAGATCCACCCGCTGTTATCTTTTTGTCACTAATGGCTCTTTGCTGCCCCCTATTGTCCAGACAATTACTCGACTGACCGGTTAACAGAGGAGGTTGCAAGCTGTTTCCAATAATAGGCTGGTTATTGGAGGGCTAACAGTGAGCATATGGTTTATACTCTCCAATTCCAACTTGTGGAATATATCAATAACCCTGTACGGTCACTGGTAACTCCACAATAACCCAAGAGCTACTCGCTGCTACCACCAATCATTTATACAGGCCGATTGGACGCCTGATAGGTAGCATATAACTTTGGGGTGTGGTTTAAAGAGCAAAAGGAACAGAAATATTAAATGTTATATTTAATCAAGAGCAATAGGCAGTATTTTTAAACAATAAACAAAAGATTTTTACAAAGGGGTCAAAACACAGCATGTACAGTTAAATAAACTAATGTATTAACAGAAAAACTTATTACGCTGGTTACAGAGGTGGCTCAGCAAGTGGATGGAAGCAATCTGATTGAAACTGTCTGGTTAACATGGATCAAGCCTACTCTGAGATGTATCTCCCTTGGCATTGAACACCGATCATAGTTCGCCTTGGTCTTTTATCAGCATCTAAGTTACACCCTCCTTAATGAACTCAAGTGGGCCAGGTTGTGAGTTATCAGCCCTTCAGGATTTTATGAAATTCCCAACATTAATAATATTTTCACTTTTGACAATTGCAGAAATTCGAGATCGCCGCCATATTGTTTATTGGGATTTTACCTTTCCATAGATGATCAACATTATATGGCTGTTGTCAGCGTTCTGACCACTATTGAATTGGGGCTTATAGCCAGGGATAACAGTTATGAAAAAATATGCATATTCTTCCCCAATTAGTATCTTAATTGGTTCCCTCAACCTCTAACTTTACGGATTTTCCCCACTTCACTACGTACATTGTGCAATTCTAAATCCAAGAGGTATAGAATGTAAGCTCTTTTTCCTACTGGAAAATTCTGTGTGAGGGGAGCTGTTGGGGGGAGAATCTCCCCTCCCTAGAGTGGCTTCATGGATTTTAATTTTTTGTGTGACGAGGTGAAATAAAAAATAAAAATTTTACTCCACTCTGCAGCTGATATTACGGGGTGTCTAATTCAACATGAAAATTTGGGGAAAAGGTCCTCTTTAAAGCGGATCTGTCACCAGATTTCATGCATTTCAAATTGCAGCCTGTCCTGGTCATGTGATAGGTTTTGGTAGCAGTGTTTCTTCAGATTGCGGACCTCCTATCTCTCAACTGACAGAAGAGCTATATCATAAGCACACATCTCTATGAGCCAAGGAGACTGGCTTTGATCTCTGAAGAAATAATCTTCTCTGCTGACAGAGCACAAAGGATTTTTTTTTTGTCTAGCCTCAATCCTCCATGGGTAGTCAAGAGAAGATTTATTTATCTTCCGGCAGCTCACATGTATGTGTGCTTTTAATACAGCTCCTCTGTTAATTGAGACACAAGTCTCTGGAGCAGTGTTTCTTGAGACTGAAGCCCGTCCTGACATGTAACTAGGAAGGGCTGCAGTTAGAAAATAATTGGCAGAGGCCATTTTATCACATTCTTGAAGACCCCCAGTTAATGTTTGCAGTTTGTGCTATGAAATCTGGTGACAATAACTTTAAATTTTTATGCAGGGAGGAGGACATAAGGACATCAAAATGGAGGAGGAGGAGGAGAAAAAGCCCTACACATCATTAGGTACAAGAAGCTCTTAATATGAATTTGCAGGTCACCTAGTTCATAACATTACACATGTACAGTGACTGATGACATTGATTATTTCTTGCAGATGCATCCAGTAATAAATATGTACCAGAGAGCTTTCCGATTCCTCATTCCCAGGATTATCCAGTAAAAACTGAACCAGATGATAACCAAGAAGTTGAGGTCTCCAAATGACACTAATCTACTCAATATGTTATTAAAATATTCTGTCTAGTTTTTGTAAACTAATTTACAAATTGCAAAAACATCAAATATTTATTTTTTTCAGGTTGGGAACATCTTTATTATCAAAGTTAAGGAAGTTAAGGATGAAGAGATGTATGTTGTGAATGATTATCAGGAGCAGACGAAAGTAGAGAATCCTTTGCTTGCCATAGCAGGTAAGATGTTGATGGATAGTATAGAGCTCCTGGGTGTGAACTGCAAATGCTACTCTGATGGCATTACTTTTCTGTTTATGCATATTATGTGAGCAGCATGGTCAATTTCAGAATACTCCATCTTGTCTTCATTTTTGTAATTTGCTACTAAAATGTCATGGTGGCTTCAGTACTTCCCCTACTTGCTCCTTTTGGGCTTCACATAACTCAGATGTTGAGGAGAAGATGGGGGTAGCTTCATCCTCTGTTTTTGTAACAAACTTCATTACAGGGAATTTGTCACCAGGTTTTTGCTACCCCATCTGACAGTAGCATGATACAGGGTCAGAGACCCTGGTTGCAGCAATGTGTCACCTACTGGTCTGCATGATGTCATTTTGATAAGTCACTGTTTTTTCTGTCACACATGACAGCACCACAAGAGAGGAGAGCTGCCCTTCAAGGACAGAAAACCTTCAAGATAAAAAGGGTGCCACCTCTCCCTGCATCAGTTGGTTTCCTGTCCTTGACTTGGGAGCCTTGTTATTAAGGCGGCAGATGAAAGAAGATTCCCAGACCTGGGTTAGTTGGTTTCTGTCAGGGCACAGTCTTTGCTGTGGCCAGCGCCGGGGACCTGAAAGTGCCGTGGAGAGCCCAAGGCAGTTAAGTGCATGTGGCTGCACAATTACTTTATGGTTGTCCGGCACATGACGTGATCCAGAAGGCGCACACTTGAGACATTTCACCCAGAGAGTACTTCAGGGAGTGGGTACCGGAAGCTCAAGGAACGCGCTGACTGGCAGATCCACTTTTCTTTATATAAGAGTTGAAGGCCGCCCAGGCCAGACACCTGTGCTCTAGCATGGATACATGGCAGCCAGAACAGCATAATTCGGTGCAGCAGCACCACTTGGAGATTAAGCATCAGCCGCAGCATCTACAGCCACCGCGACAGAAGCAGCCCCAGTGACAGAAGAAGCAGGTACACCAGCAACCACATTCAGAATGACGGGGCAGCAGTGGGGGTCGCACGGGCATAGTACGCGAGACCAGAAATTCCAGATGAAGTCGGCACACCTCCAGCAGAATGGAGGAATTCACTGGGGAGACTTATTGGATGTGATTCTGCCTCCTGATCCAGTACCCTTGATATCTTCTGAGTGATCTTCGTGAAGCTTCAGCCTGCTAATAATTTTTTTTTTCTTTTCTATTTCTCTACCCTTTCTGTCAGTCACCAGGAAGTGCCTAAAAAATGTACATCACAAAATCCAATCACAGAGAATGTGCTCTCTGTGGACAGGGATTGGGTAGTCCTTGGCCTCAAAAAATTGGCAGTCCTGCATTGATAAAATGATTTCTGAGGAGTCCCGTCCCAAAATTTTACCTCTAATTTAAGATCCCTTATCAGACCTGAGGTGGTGAACTCCTTAAGGTACCGTCACATTAAGCGACGCTGCAGCGATAGCGACAGCGATGCCGATCGCTGCAGCGTCGCTGTTTGGTCGCTGGAGAGCTGTCACACAGACCGCTCTCCAGCGCCCAACGATGCCGAGGTCCCCGGGTAACCAGGGTAAGCATCGGGTTGCTAAGCGCAGGGCCGCGCTTAGTAACCCGATGTTTACCCTGGTTACCAGCGTAAAAGTTAAAAAAACAAACAGCACATACTCACCAGCGCGTCCCCCAGCCTCTGCTTCCTGACACTGACTGAGCTCCGGCCCTAACAGCACAGCGGTGACGTCACCGCTGTGCTTTCACTTTCAGTTTAGGGCCGGCGCTCAGTCAGTGTCAGGAAGCAGAGGCTGGGGGACGCGCTGGTGAGTATGTGCTGTTTGTTTTTTTTAACTTTTACGCTGGTAACCAGGGTAAACATCGGGTTACTAAGCGCGGCCCTGCGCTTAGTAACCCGATGTTTACCCTGGTTACCAGTGTAAAATATCGCTGGTATCCTTGCTTTTGCTGTCAAACACGGCGATACACGGCGACCTAGCGACCAAATAATGTGCAGACCTTCTAGCAGCGACCAGCAATTTCACAGCGGGATCCAGATCGCTGCTGCGTGTCAAATACAGCGATATCGCTATCCAGGTCGCTGCAACGTCACGGATCGCTGGCGATATCGCCTAGTGTGACGGTACCTTTAGTCACTATCCCACTCACACATAGTAAGATCTAAAAGTATGTAAAAAGCCAGGAGATCTCCCAGATTGTCTGATAATTCTACTGAGTCAGAACGAAAGGTTCAGTATGAGTCTTCATCAAGTTCCACTTCATGTGAGAAGGACATTGTTAGTGAACATTGTTTTCTGCTAGAAGAAGCGAATAATTTAGTGAAGGCAGTGAGATCAATAATGGGGTTAGTGGACCCCCCCCCCAAAAAAAAACAAAAAAACAAAAACAGGAAATCTGTCCAGGACCTAATGTTCGGGGGCCTGGAACAGAAAAAAACGGAAAAACCTTCCCCAATAATGAGAAAATCCAGGGCATTATTGATGGAGAATAGAGAAGAGGCCTCTTCCCTTCATCTTTCAAAAGGAAATGTCCCTTTGCTGAAGAGGCTACAATATCCTGGGACAAATCTCCCAAACTAGACATAACAATTTCAAAGGCCTCAAAGTCTTTACTTGCCTTTGAAGATATGGGGCTATTAAGAGACCCCTTTAGATGCAAAAGCTGATAGTTTCCTTAAGGAACCATGGGAGTCTTCAGCGGAGCCTTTAAACAGCCATAGCAGGGAAATGTACAGCTAGGCACCTTAAGGGCATGTGCACACGTTGCGATTTTTGATGGGTTTCCGTGGCGTTTTTGGACACGCGGAATTGCCTCAAATGCGCAGTGCGTTGGGCACACAATGTTAATCAATGGGAAATTAAAAAACGCTGTGCGTATGCTGCGGAAAAAAACTTGTGGATTCGCAGCGTTTTTTTTCCGCAGCATGTCAATTCTTTATGCGGAACTGCAGGGTTTCTGCACCCATTGACTTCCATTGTGTCAGGCCAATCCGCAACGGATGTGAGTGCGAGAAACGCTGCGGCCCGGGAGGAGGGAAGTGTGTGGGCGGTTTCTGTGTGCGTGTCTGTGTGTGCGGGCGGGGTCTGTATTTCTGTGTGCGGGGTCTACCGTGGCTGTATAGGGGTCTGCTGGGGCTTTATCAGAGTGTGTGTGTGTGTGGGGGGGGGGCATCGTCCGATTAGACTACAAGTCCCATCCGGCTATGTCTGCTACAGTGACAGTGATTGACACTTTAGCCAATGATGGGACAGTAGTAGTCCCATCATCCAGCTAATGTGTTGAATATGTAAAAAAAAAAAAAAAAAAAAAAAACATACAGTACATATATAGTTCATACTCACCATCTACACCTAATCTCCGAAGCCCTCACTCACCTGAAAAAAAATTAAAATAATTAACCAACAATATACTCCCTGTGTCCGACGTAATCCAGTTAATACGATTGTCCCACGACGATCTCCCGTGGAGAACTGTCACATCAGCTGATGCGACCACTCTCCAGGGGCCTGCGGTGATACAATGATGGAGGTAATCCTCTACATTGTATCACTCCGCCGCCGACAGGTCACCTGAGTTCACCTGTCAGTTTGCGGCACTACATTCTTCGAATGGATATAGGCGTGCAATAAAAATTATGAAAAACTGTCGTTTTATTTCATTAAAATTTATTCTTATGTGTGGTTTTTTTTTTAACTCTTTCTTACTATAAGATTAATAGTGGATAGACCTCTTATTGACGCCTCTCCATTATTAACTGGGCTTAATGTCACCTTACAATAGCAAGGTGACATTAACTCCCTATTACCCCATATTCCACCGCTACACGTCAGTGGGAAGAAAAAGGCTGTGTGCCAGAATTGGCGCATTGTACAGATGCGCCATTTCTGGGCGGCTGCGGGCTGATGTTTGTAGCGGGGGGGGGGGGTTGGGCATGGCCCCTTCCTAGGCTATGAATATCAGCCCGCAGCTGTCTGCATAGCCTTTCTGGTTACAAAATATAGGGGGACCTCACGTCATTTTTTTGTTTGGGGGGTCCCCCTATTTTAATAGCCAGTGAAGGCTATACAG
Organism: Ranitomeya variabilis; assembly: GCF_051348905.1. Lineage (NCBI taxonomy): Eukaryota > Metazoa > Chordata > Amphibia > Anura > Dendrobatidae > Ranitomeya > Ranitomeya variabilis. The sequence continues at coordinate 412,528,275 of NC_135235.1, read as the reverse complement.
ACAGCCGCGGGCTGATATTCATAGCCTGGGAAGGGGCCATGGGTATTACTCCCTTCCCTGGCTACAAATATTGGCCCCCGGGCCGTCGGCTTTCCCACTCTAGCGCAGAAAATTGCCCATGCCATTTTCTTTTTTTCCCCCTTTTTTTTTTTTTTTTTTTTTTTTAAATTAATCATAGTTCATTAATAAACAACGGCCTTGCTGTTATATATCTATGGATATATCTATAGATGGATAGATCTATAGATATATGGATATATCCATCTATAGTTATATCTTTAGACATAACTATGGATATATCTATAGAGATAGATAAGGATATATCTATAGATCTATTTATAGATAGATTTTATAGATAGATTTATCTATAGATACATAGATATATCTATCTCATTCCTTCTATCTATCTAACGATAGATTGATAGAAGGAATGAGAGATCTATACATAGATCAATAGATATTTTTTATAGATCAATCTATCTACCTATATCTGTGTGTAATGGAGTGTGGGTTGGACAAATGTAAAAGAGCAGGTTGGACAAGAAATGACATCACATCTTTTTTTTTTTTTTTTTTTTTTTATTCAATACTAGATCTTTATTTAGCTTTCAAAAACGCGCAGATTTTTACCTGCGTTTTCTGCCAAGAGATGCGGATTCAGTGCGGAAAAATCCGCAGACTAATCCGCAACTTGTGCACATACCCTTATGGTCTGGTAAGCGATCTGCGGGACCAACTAAATAGCAAAGTGTCAAGAGATTCCATTTTGGCTGCACTCCCAGTAATAAAAGGGCAGCTGCCTTCCTTTCAGATGCCTTGGCGGACACTGCAAGGCTAGCGGCCAGGTCAGCGCCAATAACCAACGCAGGCCGCAGAGCCGTCTGGTTGAAATGTTGCCATGGGGATGTGCAATCGAAACTGAAGCTGTTCTTTCTTCCATGCAAGGGTGAATATTTATTCTGTACAGTCCTGGATGATATCCTTGAAAAAGCAGGCAAAAGCAAAAAAATGTTTCAAAAATCTCCCTTTTCATCCTTTTTAAATGCCCTTTCGGATTTAGCAGTTTAGCCGGAAGAGAAAATCCAGAGACCAGGACAGATGGGAGGATCGTACCAAGAGAAGTAGAGGATTCCTCCTGCGGTCCCTCACAGAAGGGCAGAAAGCCCTCCCTATGACTGTTCCCCAGATGGGAGGGGGGCTCTGTCTTCCTCACGGCCTGGGAAAAGATTTCCTCCAGAGTCTGGATCCTCAGTCTAATAAGGTCAGGCTGGAGTGTCACAAGTATTCAGAGAGATTTATCATGTCCCCACGGGCATCCCCGCTGGAACAACCAGCACTACAGGCAGAAGTTTGATGCCTAATGGCAAAACACGTCTTATTAGAAATCCCACCAGAGGAAAAGGTGTTCTACTTCCCTTTATTTCTGACAAGCTGAAGAGCCCGGCGTTGCCCGGGCATAGTAACTAACTGTGGTTAGTTATAACAAATTATAATGATTATATTGCACATAAAAACATGTCACATCATATATTCATCACTACAGACTTGCAACACAAATTAACTAAATGATTACCCAAGTATTGATAGTATTTTATTTGGTTTTTCCTACCGGTGCAAAGATGAACAGATTTTTGGCAGTTCCAACTCTTGAACAGGCCACGTAAAGTTGACCATGAGAATGAAGCAAAAGTATTTTTTTAACACAATATTAACCCCTTAACGACTGCCAATATGACTTTTAAGGGCGGCAGTTAAGGGGCCTTAATCCTTGCACCTCCTGCTCTTTCTTTTTACACAACCTCCTCCTGCACATCACGCTCCTACTTTATACACAGCATTTTTCTGCAGCACAGCTTTTCTCCTTTATAGCCGCCTCCTCCGGCCGCACCTCACACTCCTCTTCCATATACAATTGGAAACACTTGATCCCAAGAGAAATTGCACTAATTGCAATATGGCATATCATATACACAGCCTACTTCTTCTGCAGCACCACACTTTTCTCCTTTAGACCTCGTTAGGGCATGTTGTGATTGGCCAGTGTTCCCCAACTCTGGTCCTCAAGAGCCACCAACAGGTCATGTTTTCAGGATTTCCTTAGTATTGCCCAGGTGATAATTGCATCACCTGTGAAATACTAAGGAAATCCTGAAAACATGACCTGTTGGTGGCTCTTGAGGACTGGAGTTGGGGAACACTGGGTTAGGCTATGGATTGAACTAGATGGACTTAGTCTTCCTTCAACCTTAATAACTATGTTACTATGTTATTTGGTCAGTATTTTTACCTCAGTATTTGTACTTTTTCAGAGGAAAAGTATATTAGAAACACGTCACCACTTCTGTATTTTTCTCCCACTTGTGGTTTTTGCTTATAAATACTGAGGTAAAATACTGAACAAATACTGAACTTGTGAATGTGGCCTTATACACAGCCTCCACCTGCAGCACCTCTCTTCTCTATACAGAGCCTCATACTGCAGCAGCACCTGACTTCTCTCCTTTTCCCTCTTACTCCTCTCATTCCCCCCCACACCTGTCATTTTCACCTCTCCTCTCATTTTCACCTCACTCCTCTCATTTTCACCTCACTCCTCTCATTTTCACCTCACTCCTCTCATTTTCACCTCACTCCTCTCATTTTCACCTCACTCCTCTCATTTTCACCTCACTCCTCTCATTTTCACCTCACTCCTCTCATTTTCACCTCACTCCTCTCATTTTCACCTCACTCCTCTCATTTTCACCTCACTCCTCTCATTTTCACCTCACTCCTCTCATTTTCACCTCACTCCTCTCATTTTCACCTCACTCCTCTCATTTTCACCTCACTCCTCTCATTTTCACCTCACTCCTCTCATTTTCACCTCACTCCTCTCATTTTCACCTCACTCCTCTCATTTTCACCTCACTCCTCTCATTTTCACCTCACTCCTCTCATTTTCACCTCACTCCTCTCATTTTCACCTCACTCCTCTCATTTTCACCTCACTCCTCTCATTTTCACCTCACTCCTCTCATTTTCACCTCACTCCTCTCATTTTCACCTCACTCCTCTCATTTTCACCTCACTCCTCTCATTTTCACCTCACTCCTCTCATTTTCACCTCACTCCTCTCATTTTCACCTCACTCCTCTCATTTTCACCTCACTCCTCTCATTTTCACCTCACTCCTCTCATTTTCACCTCACTCCTCTCATTTTCACCTCACTCCTCTCTTCTTCACCTCACTCCTCTCTTCTTCACCTCACTCCTCTCTTCTTCACCTCACTCCTCTCTTCTTCACCTCACTCCTCTCTTCTTCACCTCACTCCTCTCTTCTTCACCTCACTCCTCTCTTCTTCACCTCACTCCTCTCTTCTTCACCTCACTCCTCTCTTCTTCACCTCACTCCTCTCTTCTTCACCTCACTCCTCTCTTCTTCACCTCACTCCTCTCTTCTTCACCTCACTCCTCTCTTCTTCACCTCACTCCTCTCTTCTTCACCTCACTCCTCTCTTCTTCACCTCACTCCTCTTCTTCACCTCACTCCTCTCTTCTTCACCTCACTCCTCTCTTCTTCACCTCACTCCTCTCTTCTTCACCTCACTCCTCTCTTCTTCACCTCACTCCTCTCTTCTTCACCTCACTCGTACACAGCAACTTACTGTTAGAAGCACAGCTGTGTAGTCCATGAGTCTCCTCCCTTTCCCTGGACGTCATGCCTCGCAGGAGCAACTCCATTCTAGACACGACAGAGCTAGATGTGGCCTGTGCCTGTCGCGCACTGAGCCAATGTGCACACGTATGCAGATTGGCCGCTGTGGATTCACAGCTGTTTTCCATGCGTTGTACAGTACCATGTAAACGTATGGAAAATAAAATCCGCGGTGCATATGCTGCGGAAAAAAATGCGTGGAACCACAACGTTTATTCCGCAGCATGTCAATTCTTTGTGCGGATTCCGCAGCGGTTTACACCCTCAATAGGAATCCGCAGGTGTAACACCGCAGGGGAAATCCGCAAAAAAACGCGGTAAACCCGCATTAAATCCGCAGATAATCAGCAGTGCGGTTTACCTGCGGATTTTGCAAAGACAGTGCGGAAAAATCCGCACACCAATCCGCAATGTGGGCACATAGCCTGATACTCTGAAGGCTGCCACCGGTGAGTTTTGCAGGGTGTCATTCGAGGTGAATGTGTCTCCGCCCGTGTGTACTAACAACGTGGGCCATGTGGAGTGTGGCTGGGCGGGGCTATGTGGAGTGGACGTGGCCTAGTACACACACACACTCTCATACACACTCTCACACACACTCAGCTTTATATATAGATAGAGAAACCGGACAATACTTACAGGACAATAAACAATTTGAGTGCATTGAACAGATTCTGTAAAATTCCTACATTTTAAATGGAATCAATAAAATCAGCCTTAAAACTGCTTGTTCCAGGATGCTATATGGCAATCCTGGATCTAAAGGATGCCTGCTACTATATACCAATACATGTAGAATATCAGAGGTTCCTCAGGATGGCACTAAAAGTAAAAGGTGACCATTTTCAATACAGCACACTTCCCTTTGGTATATATATCCTACAACAAACTGGAGTATAAACAACCCATCGGTATAACATAAGTAATAAATTTTATTATAAATAGAACAATACAAATAGGTACACACTACAAAAACAGGGTATACGCAGAGCTAATGTACATAGGACGTGCAACACTGAGAGTCACACCATGGGTATGTAAGGCTGGCAGAAAAACATATCAGCTCTAGATACATATCAGGAGTGATTTGGTATATAATATAAAGTGCATAGTGCTTGATAGAGCAGTGCTCGTGTATGGTATAACTGCTCACCTAACCAAAAAACTGAGCTAAAGACCCTCTACTCATGCCTGTCTTACCCATACATTGGTGCCAGTGTCCGTCCAACAGCGTTTCGCGTTCAGCTTCCTCGGGGGGCGTCTCTGCTACATAAGAGTGATGCTCAGATCGCTCCTATATAGTAGAATTGCAGCATTGCTATGAGCGCCGACCACAGGGTGACGCTCACAGCAATCTGGCATCAACAACCATAGAGGTCTTTAGTAGACCTCTGGTTGTCATGCCGACGCACTGCTGACCCCCAGTCACGTGACGGGGGTCAGCAGTGTGCGTATTTACGGCCTAATGGCCGAAAGTACTTGTTAAACGCCACTGTCAGTTTGACTGCGGCATTTACCTGGTTAATAGGTGCGGGCAGATCGCGATTCCGTCCGGCCCTATTGCGGGCACATGTCAGCTGTTGAAAACAGCTGACATATCGCTTCCTTGAGGTGGACTCACCGCCGGAGCCCACCTCAAAGCAGGATGGTACTGACGTTGGACATACTATTCCGTCCAACGTCAGTAAGGGGTTAAATCCGGGAAAAATTAAAATTAGCGCTATTGAAAGCACAGATTTTCCTAGGTGTCATGATAAATAATAGACTTCAATCTTCAATAGTGCCACCTTCCAAGGGAAAAAATAGTGATAAAAAAAAATCCTGTCTTGTCCCTCAGGAGAGTGATGTTCCTGCTAGGTTCCCTTACTTCCTGTATTCCAGTGGTCAGAATGCCCAATTCCACAAGAGCGTTGCAGTGGACCGTCCTAGAGAAAGTACCTTCTTTTTCGGCGTATGAGACTGGGCGTATAAGACGACCCCCAACTTTTCGGGGGTCATCTTATACACCGGGTGTTGTCTTATACGGCGTGTGCAGGGAGCGGTCCCGGATGGTTCCCAGGGTCTGGAGGAGAGGAGACCCTCCTTCAGGCCCTGGGATCCATATTCGTGTAAAAAAAAAAAAAATGGATATACTTACCTTCTGATAGCCCCCGGGGTTCTCCCGGTTCTCAGCGGTGCATGCGGCGGCTTCCGTTCCCAGGGATGCATTGCATGGTTTTTTATTCTTTTTTTTTACACAAATATGGATCCCAGGGCCTGAAGGAGGGTCTCCCTCTCCTCCAGACCCTGGGAACCATTCGGGACCGCTCCCTGCACCATATGCGGTGACCTAAGAGTTCCACACATGCCGTACCCGGCGTATAAGACAACCCCCGACATTTGAGAAGATTTTCGGGGGCTAAAAAGTTGTCTTATACGCCGGAAAATACGGTAGCTTTGCAAGAACAGCAGCTAGAAGGCAAATTAACACTTTCACACGCAGTAATCCACACTCTCCTTTGGTAGTTAAGAATAGGGTAGTTTCCAAAGGTGGTACTCTGGGTATACAACATTTCCAGAGTTGTCACCACAGATTCCAGCCCCAGAGGATGGGGGCTTATCTGATCAGCCATCTAATCCAGGGACTTGGTCAGAGGGAGAGAAATTAGCCTTTTCAAATACAAGTGTTTCTCACTAAACTAGAATATCATCAAGTTATTTTATCAGTTATTTAATAAAAAAAATTGAAACTCGTATATTATGTAGGGTCATTACAAACAGAATGATCTATTTCTAGGGTTTACTTCTGTTAATGGTGAAGATTATGGCTTACAGCCAATGAAAACCTAAAAGTAGGGTGAGTGATATCCAGGCCTTGCCGACAGATCATCTCTTTACCCTGCTTCTGGAAGATACGTCGGGTCTGGTTTCAAAATTACCTTATCTCCCCAAGTAGTTTCTAAATTCCATAGGTCACAATGGATAGTTTTACCATCCATTTTTGTTCTGATCCTAAAAATCCTAAAGAGGAAAAGTGACATTCTTTAGATGTCAGAAAGCATCTATTACAGTATTTATTCAAATTGCCTCTTCTGAGAAAAAGAGGACTTATACTCTATAGCGCCACCTGTTGGAAGTAGCGATCAAACAATACCGGGTACGGCATATTACAATATTTGGCAGTCACAGAGCTGTGGAGAAAAGATGGGGCTCTCCTCGTCACCTTTCAGGGACCTAAAAAGGATTAAAAGTATCAAAAGGTACTTTAGCGAGGTGGATTAGAGAAGCCATTAAGATAGCCCTACCTGCTATAGGCTGTTTCAGGAGGGTTGAAGGCCCAATCCACAAGAGCAATGGCTGCATCCTGGGCAGAGAGGTTGGATGTCTCCATCAAACAGATCTGTAAGGTGGCAACATGGTCTTCCCTTTCTACCTTTTTACCTGGGCCGGTCTTCCTCTTCTGACCCCACATTTGGGAGAAGGTGTCTACAGGCTGTGGTTCCTCCCTAGAAGTAATTATTCTCTGTAATTCTCTCGTGATGCTGTCATGGGTGACAGAAAAATACAATGTTACTTACCAGTAATGTGTTTTTTTCGGAAGCCATGACCGCACCCTTATATTACCTCCTGTTGCCAAGTTGTTTTCACTTTTCTGGTTTGTGGCCTTCATTTAATGGGTGAAGATAGAGATTGTATACAATGTATGTAAAGTAACTATTGGAGGTCCTCTCATGCTCTGTAAACCAACTGATGTGGAGAGAGGAGCTGCCCTTTTAATCCTGAAGGTTTCCTGTCCTCGAAGAACGGATCACCTCTCTCCTGGTGCTGTCATGGGTTTTGAAAAAACACATTACTAGCAAGTAACTTCATATTTATCTGCTGCAGATCTATCAGTTCTCTGAAGGTTGAGCTGTGTATCATTCCACTTATACTAATGATTGGCAGCTTTCTGTGTACACTGTGCGTGGGCAGAAAGATGCCCATCAATGGTCGTGTGGGTATGGTTACATGGCAATAGGTTTACAAGTCCTGCAATTTCCTGCTGATAAAACATTGATTTTATCTAGCTAGCAGCCCAGTAAATGATACATCTCTGGTATCGGGGTTCATCTCAACATCATGCTGCTCTCAGATTCAGTGGCAAAAACCTGGTGCTAGATTCCCTTTTATTGGTGTTTAGTATGCTTCAGTGTTTTATACACTTACAATTTTCTTGTTCTCTGCATTTATTTACATTTTTTTTTCCTTCAGAACCAGAAAGGAGATATTCATGTGAGCTTTGCAGCAAATCTTTTACTCGGAAGTCGCACCTTGTTGAACATCACAAAACTCACACAGGGGAAAAGCCGTTTATATGTTCTGAATGTGGTGACTGTTTTACACTTAAAGGAAATCTTGAGAGACATAAGAGAATACACAGAGATGAAAGGCCATATCAGTGTCAGGAATGTGGGAAATCCTTTTTTCAGAAATCAGATCTCGTTGAACATCGGAGAATTCACACTGGAGAGAAACCTTATCCATGTTTGGAATGTGGGAAATGTTTTATAAAAAAATCAGCTCTTGTGAAACATCAGAAAACTCACACAGGAGAGAAGCCGTTTTCATGTGTTGAATGTGGGAAACGCTTTAGCCAGAATACAGGGCTTGTGGAACATCAAAAAATTCATAGAAATGAAAGACCATTTTCATGTACATACTGTAGTAAAAGTTTTACCCAGAAAGGAGGCCTTGCTGAACATCAGAGGATTCACACAGGCGAGAATCTTTTTACGTGCTCAGAATGTGGGAAGTCGTTCACTAAAAATTCAGCTCTAATTATTCATCAGAGATTTCATACAGGAGAGAAACCATTTATTTGTTCAGTTTGTGAGAAAGGCTTTACCCAGAAATCTGATCTTGTTAAACATCTTCGAATCCACTCTGGAGAAAAGCCTTATTCATGTTCAGTGTGTGGAAAGAGTTTTACCCAGAAACCAGACCTTATTGAACATGAGAGAATTCATACTGGCGAGAAACCATTCTCATGTTTGGAATGTGGAAGAAGTTTTACTCACAGATCAAACTTTGTAAAACATCAGTATATTCACACACATTGAAGTGTCCATCAAAAGCGCCAGTCTTGGGTAGAAAACCCTTGATCTCCCATGTCATGCTTCAATTCAACGAAAGATAAATCTGAAATGAAGGTTATTGACGTTGTGAAGTAGGGAGTTCGGTGGTCTTGTAAACGTGTTCTTGGTTTCACATCAGGACCTAATGAGTGCGTCAAACTCTTGTTTATGAACCCTGCAGAGCCCCAGACATTTTGACAACTGACATGAGGAGCTAAAACTAAAGAAAATACTCATTTTTATTTAGCAGAGGTGGTATGCTTTTACCACTACTTTTAGACAAAAAATATACCAGTATATCAATTGTACTTTTAAAAGATTCTTTTTTTCTGTAGGCATTGCTCATGCTTTTTCTTTCAGATTACCAGTTTTAGTCTATAATTAGAAACCTTTTTATATTTGCATCTAAATGCAAAAAATCTGTCATGATCCAATCCAGATAATTATGGCTCTTAACTCATTTTAGGGCTGGCTTCAAATAATTTCTTTAGCATATATTAGGCTATAAATGTAGGTCATGAGACCTGCAGCCAGTTCACAAATTGCAGTTTCTGCACAGAATGTAAAGTACATGTGTATAGCGGTCTTAAGAGGAAGATGTGCTACACTGATGAAAAATGCATCGTTTTCAGTTGAAAATTATTGAGTTTTCAGACTGAATGCTAATCTAAGAGTCCTGTCCCTAGTATTATACGCACCAGCCGTCGTCTTCAACCGTTTTCGGCTCTTGTAGGTCTCCAGCAAGTTATCTGCTCGATCGCTCCAGTGTTTGCTGGGTGATCCAGAAGTTAAAACTAAATTTAAGTCTGAGCGCCACAACGAGGGTCTCATTCATTTACATTGAGAGATTATGATGGGTACCTCTCACTTCTGGTCAGTCGGAAGATGCAGTCACAAGATGGTAGTGTGGAACCAGAGTGGCGCCAGGAAGAGCTGATAAGTATAATGCTGGGATCAGAGATCTTACATTAGTAGCACCACTGCAGCGCTGAAATAAAAAGAAAAAACTGTAGTCTTGCTTTTAAGCTACAATCTTTCCATTTACTGACTGCCTGTCCTTTAAAAGTATATTATCTCAATTCCTCTTTTCGCAGCTATGTATTAAATGTAGTACGTAGATATAGCTAGTTTTTCTTCCCACTAAAGCTTTTCTGTAAATGGCCGTTTTTTGTTGTTTTTTTTTAAGCAAAAATCACTTAAGAAAATCCTGTGACGTTTTCTATCTGCACACTGATGATCCCCATTGTAATTTACAGGACCAATACCAGGGATTTTAACATTTGTGTAGCATTGGTTTGTTTGCGCTTATGATTTGAGGATATAAAATGTCCCATTCATTTGCATTGGGGTGTGAAATGTCAGTGGATTCTGGCTCGGATTCATTAAGACTAGTGTTTTGTACCCCAGTCTTAGTGAGGGGCGTGTAAGAATAAAATGCACCAGATTAACTGAGCTGCACTTGCTAGAAATGTTATTTCACTCAGGGACTGGAGTAACCTTTCTGTCCTCAAAAATACAACCACACAACCACTTTACATTAATTTGGGTCGGTGTAGCCATGACTTTTTCATGATTACTTCATCTCGTTGCAGAAAATGCTCAAGGCACTATGTTGCCTTTCAGAGATTCCAACTGTGTACGTAACCCAAGCTGAGAAATCTTCTAACTCTCCCTGAGTGAACTCTTCACTACCTCCTTTCCTTTGACACAGTCTCTTTCCCTCAATTATTGGGTAGACACTTGAAGAAAATTTAATCTCAACAGTTAAGGATTACATATTTCTCCACATTACTCTCTTTACTAGAACAGACCACATATTTGTTCACCTATCTTTACTACCTAACATCCGCTATCTCTATCCTAACTACCCATTGGTCAGACCATTCCTCAATTCTAGAAAACTGCTCATTGCATACACACCCATATACTTTCAGCTGGACCCTCAATGATGCTTTGCTCTTTTACCTAGAAGTCTTTCAGAAACTGGGAAATCACTTAGAGGAATACTCTCTCTCTAAACCAACCTAGCGCGACTTTGCTGATTTGATTTTATTTTTCTCCCTTTGGGAGGCTCAAAAAGCAGTCCTGATAGGTGTTTGCATTCAGGAGCTAACCACAAAAAAAAAGTTGGCCAAGATGGTAAAATTGGAGGGTAAATTGTTGCTCCATGAATCCTAGTTGCAAAACTCCCACTCTCCTTTGCACTACCAAGATCTTACCCATTTGCAGACCACATTAAATTTATGCCTCACTGAAAATGCAGACCGTGCTCTACATTGGTCACAACAATGCTTTCATACCCTCAAAAATAAAAAAAATACTCCCATGTTGCTCGACGCTTGAATTGCTTACCCCTGCTCGACACTTGAATTGCCTACCCCTACCATGTGCATTTATATGTTAACACACAAACTGGTATTACAACTAACCAGAAACATGTAGTCCAGGAATTCCAAAGACACCTTGTAAAGCTATATGGTGATCTTTCCTCATGCAATGAACACACAATTAACTTTTTCCCTGGCACGTTAGAAATAAGCAATTACTTTTAGCATGAGCCTTTACCTTAACTAGTTATTTTAACTCCTTAAATGGATGTACACCTGTTGTAGCTGCCCTCATGGTTTCAATAACTGATACCTAACCCAAATTGAATTATTGACATAGGTCCAAAATAAGGTATAATCCAACCTCAAAAATCTGTATTCATACACAGAATCTCCAAGCACTGTTAGCGGAGAAATATAGAGGCTTAGACATAAATAAAATCCATTTTTTTTATTATTATTATTTTATATAGCACCATTGATTCCAAGGTGCTGTACATAAGGAGTTACATCAAAATACAAATATCACTTAAAGTAAACAAAACTAACAATGACAGACTGGAACAGAGGGAGGAGGACCCTGCCCTTGTGGGCTTACATTCTACAGGATAATGGGGAAGGAGACAGTAGGTCGGGGGTTGCAGTAGCTCCGATGGTGTTGAGGTGGCCGTGTGGTCATTACAGGTTGTAAGCTTTCTTGAAGAGGTGGGTTTTCAGGTTTCTTTTGAAGGATCCAAAAGTGGTGGATAACCGGACATGTTGGGGCACAGAATTCCATACCCATAGGATAGGGGATAACTTCCCAATCGCCAGGGGGTCCACTTGTTGGGGCCTCAAACAATCCCAATAAATGTAGTGCATGAATGGGGCAGTGGTCGATTGAACATGAGCACATTTGTTCCATTCATTCTTAATAGGACCACTGAGAAGGTAGCCGCGCACTTCGCTTGGTTGGTCTTTGGCACTCATATTCAGAATGAATTAAGGGAATTGATCACCATTCCATTCCAGTTCTCGTGATCACTAGGGGTCCCTTACAAATTGAAATTAAAAATATATCTAATGGATTTTGTAAATATCAAAATCTATCCATTTTACCTCCATTCTCTTGATACCCTTGACTCCTCTTCCTCCATAATAAGATGCATCCACAGTTGGCCACTTTTTCTTTGGTAGGCCATCCTCATCATCAGATTTCTGAATAAATTGTCATTATGTTAATAAAAGGGGGGTTGTGTATAAAATTCAAACATAGGGATTACAATGAGGTAGAACAGCACACAATATCTAATAAAACCGGGGGCTTAGCAGCACTGAGCAAACTAGGTTTCCAAAAAGTTAAAGTAAGAGCAATGTGCCTGGGTAACAGTATCCTTTATTAAATGTAGCCTGAAAGATGCAATGTGCTGTGCTATAAGCAAAGTTATAAAGGCAAGTGCCTATATATTTAAAAGAATGCTGCAAAGCAATCACATAGGTCTAAATGTACATACAACAGTGTGCACCCGGCTTATGGTACCGCAGTTACCACCCCGATTTTATTAAATATTTTGTACTGTTCTACCTCATTGTAATCCCTTTGTTTGAATACGCAACCCCCTTTTTTTAATGTAGTTGTTATTATTAAAATATTTGGATTTTATTTATGTCTGAGCCTCTATATTTCTCCAATAACAGTGTTTGGAGATATTGTGTATGAACTAAGACAAATTTAGACCAAATTTTATGGTTAAGCTATAGACCCTTATCATTGACCTTAAAAATTCTAGCTCAACACTGGTTTGGGTTACTTGATACATTGGGACCAGCTTGGCTTTGTACCGCATAGATAGGCCTGTTATACCATAAATCAGATTTTGCATCTGCTAAGTGCAAGCAACACGAACTCGATGCAATGTTTTTATCGCTTGATATAATAAAAAAAAAAGTATTTGACTCAGTCTTGGACCTGTTTGCGGTGCTGTGTAGATGGGGGTTTTCTGATCATTTCATGGCTTGGATTTATGCTGTAAACAGTCATCGAACGGCCAATGTATTCTAGAAGGGCATCTCCAACCACTTTTACTACTAAAAGAGACACCTGTCAAGGCTGCTTCCTTTCTCCATTGCCTTTTCTATTTGTTATTGAACCTCTAGCCATTGGCCTTCGTCTTGATCCAAGTGTGTGTGGTATTGAGGCAGTCTTTCACACAAACTATTTATGTTTGGGAACAATACCCCACTCTTCACCGCAAACTTCACTTACCACTCAGCTTTACATTTTATCCAAGTTTGAGTTAGCTTGCAGCCAAATCAATCTGTCAAAATCCCATGGCCTAACCATTTCCCTTTCTCTTGTAACAGAGTTGAAACCTCATTTCCCTTTCCAATGGACCTCCACTGCTTCTTTACCTAGACATCAAGTTGACTGCAAACCTTGAATCTCTCTATTTTACGAATTGCCTTCAAACACTACAGAAACTCCACTTTCTATTACTGCCTTAAAGGTGGCTTATATGTTCCTATCCTAGCTAAAAATAATTGAGTAGCTCAGCTGACCCTTGGATTTTACAAGTAAAAAATATTTTAAGCAGTGTGTTATCTGCCAACCCTCGAGTATTTGCATATGATTTTTCTGCACCAAAAATCAAACTTTTGCACATAACCTTAAGGTACCTTCACACTCAGCAACTTTACAACGAGAACGACAACGATCCGTGACGTTGCAGCGTCCTGGATAGCGATCTCGTTGTGTTTGACACGCAGCAGCTATCTGGATCCCGCTGTGATATTGCTGGTCGGAGCTAGAAGTCCAGAACTTTATTTGGTCGTCAGGTCGGCGTGTATCGTCATGTTTGACAGCAAAAGCAACGATGTCAGCAATGTTTTACATGGAGCTAACGACCTGTGAGAACGATAAGTGAGTCACCGTTATGTCACAGGATCGCTCCTGCATCGTTGTGGAGCTGCTGTGCTTGACGTCTCTACAGCGACCTAAACAGCGACGCTGCAGCGATCGGCTCGTTGTCTACATCGCTGCAGCGTCGCTGAGTGTGACGGTACCTTTAGTGTTGTAGCCGTCAGTGATCTGGATAGAGCTCATTGTACAGTATGGGAGGAGGTGATAAGCTTTGACCATCACCTATTGTGAATGACTGATGGGTGTTGTCAGTATATAGATGACACCTTTCACTGTAATACTGCCTGAAATAGGTGATTTTATCTCTACAGAACAGAAAGTGTCACTCTTATGAGGGCCAGGAGCTAAAGTGAAATCTACAAGATTTAATCTTTCCAAAATATAAATACTACAGTGGGGAAAAAAGTATTTAGTCAGCCACCAATTGTGCAAGTAATCCCACTTAAAAAGAAGAGAGGCCTGTTATTGACATCATAGGTAGACCACAACTGAGAGTCAAAATGAGAAAACAAATCCAGAAAATCACCTTGTCTAATTTGGCAAGCTTTATTTTGCAAATTATGGTGGAAAATAAGTATATGTCATTAACAAAAGTTCATCTCAATATTTTGTTATATATCCTTTGTTTGCAATGACAGTGGTTAAACATTTTCTGTAAGGGTACTGTCACACCGTGCAATTTTCGTCGCTACGACGGCACGATCCGTGACGTCGCAGCGTCGTATGAGTATCGCTCCAGCGTCGTAGACTGCGGTCACACTTTGCAATCACGGCGCTGGAGCGATGCCGAGGTTCACTGGTAACCAGGGTAAACATCGGGTTACTAAGCGCAGGGCCGTGCTTAGTAACCCGATGTTTACCGTGGTTACCAGCATAAAAGTAAAAAAAAACAAACCGTACATACTCACCATCTGATGTCTGTCAGGTCCCTTGCAGTCTGCTTCCCGCTCTGACTGAGTGCAGCCGTACAGTGAGAGCAGAGCGCAGCGGTGACGTCACCGCTGTGATCTGCTCTCACTTTCCGGCCGGCGCTCACAGTCAGAGCGGGAAGCAGACTGCAAGGGACCTGACAGACATCAGATGGTGAGTATGTACGGTTTTTTTTTTTTTTACTTTTACGCTGGTAACCACGGTAAACATCGGGTTACTAAGCGCGGCCCTGCGCTTAGTAACCCGATGTTTACCCTGGTTACCAGCGAACGGATTGCTGTCACACACAACGATCCAGCGATGACAGCGGGAGATCCAGCGACGAAAGAAAGTTTCAAACGATCTGCTACGACGTACGATTCTCAGCAGGGTCCCTGATCGCTGCTGCGTGTCAGACACTGCGATATCGTAACGATATCGCTAGAACGTCACGAATCGTACCGTCGTAGCGATCGTAATTGCACTGTGTGACAGTACCCTAAGTCTTCACAAGGTTTGCATACACTGTTGGTGGTATATTGGCCCATTCTTCCATGCAGATCTCCTCTAGAGCAGTGATGTTTGGGGTCTGTCGCTGGGCAACAAAGACTTTCAACTCCCTCCAAAGGTTTTCTATGGGGTTGAGATCTGGAGACTGGCTAGGCCACACCAGGATCTTCATATGCTTCTTACAAAGCCACTCCTTTGTTGCCCTGATGGTGTGCTTGGGATCATTATCGCGCCGAAAGACCCATGCACGTTTCATCTTCAATGCCCTTGCTGATGGAAGGAGGTTTGCAATCAAAATCTCACTATGCATGGCCTCATTCATTCTTTCATGTACACGGATCAGTCGTCCTGGTCCCTTTGCAGAGAAACTGCCCCAAAGCATGATGTTGCCACCCCCATGCTTCACAGTAGGTATAGTGTTCTTTGGATGCAACTCGGCATTCTGTCTCCTCCAAATATGACTAATTTTGTTTCTACCAAACAGTTCTACTTTGGTTTCACCTTACCATATGATATTCTCCCAGTACTGTTCTGGATAATCAAAATCCTCTCTAGCAACCTTCAGATGGGCCCAGACATGTACTGGCGTAAGCAGGGGGACGCGACTGGCACTGCAGGATCTCCGTTCCTGGCGGTGTAGTGTGTTACTGATAGTAGCCTTTATTACAGTGGTCCCAGCTCTATTCAGGTGAGTCACGAAGTCCCCCCATGTGGTTCTGGGATTTTTGCTCACCGATCTTGTGATCATTTTGACCCCACGAGGTGAGATCTTGCGTGGAACCCCAGATCGAGGGAGATTATCAGTGGTCTTGTATGTCTTCCATTTTCTTATTGTTGCTTCTGCAGTTGATTTCATCACACCAAGCGGTTTGCCTATTGCAGATTCAGTCTTCCCAGCCTGGTGCAGGTCTACAATTTTGTTTCTGGTGTCCTTCGATCGCTCTTTGGTCTTCACCATAGTGGACTTTGGAGTGTGACTGTTTGAGGTTATGGACAGGCTCTTAACCCCTTAATCCCATATGACGTACTATCCCGTCGAGGTGGGGTGGGCCTTAATTCCCACCGACGGGATAGTGCGTCATATGCGATCGGCCGCGCTCACGGGGGGAGCGTGGCCGATCGCGGCCCGTTGTCAGCTGACTATCACAGCTGACATCCGGCACTATGTGCAAGAGCGGTCACTGTGATCAAAGATGATCGCAGTGTTCCGGCGGTATAGGGAAGCATCGCGCAGGGAGGGGGCTCCCTGCGTGCTTCCGAGACTCTCGGAGCAACGCAATGTGATTCCTCCTATCCCTGCAGGCCCCGGATCCAAAATGGCCACGGAGCTGCATCTGGGTCCTGCAGGGATTACTTCCGGGTCCAGTGCAGGCGCTGATAAGCCTGCAGCGATGTAAGTCAGATCGCCGATCTGACAGTGCTGTGCAAACTGTCAGATCAGCAATCTGTGATGTCCCCCCTGGGACAAAGTAAAAAAAAAAAAATTCCACATGTGTAAAGAAAAAAAATATATATATATTATTCCCATAAATACATTTCTTTAAATAATAATAAAAAAAAAAAAAATACACATATTTAGTATCGCCGCGTCCGTAACGACCCAACCTATAAAACTGTCCTACTAGTTTACCCCTTCAGTGAACACCGTAAGAAAAAAAAAACGAGCCAAAAAACAACGCTTTATTATCATACCGCTGAACAAAAAGTGGAATAACACGCGATCAAAAAGATGGATATAAATAACCATGGTACCGCTGAAAACGTCATCTTGTCCCGCAAAAAAAAAGCCGCCATACAGCATCATAAGCAAAAAAATAAAAAAGTTATAGTCAGAATAAAGCGATGCCAAAATAATAATTTTTTCTATAAAATAGCTTTTATCGTATAAAAGCGCCAAAACATAAAAAAAATGATATAAATGAGAGATCGCTGTAATCGTACTGACCCGACGAATAAAACTGCTTTATCAATTTTACCAAACGTGGAACGGTACAAACGCCTCCCCGAAAAATTCATGAATAGCTGGTTTTTGGTCATTCTGCCTCACAAAAATCAGAATAAAAAGCGATCAAAAAATGTCATGTTCCCGAAAATGTTACCAATAAAAACGTCAACTCGTCCCGCAAAAAACAAGACCTCACATGACTCTGTGGACCAAAATATGGAAAAATTATAGGTCTCAAAATGTGGAGAATCAAAAACTTTTTTGCTATAAAAAGCGTCTTTTAGTGTGTGACAGCTGCCAATCATAAAAATCCGATATAAAAAAACGCTATAAAAGTAAATCAAACCCCCTTCATCACTCCCTTAGTTAGGGAAAAATAATAAAATTAAAAAAATGTATTTATTTCCATTTTCCCATTAGGATTAGGGCTAGGGTTGGGGTTAGTGTTGGGGCTAAAGTTAGGGTTAGGGTTTGGATTACATTTACGGTTGGGATTAGGGTTAGGGGTGTGGTTAGGGTTACCATTGGGATTAGGGTTAGGGGTGTGTTTGGATTAGGGTTTCGGGTAGAATTGGGGAGTTTCCACTGTTTAGGCACATCAGGGGCTCTCCAAACGCGACATGGCGTCCGATCTCAATTCCAGCCAATTCTGCGTTGAAAAAGTAAAACAGTGCTCCTTCCCTTCCGAGCTCTCCCGTGCGCCCAAACAGGGGTTTACCGTATCAGTGTACTCGGGACAAATTGGACAACAACTTTTGGGGTCCAAGTTCTCTTGTTATCCTTGGGAAAATAAAAATTTGGGGGTCTAAAAATCATTTTTGTGGGAAAAAAAAGATTTCTTATTTTCACGGCTCTGCGTTGTAAAATGCAGTGAAACACTTGGGGGTTCAAAGTTCTCACAACATATCTAGATAAGTTCCTTGGGAGGTGTAGTTTCCAATATGGGGTCACTTGTGGGGGGTTCTACTGTTTGGGTACATCAGGGGCTCTGCAAATGCAACGTGACGCCTGCAGACCAATCCATTTAAGTCTGCATTCCAAATGGCGCTCCTTCCCTTCCGAGCTCTGCCATGCACCCAAACAGTGGTTATCCCCCACATACGGGGTATCAGCGTACTCAGGACAAATTGGACAACAACTTTTGGTGTCCAATTTATCCTGTTACCCTTGTGAAAATACAAAACTGGGGGCTAAAAAATCATTTTTGTGAAAAAAAAAATAATTTTTATTTTCACGGCTCTGCGTTATAAACTGTAGTGAAACACTTGGGGGTTCAAAGCTCTCAAAACACATCTAGATAAGTTCCTTAGGGGGTCTACTTTCCAAAATGGTGTTACTTGTGGGGATTTTAATGTTTAGGCACATCAGGGGCTCTCCAAACGCGACATGGTGTCCCATCTCAATTCCAGTCAATTTTGCATTGAAAAGTCAAACGGCGCTCCTTCCCTTCCGAGCTCTGCCATGCGCCCAAACGGTGGTTTACCCCCACATATGGGGTATCGTCGTACTCAGGACAAATTGTACAACTTTTGGGGTCCATTTTCTCCTGTTACCCTTGGTAAAATAAAACAAATTGGAGCTGAAATAAATTTTGTGTGAAAAAAGTTAAATGTTCATTTTTATTTAAACATTCCAAAAATTCCTGTGAAACACCTGAAGGGTTAATAAACTTCTTGAATGTGGTTTTGAGCACCTTGAGGGGTGCAGTTTTTAGAATGGTGTCACACTTGGGTATTTTCTATCATATAGACCCCTCAAAATGACTTCAAATGAGATGTGGTCCCTAAAAAAAAAATGGTGTTGTAAAAATGAGAAATTGCTGGTCAACTTTTAACCCTTATAACTCCCTAACAAAAAAAAATTTTGGTTCCAAAATTGTGCTGATGTAAAGTAGACATGTGGGAAATGTTACTTAAGTATTTTGTGTGACATATCTCTGTGATTTAAGGGCATACAAATTCAAAGTTGGAAAATTGCAAAATTTTCTACATTTTCGCCAAATTTCCATTTTTTTCACAAATAAACGCAAGTTATATCGAATAAATTTTACCACTATCATGAAGTACAATATGTCACGAGAAAACAATGTCAGAATCGCCAAGATCCGTTGAAGCGTTCCAGAGTTATAACCTCATAAAGAGACTGGTCAGAATTGTAAAAATTGGCCCGGTCATTAACGTGCAAACCACCCACGGGGCTTAAGGGGTTAAAGAAGTTACAGGTTTGTGAGAGCCAGAAATCTTGCATGTTTTTAGGTGACCAAATACTTATTTTCCACCATAATTTGAAAAATAAATCTTGCTAAATCAGACAAGGTGATTTTTCTGGATTTGTTTTCTCATTTTGACTCTCATAGTTGTGGTCTACCTATGATGTCCGTTACAGGCCTCTCATCTTTTTAAGTGGGAGAACTTGCACAATTGGTGGCTGACTAAATACTTTTTTCCCCACTGCATATATTTAAGGAATGAAATATATTTTAACCCTTGCAAAATGGGACTAAAAAGTGGTATGTGAACAAACCCTAAAGTCTTACCTCCAATCTCCAGGTGGCTGCCATAAAGCATATTTCTGACTACTAATTGCAGACCTTCTGCTCCAGGAATACTCAAGTACAGAAAATAGAATGAGTATAAAAAGAGTGAGAATTAATAGTATCTGGTTTTACTTATTAAAACAAATAGGTAATTCAATTGTTAACTGAAGATAGATTCCCTTTTAAGCTATAGCTCAGTGGTCCCCAACCTTTGACCTTGAGAGCCACATTCAGCTTAGAGATAGGGTCACGAGCCACATTTAGCACTGAGAGAGGGTCGTGAGCCACATCCAGCTCCCACCCCCTTCAAAGTAGTGTCAAATAAAATGGCCCCATTACAGGTATAATGATAACCAAAGCTTTTGAACAGAAATCACTCCAAAGCAGTAAACTGAGATCCATGGGTTCTCACAATACCCCCATTCAGTGTTCTCCCATCAAGGACTCCCAACAGAGTCACATCCAGCTTTGAGCATCTCCTCTAACAGGTAGTACGATCTTCTAGTGTACCATACCTAAAACATCTCTAAACCCCTAAGAACAGTAAATGTGCAATCAGATCTGCACTTCTGTGCAGGGCTACTCACAAAATTCACCATTTTGAGATTTGCTCTTCATACCAGTTTGCTAGACATGGAGCTAATGCACCAAGCTGGCAGACAGTCGCGAGCCACAATTCATGGGACCGCGAGCCACATGTGGCTCCCGAGCTACAGGTTGTGGACCCCTGCTATAGCTTATCAGCCGGATTGTGCACAGTAACCTACCAGGTTGGTGGTGACGTTACACTGATTAAAATGATACCGTGGTTGTTTAATAATTGTAGTTTTCAGTTAATGAGATTCTCGTGTTCCGGGCAGCCTGTGGGGGGCTTTATGTGATGCTCTGCTTACATATGTATCTACTGCGCAGGCTCCACCGGTACCATCTTGATGAATCCTAAAACTGCAAATAAAGATTAAACAGCCACATGGCATATTTCATCAATAAAAGGTATCATTTTCATCAGTATAACGGCACTGACTTGACAATATCTGTAGGTTATTACTGTGCACAATCCTGCTGACAGGTTCACTTTAAGCTGTTTGTGAACAATTAGTCAACAGCAATGGAAATTGGCATTACTGACTGCTTTTAAGGTATATAATAAAATTTCATATATTCACATTTACCACTGATTTTTAAATAAAAGAATTCTGCTGACACTAAGTTTCACAATAGAAAAAAACACTCTTGGGTATGGAAAATTGAATGCGTTTTCCGCTACAATGACATTGAAGACTTAGGCTATGTTCACACGCTGCGGGTTTTGCTGCGGACCCGCAGCTGTTTTGCAGCTGCGGGTCCGCATCCTTTTTCCATGTAGGTTACAGTACAATGTAACCTAATGGAAAACAAAACCCGCTGTGCCGACGATCCTTTTTTTCTGTGGAAAATCCGCGCGGATTTTCTGCAGAAAAAAAGGAGCATGTCACTTCTTGGTGCAGAATCGCAGCGATTCTGCACCCATAGAAATGCATTGAACCGCTAACTTCCCGCATGGGGCTGTGCCCACGTTGCGGGAAGTTAAGCGGATAATGAGCAGATGGTACCCGGGGTGGAGGAGAGGAGACTCTCCTCCAGGCCCTGGGAACCATATTTGGGTGTAAAAAAAAGAATTAAAATAAATAATGCTATAGTCACCTCTCAGCGCTGCCCGCGCCGTCCGGTCTCAGTTGCTGTGCCGAACAGGACCTGTGGTGACGTCGCGGTCACATGACCGTGATGACGCCGCGGTCACATGACCGTGACGTCACGAAGATCCTTGTCGGCACAGCCGCTTGCAGCGCCGGGGAGATCGCGACGTCAGAGGGTGAGTATAGCCAATTTTTATTATTTTTTACATTACTATTGATGCTGCATATTGCTGCATATGCAGCATCAATAGTACAGCAGTAATCCCGCAGCGGAAACCGCGGAACAAACCGCGATAAATCTGCAGGGATAACCGCAGCGGGTTTGCCCTGCAGATTTATCAATTCCGCTGCGGGATTAACCCGCAGAGGAACCCGCAGCGTGTGAACGTGGCCTTATCCTAATAAGTCATTAATACTAGATCAGTAGGGTCCAACATGCTGCACACCTACACTGATCATCTGAAAAGTATTCACCATGATTGCAGCAAAGGATGTAAACGGTGGAGCAGCGCTGTTCCCCTCTGTACCTCACACTGTAGTGGCTTCTGCTGGGTAATGTAATTTATTTATTTATTTAACACATTTATATAGAGCCATTAATTCCACAGCACTTTACAAATATTATCATCACTCTCCCCATAGGGGCTCACAATCTACACTGTGTTCCAAATTATTATGCAAATAATATTTCCTCATATTTTCTCTAAATTACCTATCTGAATTGCAGTCAGTTATTTTCCAGTCATCTACTATTCTAGTATAATTGCAATGTTTTGGAACAAACTGCCTATGAAAACAGTATCTTTTAAAAAAATAAATAAAAATAAACACTCAAAATGCATGTTCCAAATTATTATGCACAGCAGAGTTTTCAACTTTTTTTTTTTTTATTTTGAACAAAAAAATGGTCACTTGTGAAGTTATAAGCATTATCAGCTTATTACAAAATGAAATCAAACAGTTTTCAAGTGAAAACTTTATTCTAGGTGATGTTACATTTGCACATAGGACCCCTTGTTCGAAAGAAGCTTCTGAACTCTCTCGTCCATTGAATTTGTCAGTTTTTGGATGGTTTCTGCTGTAATTGTTTTGCATGTGGACAGAATACCCTTCCAAAGCTGTTGCTTAGATGTGACCTGCCTCCCGCCATCATAAACACTCCTTTTGATGATGCTCCAGAGGTTCTAAATGGGGTTGAGGTCAGGGGAAGATGGTGGCCACACCATAAGTTTGTCCTCTTTTATGCCCATAGCAGCCAGAGATGCAGATGTATTTTTTGCAGCATGAGACGGTGCATTATCATGCATGAAAATGATCTTGCTGCGGAAAGCACGGTTCTTCCTCTTGAACCATGGCAGTAAGTGTTGTTTTAGAAACTCCACATAGATTATGGAGTTCATCTTTACCCCTTCAGGGATCATAAAGGGGCCGACAATCTCCCCATGATTCCAGCCCAAAACATTACTCCACCACCTCCTTGTTGGCGCCTTAGCCGTGTTTTTATGGGGTGTCCATCAACCAGCCATCCTCCACTCCATCCATCTGGACCATCGAGCTTTGCACGGCACTCATCGGTGAACAAAACAGTTTGGAAGTCAGTCTTCATGTATCGTTTGGCCCACTGGAGCCGTTTCTGCTTGTGTGCAGTAGATAGAGGTGGTCGACAGGATGGCTTACTCACAGCTGCAAACCTCTGAAGGACCCTGCATCTTGTTGTTCTGGGGACGTTGGAGGCACCAGCAGCTTCAAAAACTTGTCTGTTGCTATGACAAGGCATTTTTGCAGCTGCTCTTTTAACCTAACGCAATTGCCTGTTGGAAAGAGTCCTCAATTTTTCCTTATCAGCACACACACGTGTGTGCTGGGAATCGGCTACATACTTCTTGATTGTGCGATCATCACGATGAAGTGTCTTGGCAATGTTGATTGTAGTCATGCCTTGACCTAAATACTCCACAATTTGTTGCTTCTCAGCAGCCGACACATCCTTTTTCTTTCCCATTTTGGCAAAAAATATAGGCTGCTTAATAATGTGGAACAGCCTTCTTAAGTAGTCTTGCCTTTATTTGGACACACCTGTGAAACTAATTTGCACAGGTATCTGCAATAGCTTTCAGTGATATAAAGAGCCCTGACACACATCACCATCAATAAGTTTAAATGACAAACAAAATTCTAACCTTATCACTCCTAAACTCTTTGTGCATAATAATTTGGAACACAGTGTAAATGCCCTATCAGTATGTATTTGGAATGTGGGAGGAAACCGGAGAACCCAGAGGAAACCCACGCAAACATGGGGAGAACATACAAACTCCTTGTAGATGTTGTCCTTGGTGGGATTTGAACCCAGGACCCCAGCGCTGCAAGGCTGCAGTGCTAACCAGATCAGCTTTTAGTTAAATTTTAAATGAATAGAAGTTGCCCTTCAGTACTCCGGAGAGGCCACTGAACAGTGTGATTGCGCACTGACATTACAGTCCATACACTGTTCACATCTGTCAACTAGTAATAGCTAATCAGTGGGGGTACCAAGAGGACTACCACTGATCTGATATTGGTGACCTTTGCTTGTGAAAAGTTATCATTGTAGTGACCCTGACAGCTGATACATGCTCTCCATTCCATGGGAAGCATGTATCAGACGCTGGCTGTATGATCGCAACCAAGTATGTTTGACTCTGAAATCCTGCTGCATTTCAGAGAAAAGTATACTTTAAAAGCTGCCAGGGATAGAGTCGCGCTGGAGACTAGTCAGACAGGCTTGTCACCGGCAACATCTTCCCACCCGCTGCCCTTAATTGACATGTTTCTACCTGCCATACAACCATACATTTCTGCCATACAGGCAGTGCGTAATATGCAGCGGTATGTAAAAGTTTGTCCACCCCTGGTCTAAAAAAATACTGTTGTTGTGAATAGTTAGGTAAGTTAAAGATGAAATGATCTCTAAAAGGCCTAAAGTGAAAGATTACACATTTCCTTTGTATTTTAGGCCAAATAAAATTACATTTTAAAAATTATAAAAAGGGAAGTGGGCCATTGCAAATGTTTGGGCACCCTTGGAGATTTGTATGCTTTAGATAACTTTGACCAAGGTTTCAGACCTTAATTAGCCTGTTAGGGTTATGGCTTGTTCACAATCATCGTTGGCCAGGTGATGCAAATTTTCCAGTTTTTAAAAATCCAGCCTCCTCTAACCTTATGCCAAAAAAACCCAGCAGTCATGCATTTTTTAAGCAGTTGCCTAGCACTCTGAAAATTGAAATGGAGGCTCACAAAGTAGGAAAAGGCTATAAGAGGAAAGCAAGGCGTTTTCAAGTTGCCCTTTCCTCATTTCGAAATGTAATTAAGAAATGACAGTTAACAGGAACAGTGGAGGTCAAGATAAGGTCTAGAAGAACAACAAAAAATCAGTGAGAGCTGCTTGTAGGATGCTAGAGAGGCAAATCTGACCCCCCCTGCTTGACCTCAAAAGACCTTCAGAAAGATTTAGCAGGCTCTGGAGTTATGGTACATTGTTCTACTGTTCAGAGACACCTGCACAAATATTGCCTTCAAGGAAGAGTGATCAGAAGAAAACCTCTTGTTCCTCACCATAAAATTCAGCATCAGAAGTATGCAAAATAACATCTAAACAAGCCTGATGTATTTTGGAAACAAGTTATGTGGACTTATGAGGCTAAAATAGAACTCTTAGGCTAGGTTCACATTGCGTTAATGTGTGCACGCTAACGGACAGCGTTGCACGGCGAAAATGTCGCAATTAATGCCGTGCAACGGGTCCGTTAGCGCACCCATTGACAGCAATATGAAGTTTCCCTGTAGCGCATCACTAGCGCGTGCCTTTTTCGGCTCGCGCTAGCGATGTGCCGTTCTTCTGTGGAGCACCTCGGACGCTGCTTGCAGCGTCCGCGGCGCGCCCGAGGTCCGTTCCCCGCTCTCGCAGATCGGCTAGCGCTAAACGGATTGCCCTAACGCAATATGAACCTAGCCTTAGGCCACAATGATCAGAGGTATGTGTGGATAAAAAAGGAAACCATTTCAGGAAAAGAACATCTCGCCAACCATTAAGCATGGAGGTGGATCAATCAAGCTTTAAGGTTGTGTTACAGCCAATGGCACGGGGAACATTTCACTGGTAGATGGAAGAATGGATTCAACTACATTTAACAAATTCTTAATGCAAACATAACACCATCCTGTAAAAAAAATGAAGTTAAAAAGAGGATGGCTTCTACAAATGGACAATGATCTTAAACACATCAAAAATCCACAATAGACTACCTCAAAAGGCGCAAGATGAAGTTCTTACAATGGCCCTCCCTGATCTGAACATCATTGAAAATCTGTGGCTAGACCTCAAAATAGCAGTGCATGCAAGACAACCCAGGAATCTCACAGAACTGGGAGTTTCCCAAGGAAGAATGATGAAAATACCTCAAACAATAATTGAAAGACTTTTGGCTGGCTACAAAAGTGGTTTTACAAGCTGTGATACTTTCAAAAGGGGGTGCTACTAGGTACTATGCAGGGTGCCCAAATTTTTGCATTGGCCTATTTTGTTTTTTGCAGTTTTTAAAATGTTTTTTTTTTTTTCTTTTGCCTAAAATACAAATGAAATGTGAAATCTTTAAACTTTAGGCCTTTCAGAGATTGATTTCATCTTCAACTTGCTTAACTGTTAATAACAGTAATTTTGACCAGGGGTGCCCAGACTTTTACATGCCACTGTGTGATGCCCGTAGATCATGCAGCATGTATCATAAAAAATATGTACCTCTGATTTAAAACATCCTGTTTTGCAGGTGACCTGTAGAACAGGGCACATTCAGTAAAAAAAAATTCCAATATTGGATCTGGCCAGGTAATTTTTTACCTTTTTTAATGTTTGGATATTTTATTTACACCATTGTCCACATTCCATATGTAGCAATTTCTCTCCCCACATAGGTTTCTTTATAATGTATAGAAAGCTCTTGGTGTATGCTATGTCTCATTTAACATTTTATGTATTATCTGTTTTTGTATTCAAATATTAATAAAAGATGTGGATAGTTCTTAAAGGGAAGGTACCGCGTTTGTAGATCATTAATAAATCAATGTAATGTAGCATAACATGCTGTTATAATCAAGTTTTGCATGCATGTGAAACATATTTCGTGTGTTATATGAGTTTAAAGAAGGCACTGGGGGCTGACATCTTGTTTTGACAGTAGTAGCACGGCACTATCGGTGTCATAATACAGCACCCCATGGTCATAGGAGATAACAGACCACCGCTGACCATCTCAAACATTATAGCTGCATTAGCAGTGAGCTGGGCACGCCTCTGTGGGCTGCACAATACACTGCTGTAGGTGTGACTGGCCGCCATTTTATTATAGCCCAGTGCTCTCTGCCCAGCTCCACTTACTCTCTATCACAGGAGAGAAGCGCTCACTGGAGCCGCAGGATGGAGAGTGGGGAGTGCGGGTGATTTACCGCCGTGCTCCTCTGTCCTGAGCAGACATCCCCTGCTGCGGCTTACACCTGTGTGCTTCTCCTGCTCTGTCTCCGCCTCCCCACTCACACACAGTCCCAGTGATCTCCGGTAAGCTGCACTCACAGCCTGCAGAGAGGGAGCTGACACCTGGAGAGAAAGAGCAGGACAGCTGACAGGACAGGGATTAAGGTGGGGGATGGCAAGAATGTTATTCACAAAATGGGAGAGAGGTAGCATGCAACAGGGATCATATAGCCCTCCCCCATATATCTCCTCTGTGATCTCCCATAGACCAGCACACTGCTCCTGAAATACTCTGTGCTTCTGTCACCCTGCTCCTTCCCCCATATATCTCCTCTGTGATGTATCATAGACCAGCACACTGCTCTACTGAAATACTTTGTGCTCCTTCCCCCATATTTCTCCCTCTGTGACACCCCCCCCCCATAGACCAGCGTACTGCTCTTCTGAAATACTCTGCTCCTGTCACCCTGCTTCTTCCCCCATATATCTTCCCTCTGTGACCCTGGAGGTGGCTGTCTCTCCCCATGTGTGCTGTGTCTCTCCCCATGTGTGCTCTCCATCCCCCTGTGCCTAGTCACTCTCGCTCTTATGTACTCCTCTCCCCCTGCATGTCTTCCCATGGGTCGCTCTCCCTCCTCTCCCCCTGGATGTCTCTCCTCGTGTCGCTCTCCCTCCTATGCACTCCTTCCCCTGCATGTCTCACTCCCCATGGGTCGCTCTCTCTCCTATGTGTAGCGCCCCCGCTGCCGCAGGGCCGAGGGGTACCCGGTACCGGGCCTCTGAGTCTCTGCTCTGGGGTTGTCACGGTGGCTAGGCCCCGGTCCGTGACCCTGCCGTGGGGCGCACAGCGAATGATATGACGGATGACGGTGGTGGTGAGGCTGTAGTGGTGCGGTGCAGTTGTGGGGTGCAGGTCGCGGTTAAATAACGAGGACACCAGGTTGCAGTCTCTTTACCTCTTTACTGAAGATCTCTGGGTCCTCAGTCCAGAACACGGTTCACCAGGCTGCGCAAGTCCGGCCGGTCCAATGGCACCTCCAGAGTCCTCTTCACAGGTGGAAATCTGTGCCTTCCCTCTAGCGCTAGGTGTTGTGGTCCTTCCCTGCTGTGCTTACAGAAAGTCCCCACAACTGTTGTGTCTGTTTCTTAAGTTCCCTCACAACTCGATTAGATGATGTTCTGCTAATCCTCCGTCCCTCCCTGATGTCCTGGTTGGGACGGCACCCGTTTGACGGGTAGGCTCGGAGCTCTTCCGGGACCCTAGAGTCGCCCCTCTCCACAAGTTGCCCCCCAAGACTGCATAGGTGATTTAAGTTAGACAGCCCGCCTTAGACTGACTGTCCTGCCGCTGTTTAGAGTATTGCTTGAAGCTGGATATTATGATACTCCCTCGGCGTTCCGGCCACCGGTAGTGCGCCTCAGTAGGGTGTTGCTTCGGTCTTACAGCACGACCCCTACTGGTATTCTCCTATTGCTTGATCTCGTTTCTCACTCAGCACAATCTATCTCGCTTCTGATCCTTCCTTGGGCACCGCCGCTATCCTGAGCAGGCACGGTCCCGTTACATTCGTTCAAGTTGCCAAGCCTCTGTCAGGATCCCACCCCTGACAGAGACCCTACTGTATCTTCCCCCACAACACCCTCTGCCACCAGGTGTTGCCTGGTTCCAACCCAGTCAGCTTTCTCCTCTAACTTCCTGCCTGACCCCCAGTTTACCCACTATGGTGGGGAGTGGCCTAGTGAATAGAACCCTTAGCTCCCCCGGAGGCCCGACTGTGAAATGTATTGGTGTCTGTGATACCTGATCAGATGAACTCTTTCAGTGCCATCAGACGCACCATAGCTCCCCTTAGTGGCGGAGCCACAGTACTGCAACGACCAGGACTCTGGGGCGCTGCATATGCACTCCTTTTCCTCTGCATGTCTCACTCCCCATGGGTCGCACTCCCTCCTATGCACTTCTCTCCCCCTGCGTGTTCTCTCCCCATGGGTCGCTCTCCCTCCTATGCACTCCTCCCCCCTGCATGTCTCACTCCCCATGGGTCGCTCTCTCTCCTATGCACTTCTCTCCCCCTGCACGTCTCACTCCCCATGGGTCGCACTCCCTCCTATGCACTTCTCTCCCCCTGCGTGTTCTCTCCCCATGGGTCGCTCTCCCTCCTATGCACTCCTCCCCCCTGCATGTCTCACTCCCCATGGGTCGCTCTCTCTCCTATGCACTTCTCTCCCCCTGCACGTCTCACTCCCCATGGGTCGCTCTCCCTCCTATGCACTCCTCTCCCCCTGCATGTCTCACTCCCCATGGGTCGCTCTCCCTCCTATGCACTCCTCTCCCCCTGTGTGTTCTTCTCCCCATGGGCCGCTCTCCCTCCTATGCACTCCTCCCCCCTGCATGTCTCACTCCCCATGGGTCGCTCTCCCTCCTATGCACTTCTCTCCCCCTGCACGTCTCACTCCCCATGGGTCGCTCTCCCTCCTATGCACTCATCTCCCCCTGCATGTCTCACTCCCCATGGGTCGCTCTCGCTCCTATGCACTCCTCTCCCCCTGCGTGTTCTCTACCCATGGGTCGCTCTCCCTCTTATGCACTCCTCTCCCCCCTGCATGTCTCACTCCCCATGGGTTGCTCTCCCTCCTATGCACTTCTTTCCCCCTGTATGGCTTTCCCCATTGCACACACAGCTCAGTGCCTGCGATAACGGGAGCTGCGGGGGTCATGCTGTCACATGTCAGCGTCACCCCACAGCTGTGACTCACCTGCGGTAACGCTACCGCCCACACACTCTTCCTACTCCCTATCTGAAACGCTGCAGATCCGCAAAAAGGATTGACATGCAGAAAATAAAATGCAAATCTACGCATATTTTTCCGCAGCATGTGCACACCAATTCTCAATTTCCCATTGACTAACATTGGTTGTGCACTACACTACGGTTTTGATGCAATTCCGCGCATCCAAAAACGCTGTGGAAAAGCATCAAAATCCGCAACGTGTGCATATAGCCCAAGTGTCTCACGCCTGCTATTCCATGTCCATCTCTCTCCCCTGATATTCGATGTGTATCTCTCTCCCCATCACACTCCATATGTGTCTCACTCATCATACTACATGTCTCCCCATCACACTCCCAGTGTCTCACCCCTGCTATTCCATGTGTATCTCCATCATGCTCCATATGCATGGAGCTCCTTCTTATCTTACTGAAGGATGAGTCACAGACAGCTCAGATAATGCTGCTCCATACACCCCACATGTCTTCACTCTCCTCCAGTCCACCATGCTGCTGAGCCCACTGTCTTCTGCTCCTCTGTAAACAAGCTGCGCTTCTGATGCAGTAACTGCTGGTGATAGCAGGTCACAGGGCAGTCACACACAAAATGGCTCTGCCCTGTGATGCTGCTCTTCATTCTGCCCCAGGGATACTAGCCCACCCAAAAGGGGAGGGAAATGCTGATGTCAGCAGTTGCTGCCCCAATTTTTCAGCTAACAGTAAAGCTGGTAAGTCTTACTATAGCTGCTTGAGGTCTAAAACGGAAAGTGCTCCCCCTAGTGGTCAATATATATATTTGTAAGAAAATATATATTTTTCATATAGAAATATTTGCAAACATTGCATTAATACATTTTATTTACTATTTTAAGCTTAATTTCACAAAAAAACAAACTACAAAAAAACTGGTGGCACTTTCCCTTTAAAATGTAATTATATCGTACAGTAATTGGAAAGACTAAAAGCTTTTTAAATTGCCAAAGATACTGTATATAGAAAACTTATGTTAGCAATTTGGCTAGGTCTGCCAAGGTGGGAGTCACTGATAGATAACGTATTCCTACTCTTGCTCATGGAGGGTAGGGCTTTAAAGGGAATCTGTCACAAGGTTTTTGCCACTAAGAGTAGCAAAGTGGAGGGATATCACTTGGGGTGTTTTTACTTTGCGTGTTTTTACTTTGCGTTCTGTTTCCCCATAGGAGCAAATGTCCGAAATCCCCCACAAAACGGGGTCCGCACGCCTGCGCACAGGGGGCCATAGACTGTAATGGTGACTGTATAGCGAACTTGTGTTCTGCTGTGCATAATTTTCGGGAGTGTAAACCTACAGGAGGCAGACACTCCCATGCAGTCCACTACGTCTGAGTGTCTGCCTACCGGAGGCGTACACTCCTGAAAATGATGCACGGCACAGCGCACGTTTGCTCTGCCGTCACCCTTACAATCTGTTGCCCCATCGGCGCATGCGTTCAAACCCCGTTGTACTTTTGATACTTTTTATCAGCAGATTATCACTAGAGGACTAGTTGGTCTGCTGCCATGATATTCAGAGATATGCAGAGTCCATGACTATGGAAGAATATGTAGCAGGTCAACAAGTCCTCTAGTGATAATCTCCTGGTGATATATCAATGATTTTATAAAAACTACAGCAAGCAGCCCAGTAAGTGGAAATGGGGTCTGGACCCCTATGATTCTTTCAGATGAATCCCACCCCTGCCCCTTATTTTAAACATCTTTTTAGGCTACGTTCACATTAGCGTCTTTGGGCGCAGCGTCGTCGACGGATACCGACGCATGCGTCAGGCGCCCCTATCTTTAACATGGGGGGGCACATGGACATGCGCCGGTATGCGTTGTCAAGCGTTGTACGACGCATGCGTCATTTGGGCGCACCAGACAGGGCGCGGCCGACGCTACATGTTGCATTTTGTCCGGCGCCAAATTTCCAGTAAACAACGCATGCAACGCACTTGCGTCGTAAATGCGCCAAAAAACACATACTGTCTATGTAAAACGCATAGGGCGCAGTTGCCTGCGTTGACCCACGTTGTTCGACGCATGCGCCTTTTGAGTAAAAAACAAGTGAAGTGTCTAGACAGTGACAAGACCACCCCATAGATATAAAAAAAGGGTGATTGCATTGTATTTCACTTGCCTGCACGTCTGGAAACAGTACATGAGACACAGCTCTTCCTTCAAGAGATGTAAGTATATAATTTCTCTGCCAATTTTTTTTTTTTTTTTTTTTATTCTTTGCAATGTTTGTTGTTTGTTTTTGCTTTTTTTAAGTGTCATTTTTTTTTTTTCTTGCAATTTATGGTGGTTTATTTAATTTTTATTGGGTTGTTCTGTACTTTAATGCGGCTGTGCCATTGTGGTTTTTTTTATTGAAATTTGTGTTTTTTTTCTCTGTGTCTGATGTATTTCTGTTGTTATATTTTACCGTATGGCGTTTTGTTGGCTCTGGCCTTGTTGTTTTTTATTGTAATGTATGGTGGTTTATACTGGATCTCCTTTTCTGTGCACTTTTTTTTTTTTCTTTCAAATGTATATGTTTTTATTATTTTTTAAAGTAGGCTGTTGTATTGCAATTGATTTTTTTTTTTCTTTTCTGGGACTGGTATTCTGCTTTTGCTATACTCTGGCATTGTGTCGGCTCTGACCTTGTTTTTTATTTTAATGTATGGCGGTGTGGTGCATCTGCAATTGCTCAGCGCTTGTTCTGTTGGCATTGTCCTATGAGTGCACTGTATGGTGGTTTCCTAATTTTATGTATGGTATTTTTGCTGTTTTCTTCTATGTGGCTGCGTATTGTGCATTGTGTAAATTTAATAATTTTTTTTACTTTTCCTTGCAGAATTATCTTGTCCAAAAAAAAAAATGGCCACAGACTCAAGCAACACCTCACAGGCCAGTAAAGTGAGTACATTATCTATTGTTGGTAAGTATTCACTGTCATTTGTACACGTGTCATTTTTTTTTTTTTTTAATTCACAGAGCTCTTCAAGTGAAGAGGATAAACCACAGCAGGAGCAGTGACCTCGGGGCCAAGCTTCGGTGGCAAGACGACGAGTAAGTATTTTTTATTTTTTTTTAAATTTGGAATTTTATTTATTTTTTATTTTTTTATTTTTTTTTCTGTTCATTTTTTTATTTTTTTTCGGGGGGGAGCAATTTTTATTTAGCTTTCAAACATTAATGTCTTTCTTTTATTCTAGGTTTCACGACGGGACCAGGATGAGGGGGTCGACATTGATCTCCTCATCACCTCTATCCAGGAGCGAGTCCCGTTGTGGGACAGCCGTGACCCCCGGCACTCGGACCAAGTGGTGTTAAGGTGGCTATGGGACGAGATTGCCCAGTCGCTGTGGGATGGCTTTGACAGCGCTTCTGCGAAGGTCCAGGAAAAGTTTCATAAGTATTGCGGCAACGCAGCTCTGAACCAGCAGGCCAGGATCACACAACCGTGTGTGATGTGATGAACTCCTGCAAGTTTGTTGCATCGCACACGGTTGTGTTATCACGGGCAAATGTACAATTTCTAACCCTTTTTTTTTTTTTTTCTTTCAGTCAAAAAAGTGAGAACAAGATGGCGTTCCATGAAGGACCGTTTCAATCGGGGCCTGCGCAAGGAGGAGGACCAGGCTCGAAGTGGTGCTGCTGCGGGAAGGACAACCAGATATAAGCATTATAGGCTGCTAAACTTCCTGAGACCGGTCCTTGCCCGCCGAGCGTAAGTATTTATTTATAATTACATTGTGTTGTGTTATGTAATGTTAATTTTTATATTCCACAGGAGTTGGCGAATGTGAAATGTTATTTTTTGTATACTAATGTTTTCCTTTTATTTTCACAGAACACACAGCAGCACCCTCGAACCTGGTCGGGCATCTGGAGCGGTCCTTCATGAAGCGCCATCGGGACCCGTCACAGCCATCCCACAGCGAGAGCAGGCATGCATCACACTGTGTTTGTCCCAAGGACTACATAGGTAAGACCCTGAGGGAGCTCAGGGTGAGAGTGGGTGAGCACCTGGGAGATATAAGAAATAAACGTGACACACCGGTGGCCCGTCATATGAATTGTTATCATGGGGGTAACCTAAAAGACATCAGTTTTAGTATGATTGAGTTAATTCGCCCCAAGATCAGAGGGGGAGATTTTGATAAAATCGTACAGAAACGAGAAACGGAATGGATCTTTAGGATGCATTCGCTTTCCCCGGAAGGCCTAAATGAGGAGCTCTCGTATGCATGCTTCCTCTGAATGAGTCTAAAAAATAGAATATGTATGTATTTATTTTTTGGTGTTAATATGTTGGATTTGATTGCACCTGGTATGGTTAATGTAGCCTTTATTGTATAATATTGGGAGGAATTTGCCGAAAACACTCCGTATCGGGACATATTTGTATATATGTCACCTATTGGTGGGATTTTATCTTACATTTGACATTTATTTATGTATTATGTGTATCGTAGGTTATCTTATGTTTTCACTACAATGTTTAGAATACTGCAGCTTAATATTATGGCTTAATGTTAGGTGCTTTATCGTACCCTGGCAATGTTTTGCATATGTTTTATCGTATAAGGGTATTTTTCTTCTCCACTAAATTATGCATTCTTTGGTACATTATAATAAACTAAATCATGTACTGAGAACGTTGAGTATGAAGACGGGGGATTTCCCTCGTGCAGCGCTCTGCCTGTTTAGTTTAATCTATTAATTCTTAAATACTCTGGTTTCCTGCGGTCTGTCTTTGCTAAGTGCGCATGCACTGAGTGACACGCTAGGCGCCAGAAAGATGGCGGTGCGTCTCACCCGATGTAGTATC
Source organism: Ranitomeya variabilis (assembly GCF_051348905.1). Classification (NCBI taxonomy): domain Eukaryota; kingdom Metazoa; phylum Chordata; class Amphibia; order Anura; family Dendrobatidae; genus Ranitomeya; species Ranitomeya variabilis. Next base: position 412,493,563 of record NC_135235.1, on the reverse strand, counting down.
TTTTGACATGCGCAGAGGAGATGTTTTAATTAAAGGAGTACGCAGGCGCTGTATGAGACCCTGAACGCCAGGAAGATGGCGATGCGTCTCACTTAGCACAGGATCTCGGGACATGCGCAGAAGCGATGTCCATTAGAATTAATATCATTAGTGAGTTTTCTAACTTTGAAAGTCAATATCCGATATATGTAAATGACATTATTACACTAGCGCCATGTTTTTGATAATAGCTGTGAATTCATTTGAATATCAGATGGTGGGAACATGTGATCTTTTTGACCCAGCTGGGACCCGGTCGAATTACTGGAAGGGGGCGTGTCCTGTTTGGACGCACGTACCTCATGTGGTTTATTTAAACCTGCATAATGTCACCGGCGGCTTATGCCCTATATCGATGAAGCATCTGGCATCATAACTGGATAATCCTCCTGATGAACTGCTAAAGCGGGGAAACGCGTCGAGGAGAAGTTAAACCGGCACACGCTAAGTCATCCTTTTGATATGAAATCATCTATTAGCATACCTTATACCCCTTATTGACAGGGGGGATATAATGTTAGATATGAGATCATTGTAACATCGGTTTTAAGGTTATATTGCCTTTGATTATGAGTTTATATGAAATACATTCTACATGCAATATATGCGGTGCGCGGGAAAGATAAGTAAAACCGGCACACGCTAAGTTATCCTCTGGGAAGAAATTACCCATTTGCACATTATATACCCCCTCCTACTTTTGGATGGGGGATACTTTATATATATTAAATATGGGACCATTCTAACACTGGTCACTAAGGCTTATTGTTTTGAGACCAGGAGGATACTGACATATGCAATATATGCGTTGTGCTGGGAACATTTATATGTATTTATGGAGGTGTTTTTGGAGATCTAGGTCTTTCTGTGTGTTTTTTTCTATTTATGTTTCACCACTACTCCCCACCTATATTGTTTTCTCACGTTTTATCTAAAGGGAAAGTGTAGGGGAGCAAGGGATAGCCTACGTTGAGCGGGGGCGCCAAAAAATCGCCTCTTAGGGTGCCAACCCCCGCAGCAAGGCAGATGTCAGTGGTAGTTGTACCTAGGATCTCAATAGGTCATTAGGATATTTGGTGACTTATTCATCTTGTTGTAAATTTTCGTTAATGGGTTGGGGTTTTATATATATCAATAATAATAAAAAATTGTTTTTAAGGGATTACATGTACGCAAATTAAATTTTTGGTTCCTTTATATAATTAGTTTTTGAGCTTACAGGCATGCATCACACTCTGGAGAACCGGCAGCCGGTCCACCAGGTGTTCCCCTGTATGAGGCCTCTGGCGCTCCTTCTTTTGGATATTCCCGCCAGCGGGCCTCGGACAGGCCGCTAATGCCCGAATATTTCCATTTGGGCATGGTATTCCAAAACTGTTTCAAGGTGCTGGGTGATTGGCTGGACACTGCTCTGGCCACTATCGACCGGCGCCTTGAATCTATGGAATCCGAGCTCATGAGGCCGGCAAAACATTTTTTTTAGCACCATTGCAAAGGGCATGGTGGAACACCTTCCACCGGAACTCCAGATTTCGGTGATGCAGGCCTGCAACAATGTTTATGTGAGTGCTCTGCAGCAGGCTAGGATCATGCAGTCAGCGACTACAATGCCTGTAGTACCAACGCTGGCTAGCATGACACCGAGTCCTGCTGCACAGCCACACTACAGAGGTCCGGGTGCTGAGGGACGCCGCCACCAACACCATCGCACCGAGCCGCCGAGTCCTGCTCCTGCCAGAACCTCCAGCACCAGTCGACGCCACCAGCAACAACACCAAGAGGGAGAGAGGACCAAGAAGAGAAAGCGCACATCAGAGGCGGCTCCGGCTGCTCCAAATCCCAACCACAGCACAAGGTCGGGGTGAAGCAGAAGCAGGAGTAGCCAGAGCCAGTCTACTTTCCGAAGAGTGTTGGTGCCTCCTCCCTCCCCTCCAGAGGTGGCAATGTCCCCACCATCGGGAACTTTGTTGTCTGGAATCCCCTCAAGTATCCTGGAATACTGTTCTTCCTCCTCTTCCCACTCCCCAACAAGAACCTATCAGTCCCCATTGGTAGCTGATGTCCCTTCCCCTTAATCTTTCCCCTTTTATTTTACCTATGTTAAAAATAAAAAATTTTTTGTTTAAAACCATTTTTATTTCCATTGTTCTCTTTCGTCGCCGGCAACACACACCGTGCGCCGTCTACACAAAATGTTTTTTTTTTTAACACCTCATATCTCCAATGTCAGACACTATTTTATCAATTGTTTAATCGGCAGCTTTTCTGTGTCTTTCATGGAGCTATGAGGTGTTAAAAACACAAAGAGCATATAAAAAATGTTATATTTTTTTTAAATACAATAAGGTCATGGGTCAGGTGAGGTGGTAGCAATGGTGACGTGGCCAAGTGTCGCCACTATTGGACTCAGGATGGATTTCAGCATCCTGAGTTCAATAGTTTGAACACACTAGAGTTGAGCGAACATGATTATAGCGCTTACCGTTGCATAGGGAACCCAGCTTCCTGGAGTGCGCCGGCTGATCAGCTGTCTGCCGCAGCTGCATGTGCCGCTGCTGTGTGACAGGCACAACACATGCATGGAGAGCCCAACAAATAGGCTCTCCATGCATGTGTTGTGCCTGTCACACAGCCGCGGCTCATGCAGCTGCGGCGGCAGACAGCTGATCAGCCGGCGCGCTCCAGGAAGCCGGGTTCCCTATGCAACTAGTCAGCAAGCGCTTTAGCTTGCCAAGGAGGGAGCCGATCATGTTCGCTCAACTCTAGAACACACGGCTATGTGACCATAGATGGGGTGGATTTGCATAGTGTAGTTGGGAACTGGTGATCACCTGAGTAAATTTTTTGTGGTGTAGGCCACTTTGACCAGGTGTTAGGAAAATGGACATTGGAATAGTTTAAAAAGGGTTTTATTGACATCAACATTACAAAAAAACAGGAAGCAGGTATTTAAATTAAAAGCACAATAAAGTTATTTTATTCAAAGCACAAGACAGTAGAAAAATTAGTTACATTACAACATTGAAAGAACATTACATTAGGCCACTTGGAACAGGTTTTAGGAAGCATTAAATGGACACAATAGTTTAAAAGGCTTTTATTGTCATTACATTAAAAACAAACAGGCACTACTTTATTTTATTATTAGCACAATAAAGTTATTTTCAGCTAAAAGCACAATAAAGTATAACATTAACATAAACACTACACCATTTCATCTTGCCATGACACACGCCCAACATCAGAAACAAAATAGGAAGCAAATCGATCCCTCATCTGCCCAATTTCAACAGTTGTCCTCAGAGGATGATGTTGGTAATCTGGCAATGGGTTTGATATGGGTTCATCTAGTTCCACGTTTGGTCTCCTTTTACCATAATATAATTGTGTAGAACCACACAAGCCTTTACCACCTCATCCACTGTCTCAATTTTGAGATTAATGGCGGATCCTAAAATGCGCCATTTGGAGACCAGGATCCCAAAGGCGCACTCCACAGTTCTTCTGGCCCTGGACAGTCTATAATTAAAAACCCTTTTGGTGTGGTCCAAGCCCCGACTGGAGTAGGGTTTCAGTAGGTTGGCACACATTTGAAATGCCTCATCCCCAACCTCAACAAATGGCATTGCCGGGCCTTCGGTGTTGGGAAGAGGTCGTGGCTGGGGGAAATTAAAATTGTTCCCATATAACCTTAGGCCCATATCAGACTCTTTAAATGTCCTTGAGTCATTTGTACGGCCAAACGCTACAATGTCCACGGCGAGAAACCTGCAGTCCGCACCTGCAATTGCCATGAGCACGGTGGAAAAGTATTTTTTATAATTAAAGAACTGTGATCCAGTTCTTGCAGGCTTTGTAATCCGAATGTGCTTCCCATCCACAGCTCCAATACAGTTTGGGAAAGAACAAAGTTGATTAAATTTTTTGGCGTTGGCCTCCCATAAATCAGTTGTTGGGAGGGGTAAAAATTCATCCTGGAGATTGTCCCACAAAGCACGGCATGTGTCGGCAACAATTCCTGAAAGTGTGGAGATTCCAATCCTAAATTGAAAATGCAGGGATCTTAAAGGGAACCTGTCACCTAGTTTTTTCGGTATGAGATAAAAATACTGTTAAATAGGGCCTGAGCTGTGCATTACAATAGTGTAGTTTGTGGACCCCGATTCCCCACCTATGCTGCCGAAATACGTTACCAAAGTAGTCGTTTTCGCCTGTCAATCAGGCTGGTCAGGTCGGATGGGCGTGGTGTCTTCCCCCAGATCTTGCGTAGTTTTCCGTTGGTGGCGTAGTGGTGTGCGCATGTCCAAGGTCCCGAATCCTGCACAGGGGTGTGAAAATAGCAGCGATGTCCGTTATTCCATTGGTGATCGGTGGGCGCAGCCATCTTGCTTTGGCCGCGCGTGCGCAGAAGCGGCGCTCTGCTGGCCGCGGCTTCAGGAAAATGGCCGCGGGCATCCGCGCGTGCGCAGATGGCTATCGCGGCGGCCATTTTCGTGAAGCCGAGATGCGAACTCTGCTTCACGAAAATTGCCGCCGCGCTAGCCTTCTGCGCACGCGCGGATGCCCGCGGCCATTTTCCTGAAGCCGCGGCCAGCAGAGCGCCGCTTCTGCGCACGCGCGGCCAAAGCAAGATGGCCGCGCCCACCGACCACCAATGGAATAACGGACATCGCTGCTATTTTCACACCCCTGTGCAGGATTCGGGACCTTGGACATGCGCACACCACTACGCCACCAACGGAAAACTACGCAAGATCTGGGGGAAGACACCACGCCCATCCGACCTGACCAGCCTGATTGACAGGCGAAAACTACTACTTTGGTAACGTATTTCGGCAGCATAGGTGGGGAATCGGGGTCCACAAACTACACTATTGTAATGCACAGCTCAGGCCCTATTTAACAGTATTTTTAGCTCATACCGAAAAAACGGGGTGACAGGTTCCCTTTAAGGTCTCTCCGGTAGCCAGGAAACTGCCAAACAGATAAATAAAAAAATTAAATTAAGTACATTGAAGAACAAACACAGAAGTAAAAAAAAAAAAAAATTACATTGCTGAACATATGACAGGCGTTTACATTGCAAGATAACGTACCGTAGAGTCACCAGCAGCCGTTCCTCTGCAGAAATCGATCTCCGTAGCTGTGTGTCCTGCCTGGTAATGGCTCCTTCCACAAGACGCAGCAGATAGCGGAAGCTGTCTTTAGACATCCTGGTAAATTCAAAATATTTTTCAAGATTGTCATTCAGCTCGCCAAACAAGCAATGGTAGGCTCCACGGCTCTTCCGGACTTCAACTATAGGGTGTAGCCAAAAGCGCCGATGACTCCTCCGTTTTTCTCTTTTCCTTTGTTCATAATAGGCAATAGCATAAGCATTAGCCAAGGCAAAATCCAACTCCATATTCATGTAGATACTCTCCATGGGACGCTCCATCATGATGCTGGAAACACAAGGAAAATGGGAGGAATTCATCTCTGCAAGGGAATATATACACAAATTCCATTACACCCACCCTCTTCTATCCCATTGGTGGTCTTTCTTATCTTTATAGTGTCTAGACACTTTTTTGGGCATTTTTTATCTTCAATTGTGTCAAGATAAATAACATTTTAGGACAACGCATGCGTCAAAAAACGCTGCTTTGTGTATGCGGTTTGACATGCGTTTTGGGTTGCGTCGACGCCACCGCGCCCAAAGACGCTAATGTGAACGTAGCCTAAGGGATGCAGTCTGAGGACTCTTGGGTGCAACAACTGATACAAGAATGGTAAAGCATGGCTTATGAAGTAGTCGGTTTGTCCAATATTTTTCCTGCTAGACCTGCCAATCCTCTTTTAATTTTTAATGTTCTGTCTGAGAATTTTCAGTCTGCATGGCTTCACTGTATAGTGGCAAAGTTATTTTATCCTTGGAAGTGATACTAAGCCGAGAATTGACAAAACTGCAATAAATGGCACCTTCTTCCAAAATCTCCTCTTGTGCTTTGATCCTGTTTTTCTTTCATGCTGCAATTAAAAGTGGAAAAATATATTAAAGGGCTTATCTTATGGTCCTACTTCAGGAGTGCATCGCTCCCCTGCCTGCTGGCTTTCTGAGAGCACTAAGCATTGTGTTCTTGATGGTCGGACTGGCCTCAGCTATGCACACTCCCATGCTGCAAGCGAAGGCAGCCTTACCTTTGCAGCATTGGGGGAGTGCGGGGGAAGTGAAGCTGGGTGGATGTAGCAATCGGGCCAACTTCTGAGTAGCGCTTGTGGGCTCTAAATCAGTTTGCAATTGCGTGTTCTTATCCAAGAAAACTGTGCACTTCTGATATACTACAGAGGTGACTAGTAACCTAGGTAATGAGTAATACAATATGCAGTTAACAATACCTCTATTCTTGTGAACAAATAAAATTAACCCCTTCACGATGCAGCAATTTTTTGTTTTTTGTATTTCCATTCTTTTCCTCCACTTCTTCCCAGAGCCATAACTCTTTCATATTTCTGTCCACATAGATATTCAAGGGCTTGGTTTTTTTTTTGCCGAACGAGTTATACTTTTGAATGACACGCCATTCAGTAGACCCCACAGTGTTCTGGAAAATGGGGGAAAAAAAATCCAGCTGTAGTTAAATTGTGAAAAAAACAAACAAACCTGCAGTTCTGACAGGTTTTGGGGAATTGTTTCCACAGTGTACATTTTGTGTTAAAAAAATGACCTCAGCCCCCCCCCCCCTCCTATTTCCCTTCCCTCCCCCCCCATCCCTCTTATGCTATCTCTTTCCTGCCCCGTTAATTATAAAATCCAATAAAGTTTATTTGGGAAAAAAAAATTACCTCAGAAAATGATTCTCCTTATCAATAAGATTACGGCAATACTAAACCTGTCCAATATGTGTGTGTGTGTATATATATATATATATATATATATATATATATATATATATATATATATATATATATATATATATATATATATATACACACTCACCGGCCACTTTATTAGGTACACCTGTCCAACTTCTTGTTAACACTTAATTTCTAATCAGCCAATCACATGGCGGCAACTCAGTGCATTTAGGCATGTAGACATGGTCAAGACAATCTCCTGCAGTTCAAACCGAGCATCAGTATGGGGAAGAAAGGTGATTTGAGTGCCTTTGAACGTGGCATGGTTGTTGGTGCCAGAAGGGCTGGTCTGAGTATTTCAGAAACTGCTGATCTACTGGGATTTTCACGCACAACCATCTCTAGGGTTTACAGAGAATGGTCCGAAAAAGAAAAAAAATCCAGTGAGCGGCAGTTCTGTGGGCGGAAATGCCTTGTTGATGCCAGAGGTCAGAGGAGAATGGGCAGACTGGTTCGAGCTGATAGAAAGGCAACAGTGACTCAAATCGCCACCCGTTACAACCAAGGTAGGCCTAAGAGCATCTCTGAACGCACATTGCATCGAACTTTGAGGCAGATGGGCTACAGCAGCAGAAGACCACACCGGGTACCACTCCTTTCAGCTAAGAACAGGAAACTGAGGCTACAATTTGTACAAGCTCATCGAAATTGGACAGTAGAAGATTGGAAAAACGTTGCTTGGTCTGATGAGTCTCGATTTCTGCTGCGACATTCGGATGGTAGGGTCAGAATTTGGCGTAAACAACATGAAAGCATGGATCCATCCTGCCTTGTATGGAGCATCTTTGGGATGTGCAGCCGACAAATCTGCGGCAACTGTGTGATGCCATCATGTCAATATGGACCAAAATCTCTGAGGAATGCTTCCAGCACCTTGTTGAATCTATGCCACGAAGAATTGAGGCAGTTCTGAAGGCAAAAGGGGGTCCAACCCGTTACTAGCATGGTGTACCTAATAAAGTGGCCGGTGAGTGTGTGTGTATATATGTATATATATATATATATATATATATATATATTAACCAGCTTCTGACGTTGGGTGCAAATTAACGCTGATGTCTGACAGCTGACGTGCCCGGAATAGCCATGGGTGGAATCGCGATCTACCCGCGGCTATTAACCCCTTAAATGCTGCTGACAGCGGCATTTAACTCACGCTTCCGGCCATTGGGCCGGAAATCCGCCCACCGGTGACCCAGTCACGTGATCGCGAGTCACCGGTTCGTTAGCATGACAACCAGAGGTCTCCTGGAGAAATTCTACTACATAGAGGCGATCTGATCATCTATGTATCAGAGCCGATAAGGTTGTGGCAGCTTCTAGTCTCCCATAGAGACTATTGAAGCATGCCAAAAGTTTAAAAAAAAAATAAAATCCGCATGCGTGTTTTTCGTGTTTTTCGCGTTTTTGACGCGTTTTTGACGTGTTTTTGGTGCGTGTTTTTTTGCGTTTTTTTTAGCATTTTTTCAAACACCTAAACTTGGTTGAAAAAAAAAAAAGGCTCCCATGAAGTCATTTCCTGGTGCAACCCCTCTTCTCCCTTTTGCTTTCTTTTTGGATTCAACATGCCGCACCATCGTCTTACTCCACAACAGAATCGGCTACTGTTGCATACGGCACTGCTTTTGCTGCACCACCACAGCGAGCTGGTAAGATAATGTCATTAGATGTGAACACTTTGCGTATTAGGCTGGGTTCACAGTGCGTACAGCAGCCCGCTCACCACATACGTTAATGGGCTGCTGTAACACAAGTGCCGACTTTGGCACATCGCTAGCGCAGATGAAGCATCTATCTAGCGTTATGCCGCGGTGTAACAAAGTCGGTCTAATGGACTGGGGGAACGCAATGTGAACCCAGCCTTACGTTGCGGATATGCCGCGTTTCTGACGCTGCGGATTGGCAGTTTTCCATGCGTTGTACAGTTCCATGTAATAATAAAGACTATATTCTCCCATAAGAGCAATCTCAGAGAAGAAGGAATAGCTGACGATAAAAAAGGATGTGGGTTCATCCCATTATTCAGGAACGGGAGGAAAAGGGACACTTCCATGTCCTTTACCGGGATTTAAGGAGGTAAGATATAGGGAGAAATGGTATATTGACAGCTGAGTTTTTTTGTTATTTTTTATTGCTGTATACAACGTACATTATGTGTGTTTAAAATAATTTTAATTTTTTTTTTGTCAGCTTTCCAGAGAAATTTACTCAGTTTTGCCGGCTTTCCATTGAGGCGTTTGATCGTCTTCTAATTCTTCTTGGTCCACACCTCGGTTATGAAGATATGGTCATGCGAAGAGCAATCTCTGCAGAGGAAAGGCTGCTAATCACCTTGCGGTAAGGCCATTTTTTTTTTGATACATACTCCCAGACACATTGCCCCCATAATTAATGCTGCTAGTGCCCCCATAATGCTGCCACAATGCTGCCAGTGCCCCCATAATGCTGCCACAATGCTGGTAGTACGCCCACATAATGCTGCCACAATGCTGCTAGGGCCCACATAATGCTGCCACAATGCTGCTAGGGCCCCCATAATGCTGCCACAGTGCTGCCAGTGCCCCCATAATGCTGCCACAATGCTGGCAGTACGCCCACATAATGCTGCCACAATGCTGCTAGGGCCCCCATAATGCTGCCACAATGCTGGCAGCACGCCCACATAATGCTGCCACAATGCTGCTAGGGCCCCCATAATGCTGCCACAATGCTGCTAGTGCCCCCATAATGCTGCCACAATGCTAATGCTGCCAGAGCCCCCATAATGCTGCCATAATGCTGCTAGTGCCCCCATAATGCTGCCACAATGCTGCCAGAGCCCCCATAATGCTGCCACAATGCTGCTAGGGCCCCCATAATGCTGCCACAATGCTGCTAGTGCCCCCATAATGCTGCCAGTGCCCCCATAATGCTGCCACAATGCTGGCAGTACGCCCACATAATGCTGCCACAATGCTGCTAGGGCCCACATAATGCTGCCACAATGCTGCTAGGGCCCCCATAATGCTGCCAGTGCCCCCATAATGCTGCCACAGTGCTGCCAGTGCCCCCATAATGCTGCCACAATGCTGGCAGTACGCCCACATAATGCTGCCACAATGCTGCTAGGGCCCCCATAATGCTGCCACAATGCTGGCAGCACGCCCACATAATGCTGCCACAATGCTGCTAGTGCCCCCATAATGCTGCCACAATGCTGCCAGAGCCCCCATAATGCTGCCACAATGCTGCTAGTGCCCCCATAATGCTGCTACAATGCTGCCAGTGCCCCCATAAATGCTAGTGGCCATGATTTGTATGTTTTATCTTGCAATACATATATTTAGTGTTCTTAGGTATTCTAATTTTTTTTTATTTCTTTCTTCAGGTTTTTAGCCACAGGAGAGAGCTACACATCCCTGCACCTCCAATTTAGGGTTGACAAATCCACCATCTCGCAAATTGTAAGGTGCACATGTACCGTCATCTGGCAGAAGTTGCAGCCCATCGTGATGCCTTGCCCAACCGAAGAGACTTGGCTGCAGGTTGCAGCAGGCTTTCAAACTGTGGCCAATTTCCCCAACTGCGTAGGTGCTGTTGATGGCAAACATGTGAGAGTGCTGAAGCCACCACGATCAGGATCACGCTTCTTTAATTATAAGAAGTATTTTTCAGTGGTCCTGATGGCGGTGGCTGACTCACATTACAAGTTTGTTGCCATCGACGTCGGTGCTTATGGCAGCTCTGGGGACTCTCGGGTGCTGCAATCATCACAGATTGGACTTCAAATTCTTCGAGATGGTGGAACGCTCCCAGCTCCAAGACCTTTGCCGGGTTCCACACATACAGTGCCCTTTGTGATGGTAACGGATGAGGCATTTCCCTTAAAGCCCCACCTGCTGCGCCCATACCCACGAAGAGCACTGGATGACCGGCGGAGGATTTTTAATTATAGGCTGAGCCGTGCACGAAGATATGTGGAATGTACCTTCGGGATCATGTGTAGTCGGTGGAGGATCTTTCACACTGCCATCCAGTTAGATCCGGAGACCGTGGACACTGTGATAAAGGCATGCTGTGTGCTCCACAACTATGCTCGGGAATACAGCACAGAGGTAGTTGAGGAGCCACAGGTGTCGGAATTAGTTGCAGTGGACAACTTTGGTCAAGGAAGGCAATGTAACTCGGGTGTGCGTGAGAGAGAAACCTTCGCAGACTACTTCATGAGTCCTGAAGGAGCCGTGCGCTGGCAATACTCTTGTGCCGGTGTTGAGCAGCCTGAACTGCAGAGAAGATCGGATGCCTAAACAGAATCAAGGCCCAAGCCTGGACATCAGAGATCACAGCAGAGAACATATGATGGCTAAACCCTATCAACTAAGGAACCAGCCTGTACTGCAGAGATAACACCAGAGAAACACCAGAGAACATGCGACGCCTAATCCCTATCTACCGACGCCTAATCCCTATCTACCAAGGCCCGTTTTTAATCATCAATATGAAAGAGAATAATTGTTAATTAATACAAATTTTGATTGTTTAAATTTTCGTTTCCATGGTTTTTATTTTCACTGTTGCTTCATCAGATCCCATTACCCAGTCTTCACATGTTTTTAATAATCCAAACTCAGAGTTGTTGAAATAAACACTTTTTAATAAAGTAAAAAATAATTTTATTACATACAATAAACTGTTTTGAAGATTATTCCAGGAAGATACATAAGCAGATGTAATATCAAAAATTTAATTATCAAACAATTTTTTCCATAAACTGACATATTTTTTAACAAAATTTAAATAACTTTTTAATATTGGGGTGGAACTCACACGGTAAAACATTGTCTAAACTCCCATCTCGACTCAAAAAAGAGGAAACGTCTAATCTCAACAGTGGTAATATTCTGGTTCATATCCATAACCCGGAAATAAGTCATGTTGGGATGATAGACTGGTATTTGGCGTACTTGTACGATGGCCAATTGCAGTAGGTACAGGTGTATGGCCATAACTGTAGGCGTCAACATGGTCGGGCCTGTGTATTGCCGCCTGCCCATAACGCTGCGATGCAGCTGCTGGTGGTGGAGGCACAATGGGGTTATTAAAAATTTTAAAAATACCCATCATTACTTGTTGTGCAGGGGGTAGGGTGGGTGTGCCATCAATTGCCGTTAACAGACAATTGGCTGCTGTCATGTATATTTGCTGCTTGTCCCGTGGCAGTGTCCTAAGGCGGTCTGCCAAAAGTGACCCAAATTTGTCATGCTCATCTTGTTTGTCCGAATTTTCAAGCAGATTGAGCGTTCTGCTAGTTAAATTTTCGATAACTTGCGCTTGTTTTGACTTTTTTGGTGCCGCCCTTCTCAAAGCCACAGAACGGGCAAAAGCAGCCCCCATCCCCATGCGCCTCGACACACCACCACCAGAGTTGGATGCAGCGACCGAGGAAGTAGAAGCATTGTTAGAGTCCAACACTTTGCCCGTATTAGCTGGACTGTCAATTTCTCCAAAGGTATCTGTCAAATCTTGTGACCTTCCAGACAAAGACATGTTCCCCGGAGAATCTTGGCTGACCATCGTGCATTCTTCAACGTTCTCTCCAATATTGTCCTCCGAGGTGTCACCTTCAAGGTCCGGTGGTGTTTGGGCGTAGACGTTGCTTTCTGTTCTGCAGACCAAAGAAAAAACCATTTTACAAAAATACAATTTTAAATCATGACGTCAACCAAACCAATTTTTATATATAATCTACCTCCTCAAACTCCGGCTTCCCAATATGAACTGCAGCTGCTCTGCAAATGGCACCCTCTTCCTTGACGGCGAGCTGCCACTGGGAGTCTTGAGGGATTTGATGAATCGGTCTGTAACAGACCGCCATCTCTTCCTAACATCGCCCACTGAAATGAAGGAATATAAAAAAAAACACATTACAAATCCTTTTTTCTTACATTTTCCAAATAATTTAAAAAATCAATACTTTCTAATCATTGTTTGCCCCTGTTTCGGTAGATTTGGCCACTCAGGAAATAGAGCGGTAACAATTTTTGACCAGGCATCACGCTTCGACCCCTTGTATTGATCACTTGACCGGTCCCAGACCTCAGGGTGTTTTTCAATCTAAAATATATCAGATTACAAGGGAAAAATTGTATTAAAATTAATTGTGGACTAAAAGAAATATATGGTTATCTACACTAGCACAAAGACCGTGTGCAAGAAAAAACATTCAAGTGAAGGTTTTTTTGCCCGTCGCGTCTGACATTTTCCACCGTGCATGCGAGGCCGGCGTCACACTAGCGAGTTTTACGGACGTATGAGAGGTGCAGAAAATACGGATTGCATACGGTACAATGATTCTCTATGGCCCAGCTCCTATCTGCCGTATTTTACTGATCCCTATTATACGGTCTTGTATGCCTGTAGAAAATCGCAGCATGCTGCGTTTGTCACCGTATTGCGCCCAAAAATCGCCAATGAAAGTCTATGGAGGCGAGAAAAATACGGATTTCACACGGACCAGCAGTGTGACTTGCGAGAAATACGCACCGGTGTTCTCCAGAAAATCCGGCAATTCAGTTCAGTGTACAGTAAAATCACACTGACAGGTCAGAATAGAATAGCGAAAATAAATGTCTACACATAGTATAGGGGTGTATATGTGTGTGTATATACAGTAGATATATATAGATATAGATATATATATATATATATATATATATATATATATATATATATAATTTCATACAGCGCTAGATAGCAGAAAAGCCGGTAATTAAATTCCCGGCTTTTGCTATCTCCTTCCAAAACCCGACATGATTTACATACAGTAAACCATCTCATATCATTTTTTTTTTCTGGCATAATCCACACTACTAATGTTAGTAGTAACTAACTAATGTTAGTAGTGTGTTTGTGCAAAATTTGGGCGCTCTAGCTATTAGATTAAAGGGTTAAATCACAGAAAAAAATGGCGTGGGCTCCCGCGCAATTTTCTCCGCCAGAGTGGTAAAGCCAGTGACTGAGAGCAGATATTAATAGCCTAGAGAGGGTCCATGGTTATTGCCCCCCCCCTAGCTAAAAACATCTACCCCCAGCCACCCCAGAAAAGGCACATCTGGAAGATGCGCCTATTCTGGCACTTGGCCACTCTCTTCCCACTCCCGTGTAGCGGTGGGATATGGGGTAATGAAGGGTTAATGTCACCTTGCGATTGTAAGGTGACATTAAGCCAGGTTAATAATGGAGAGGCGTCAATAAGACACCTATCCATTGTTAACCCTTGCACATTAAAAGGTTTAATAAAGAGACACATGATTTTAAATATTTTAATTAAATAATGACACCAAGGTTTTGACCACATTTTATTGGACTGGTAATCCAAGGGTTAAAAAAAAACATTGGTTTACAATGGAACCGGTGCAAATGCACCAGCCCCCTTGTAAACATTACTGCAGATGACATATATCATCTCTGCACAGCCTCACCGGCTGACCGGAGATGAACTGATAGCATGGGAAAAATTTCCCACGCTCCGGAGTTCACCTCCGGAGTTCACGTCCGGTCAGCCGGGGAGTCCGCGCAGCCGCAGTGAGTACCAAACGAGTTCCCTCGAACAGCGCGAGCTGCATTCGGGAGAACTCGGTATACAGTGAACGGGATCGCTTTACGATCCCGTTCATTGTATCGGCGGCCGCGGTTTTGAGCAGCCGCATGTTATGTGGCTGCTCTAAACTGTAGATCATCGTGGGACACTCGTTTAAGTGGATGCTGCGGAGGGTAGGTATACATTGTGGTTTGTTTTTTACTTTTTTTCTGACGAGGGATTCGTGGAATTGGGTGTTTAGGTGAGTACGGGTTTGTTTTTTTTAAATTTTATTTTAGGTGGCGATCGGCGGGGACAGGTATATATAATTTATTTCCACTGGCCACCAATGAAAATGAATTTAATGGACTATATTAAAAAATAGGGACATGACAGGGGGAAAAATTAATTTATTTTTACCACTGGCCACCAATGTAAATTACTACACACTGGCCACCAATGTGAATTACTACACACTGGCCACCAATGTAAAAACTGGCCACCAATGTGAATTACTGCACACTGGCCACCAATGTTTTTTAAGGGGACATTTTGTGGGGGAAATTTTGTAACATTTTATTAGGAAATTAAGGGTGAAGGGGCCACAACAACATTCGGGGACGTACATAACAGCAGGGACAGTTCGATGGGAAAACTGCCCTCCAAGTCGCAGCAGCAGGCTCAGCTCGATGGGAGAACAGACATTGACCGATGGGAGTAGTAGTCTCATCAGCCTATGTCCGAACACACGCACACACATATATATCTCACACACACCACACTTATCATCTGCAGCACATCCAGGCTCATCCGATCATACCACTCCATGTCGGCAGCCATAACACAGGAAGACGGGAATGATCTGGGAGTTTCCTCTTCCTGGATTATGGGATGCGCATGCATGGCATGATGGGATAGCCATTATGGGATGGACATTGTGTTGTCACTTCCTGTTTTACCCCATTTTTACCGCAAAAATAACGCTAGAAATCCGCAACTTTTTATATGTTTGCGGATTTCTAGCATTTCAATGCAAGCCTATGTGTGCGAGAAATCAGCGATTCCGCAAAATTAATTAACATGTTGCTTTTTTTCCGCGATTCTTTTTTTTGCGGAAAAAATCGCAACATTTGCACAAGTTTTGCGGAATACATAAACGATTGGGAACCATATGTAAGCATTTTTTTCACGTTTTTATAGCGAAAAAAACGCAAAAAATACTGAACGTGTGCACATAGCCTAAAAACATCAGCTCGGCACGCAAAAAATAAGCCCTCACCCAACCCGAGATCATGAAAAATGGACACGTTATGGGTGTCGGAAAATGGCGCAATTTATTATTTATTTTTTTTACAAAGTTTTGAAAAAATTTTCACCGCTTAGATAAAAAAGAACCTAGACATGTTTGGTGTCTACGAACTCGTAATGACCTGGAGAATCATATTGGCAGATCAGTGTTAGCATTTAATGAACCTAGTAAAAAAAGCCTAACAAAAACAAATGTGGGATTGCACTTTTTTTTGCAATTTCTCCGCACTTGGAATTTTTTTCCCGTTTTCTAGTACACTACATGGTAAAACCAATGGTGTTGTTCAAAACTACAACTCGTCCCGCCAAAAATAAGCCCTCCCATGGTCATATTGACTGAAGCACCAGACCCAACAATGCAAACGAACTGAAGGCTGCTATCAAAGCAGCCTGGGCTTCAATAACACCTCAGCAGTGCCACAGTGGGCTGATCGCCTTCATGCCACGCCGTACTGATGCAGTAATTGATGGCAAAGGAGCCCCAACCAAGTATTGAGTGCATTTACTGAACATACATTTCAGTAGGCCAACATTTCGGATTTTAAAATCATTTTTCAAGCTGGTGTTATAAAGTATTACTGAGATAATGACTTTTGGCTTTTCATGGGCTGTAAGCAATAATCATCAACACTAACAGAAATAAACACTTGAAATAGATCACTCTGTAAGTACTCTATATAGTATATTACTTTCACTTTTTGTACTGAAGAACTGAAATTAACGTTTTGATGATATTCTAATTTTGTGAGATGCACCTGTAGATTGTTATGGGACATTAATCCAGGGAACTAGCCTGATTGTCTTATGTTGAGTCAGGAAGAAATTTTTCCCCTAACATGAGGCAATTAGCATCTCCGTCATTGTTTTTTTTTGTCTTCCTCTGGATCAACACATTGGCTTTTAGGTTGAACTGGATGGCTGACATTTTGAGATCTGGTCGAAATAGTGCGTTAAGGTTATAACAATAATAAGGATTAATTTAAATTCTGAAACTAGATCATGAGTCAAGTAAATCTTGTTCATCTTTTAAAGGGACTCTGTCACCTGAATTTGGCGGGCCCTGTTTACGGTCCAATGGGCGGTGTTTTCTGGTCTTTCATTCACCCCTTCCTTTCCCGCTGGCCGCAATATTGTCTTTAATTTGATTAGGTTTCCTCCGTAGAACACGCGTGCGCAAGGCAATCTTGCCTTGCGTACGCGCAGTATGCTTTGCCCAACTGCGGGCAAAGCCGAAAAGCATTAGTGCACATGCGCCGGCGCACTATGTCCAGGAACACAGCGAAATACTTCCGGGATATAGTGCGCCGGCGCATGCTCAAAAGCACATCCCCAAAGTTAGGTATTCAGGCAAAGATTGAGTACCCACCCTGATCAGCCAGGTGCCTAAGCAGTGTCCTTGACAAAACTTGCTCTACTTTACCACCTCACGAGTCTGCCAATCTACCACAGGGTTGTGCAGCATAAGCCAAGGTAGTCCAAGAACTACTAGAGAGAGCAAGCCCTCTAGCACATAACCAATAATTCTAGGAAGACTTGAGTAAAATACTCCTGGCTCAAGAGTGCATGGTCAATGGCGATTATGGTGTGGTATTAGTCTAGACCAGTGATGGTAAGCCTATGGCATGCATGCCAGAGAGGGCACGCAGAACCCTCTCTGCTGGCACACGACGTTGCCTCAGCCCAAGTGTATCATCGTTTTGAATCAGTTCAAAGCTGTGTCGGATTGGAGACATTGCTCCTCGCTCTCACTCTCACTCTCTTGGGCTGTAGGTCTAGGAGAGATGGAGAGTATCATTACGCTCAGCACTATCAAATGACAGCACTGTGGAATCACCGGCGTCATGACGTTTTGTGCCAGAGCCGCAATGGAACTGCCAGGAGACAAAGGAGCGGTGGAGTGAGAGCAGGAAGGTGACTATGGCATTGCTGCCCTGACCCTGCTTGTTGTCCACTGTAGGCTTATCTGTAAAAATATCATAGTGTTAGCTATTTTTGATATAGCTCTGGAAAAAATTGAGACCACTGCAAAATGCTCAGTTTGCCTGATTTTTTGTCTTTATAGGTATATTTTTGAGTAAAATGTAAATTGTTCTTTTATTCTATAAACTTCTGACAACGTCTCCGAATTTCCAAGCAATACATTTTGTATTTTTTTCTGACAAAGAAAAATGGTCAAAATTTAAAAAAACAAAAAAAAACCAGTGCTTTCAGACCTCAAATAATGCAAAGAAAACAAGTCCATAATCATTTAGAAACAACAATACTAATGTTTTAACTCAGGAAGAGATCAGAAATCAGTATTTTGAGGAATAACCATGATTTTTAATCACAGCTTTCATGTGTCTTGTCATGCTTTACACCAGTCTTTCACACTGCTTCTGGCGCAGGAATTTAAGCAGTTCTTTGTTTGATGGCTTGTGACTATTCATCATCCTCTTGATTACATTCCAGAGGTTTTCAATGGGGCTCAGGTCTGGAGATTGGGCTGCCCATGACAGGGTTTTGATGTGGTGGTCTCTTAATTTTTGCCAGAGCTGTAGAGATAGATTTGTATTGGGAGTTTCATATATTTTTTTTTTTTGGAAGACTCAGTCTTGAACACCCAAAAATGAGTGCAGCAAAAAAAAAAAAATTAGTGGAAGATCATTTCAAGAGGTGTGGACAGTCATTTTGATTTATTGATCGCAATGTGCAATGAAAGTGTTGTGTGTCACACATCAAGTGTCAGACGGCACTTTGATACCAAATTTTCTTTTTTCATGATTTGCCAAACAAGGAAAAAATTATTCAACACATTTCTGAGATGCCACTTAGCAGAAATACAGTAGCTCACCTCTGACCTACAAAAGGCATGATGTTACTAAATGTGCTTGGATGAAAGCACAGATGTAAGTAATCACGCAAGGCTAGCAGTAATTTTGCATTATGCTGTTGGTGACATCATGAGAGAAGAGCTGGTGAAACTATGTTCTTTGCCTGAAAGAACACAAGGGATAGATATCTACAATGCTGTGATGGAGGCGTTTTTGACATGTGACATAAGGCCAGAAAGTGTTTTCAATTAGAAGTGATGGGGCACCTTCTATGGTGGGTATATCATCTGGTTTCATACAGTACTTTGTGAAAAAAATAAAACATCAAATCATTCAGTTCCATTGTATTATACATCAAGAAGCTCTGTGTGCCAGGGAAAGCAGCAAAAAAATTGAGGATGTCCTTAAAGATGTCACAAAGATGGTCAATTATATCAAAGTTCGTGCACTTCTTGAGGAGGTTCAAGCACAGTATAATTGTTTACTTATGTACAATAATGTCCGGTAGCTGAGTAGATGACGAGCCCTGGAGAGATTTGTAGCCTGCTTGGATGAAATTAGGCTTTTTATGAATGAAAAAGGGCAGGATTATCCACAGCTCACTGATATGGCCTGGCTTACTAACCTCATTTTTTTTTTTTTTACAGTTTTTAAAATACACTTCAATATACTGAACAAGCAACTACAAGGTCTATATCTTGTACACAGCAGAAAGGATATTTTGTGATATCAAAACATTTGAAAGAAAACTTCGGGTTTTTGAAAGAGACCTTGAAAGTGGACAGCTGTAATATTTTCCAAATCTAAAAATGCATTTACAAAAATTCCACAACATTTGCAGTCAGTCCTACAAACCATCAACAAATCCATAAGCATTTTTCTAGTGTTGTACAAGCTGCAAAGGTGAATTTCAATAACAGATTTTTACAGTTCCGTAAAATGGAAACAACCCTGTGTTTTCTGACTTATTCAGAGAAAGCCAAATTTGAGTAACTTGATCTCTCCTACTTACAGGGTTAGATTTAGGAAATCTGGAAATGGCGCTATTGGAATTTCAAGAAAGCTCTATCTGGAAAAATAAATTCTGTGACCTGCGTGAAACACTTGAGAAGATAGAAGTAGAAGGGATGGAAAAGGACAGCAAATGAGTTCTGAAAATGAAATCCTTAAAGTGTCGAATTCTCTGCCAAATCATTTTAAGTCAATGAAAGCACTTGGGATTGCTTTACTTACTCTGTTTGGGTCATCATATTCTTGTGAGCAGCTGTTTTCAGCTTTGAATTATATAAAATCTGACACCAGAAACAGATGACCTGAACGCTGAATGTGTTGCTCTCAAACTTACAAAGTATGAACCAAAGGTAGACAAGTTATCAGCATGCATGCAACAGCAGAAATCACATTAATTGTTCAAAAGCATGCCAAAAGTTAAAGTTCTGTTATTCACATTACATTAGCCTGTTGTAATCAAAACATGCATTGGGGACTCACTCCAGGTCCTGGCATCTGTATCTTCTGCTATATTTATGCTATGTACCCGATATTGCTGATTAACGGCATGCTGATTCATAGATTGTACTATGGGGTAGACGTGTACTTCCTTGTTTCATCTCATGTCCAACTGTTTCTGAGATTGTTACCAGGCTCGGACTGGCCCACCGGAGGATTCTCCGGTGGGCCCAGGCACTGACACCCTTTGGCATACTGGCCAGCAGCTGCCTAGGGCCCCCACTGCTCCAGAAGCCCCTTGCCAGTGGCTATAGGGCCCCTGAGTCAAGGGGGCCCGCCCTGTGCCAATAGCAGCAGCTGGAGACAAGATCCTGTCCCCGCTGCTAAAGCCAAATGAATATTCACGCTTCCCCACGCCCCTATGGGCGTGGAGAGGCGTGAATACCATTTCTCTTTAATAGCGGGCAGCGTTAGCCGCAGGGTGCAGCTAACACTGCCGCATGTCAAGCCGCACCACACACACACTCACAAAGTACTGCACACCCACACACACAGCACCACACCGCACACATACACACGCAGGCACAAAGACTCACAGAGCAGCTCACCTCCCGGCGTCCTGCTTCCTGTCTGAGACAGCCCAGCGTGCTGCTGTCTCAGTCAGAAAGCTTCCAGGAATCCAGCAAGGAAGAGGCTGCTGCTGCGGGGAGGTGAGCTGTGCTGCGTGCCTGCCTGTGTGTGTGAGAGTGTGTGAGTGTGTGTGTGTGTGTGATGAGCTGCTGCGGTGAGCTGTGTGTGTCATGAAGGACAATGATATTGGTGGGGGGAGACAATGATGAAGGTGATGGGCAATGATGGTGGTGGGGGGAGACAATGATAGAGATGATGGGCAATGATGGTGATGGGCAATGATGGTGGTGGTGGGGAGGCAATGATGGAGGTGAGGGGAGGCAATGATGGAAGTGATGGGCAATGATGGTGGGGGAGACAATGATGGAGGCGATGGGCAATCATGATGAGGGAGGGGATGATGGAGGTGATGGGCAATGAGGGGGAGGGGAGGCAATGATGGTGGAGAGGCAATGATGAAGGTGGTAGGTAATGATGGAGGTGATGGGCAATGATGGTGGTGGTGGGAGGCAATGATGGAGGTGATGAAATGGGCAATGGTGGTGGGAGGCAATGATGGAGGTGATGGGCAATGATGGTGGTGGGGAGAGGCAATGATGGAGGTGATGGGCAATGGTGGTGATGGAAGGCAGTGATGGAGGTGATGAAATGGGCAATGATGGTGGTGGGGAGGCAATGATGGAAGTGATGGGCAATGATGGTGGGGGAGGCAATGATGGTGGTGGGGGAGGCAATGATGGAGGTGATGATGGAGGTGATGAATTGGACAATGATGGTGGGGGAGGAGGCAATGATGCAGGTGGTGGAATGGGCAGTGATGGAGGTGGTGGGGGAGAAAGATAGGGGTGGTGAGGGAGAAGGCAATGATGGAGGTGGTGATGAGGACAAAGATGGGGGTGGAGAGGGGCTGCATTATACTTTGAGGGGCTACATTATATTCTGTGGGGGGACTGCTTTATATTATGAGGGCTATATCATACTATGGTGGTGATGGGAGGCAGTGATGGAGGTGATGAAATGGGCAATGATGGTGGTGGGGAGGCAATGATGGAAGTGATGGGCAATGATGGTGGTGGGGGAGGCAATGATGGTGGTGGGGGAGGCAATGATGGAGGTGATGATGGAGGTGATGAATTGGACAATGATGGTGGGGGAGGAGGCAATGATGCAGGTGGTGGAATGGGCAGTGATGGAGGTGGTGGGGGAGAAAGATAGGGGTGGTGAGGGAGAAGGCAATGATGGAGGTGGTGATGAGGACAAAGATGGGGGTGGAGAGGGGCTGCATTATACTTTATGAGGGGGCTACATTATATTCTGTGGTGGGGCTGCATTGTCACAGTTGACTACATTATATTCTGTGGTGGCTGCATTATACTATATGAGGGGGCTGCATTATACCCTATGAGGGTGCTACATTATATTCTATGGTGGGGACTGCGTTATACCTGAGGGATTGCATTATATTTTGTGGGGTGCTGCATTATATTCTATGAGAGGGGACTGCGTTATATTTTATGAGGGGGCTAAATTATATTCTGTGAGGGGGCTACCCCAACCCTTGCTACATAATTAATACGTGAACTACCTTATATTATACCCTGATATTAGCACTTTTTACTGCACAATTGGTGGTCTTGTATCTATTTCTATGTTACTACATGGTTGCCCCCAAGAATGATTTTCTCTGGTGGGCCCAAGGTGCTCCAGTCCGACGCTGATTGTTACTGTTACTTTTTTCTACACTGGCACTTTTATTGTGATACTAGCTGAAGAGCCCGGCGTTGCCTGGGCATAGTACATATCTGTGGTTAGTTATAGCACTTCACTTCTCTTATGTTCCCATCACGCCTCTCATTTTTCCCCTCACATCTTTCATTTTCCCCCTCACATCTCTCATTTTCTCCCTCACACCTCTCATTTTCCCCCTCACACCTCTTATTTTCCCCCTCACTCCTCTCATTCCCCCCTAACACTTGTCATTTTGACCTCACATCTGTCATTTTCCGATCACCCCACTATTTTCCCTCACTCCTCTCATTTTGCACACACCTTTTCATTTTCACCTCACACCTCTCATTTTTCCCTCAGTATATACATGTTTGTCATCTCCCTTATATGCAGTATACACCTGTATGTCATCTCCTGTATATAGTATATACCTGTATGTCATCTCCCCTGTATATAGTATATACCTGTATGTCATCTCCTGTGTATAGTATATACCTGCTGTATGTCATCTCCTTCTGTATATTGTATATACCTGTATGTCATCTCCTCTGTGAATAGTATATACCTGCTGTATGTCATCTCCTGTATATTGTATATACCTATGTGTCATCTCCTCCTGTATATAGTATATACCTGTATGTCATCTCTTCTGAATATAGTACATACCTGTATGTCATCTCTTCCTATATACACTGTGTTCCAAATTATTATGCACAATGAGTTTAGGAGTGATAAGGTTAGAATTTTTTTGTCATTTAAACTCATTGATGGTGATGTGTGTCAGGGCTCTTTATATCACTGAAAGCAATTGCAGATACCTGTGCAAATTAGTTTGGCAGGTGTGTCCAAATAAAGGCAAGACTACTTAAGAAGGCTGTTCCATATTATTAAGCAGCCTTCATTTTTTGCCAAAAAGGATGTGTCGGCTGCTGAGAGGCAACAAATTGTGGAGTAATTAGGTCAAGGCATGACTACAATCAACATTGCCAAGACACTTCATCATGATCATCGCACAATCAAGAAGTATGTAGCTG
Source organism: Ranitomeya variabilis (assembly GCF_051348905.1). NCBI lineage: Eukaryota > Metazoa > Chordata > Amphibia > Anura > Dendrobatidae > Ranitomeya > Ranitomeya variabilis. The sequence goes on along the minus strand of NC_135235.1, from coordinate 412,470,107 downwards.
ATTCCCAGCAGACACGTGTGCGTGCTGATAAGGAAAAATTGAGGACTCTTTCCAACAGGCAATTGCGTAAGGTTAAAAGAGCAGCTGCAAAAATGCCTTGTCATAGCAGCAGACAAGTTTTTGAAGCTGCTGGTGCCTCCATGTCCCCAGAACAACAAGATGCAGGGTCCTTCAGAGGTTTGCAGCTGTGCGTAAGCCATCCTGTCGACCACCTCTATCCACTGCACACAAGCAGAAACGGCTCCAGTGGGCCAAACGATACATGAAGACTGACTTCCAAACTGTTTTGTTCACCGATGAGTGCCGTGCAACGCTCGATGGTCCAGATGGATGGAGTGGAGGATGGCTGGTTGATGGACACCCCATGAAAACACGGCTAAGGCGCCAACAAGGAGGATGTGGAGTAATGTTTTGGGCTGGAATCATGGGGAGAGAGATTGTTGGCCCCTTTATGATCCCTGAAGGGGTAAAGATGAACTCCATAATCTATGTGGAGTTTCTAAAACAACACTTCCTGCCATGGTTCAAGAGGAAGAACCGTGCTTTCCGCAACAAGATCATTTTCATGCATGATAATGCACCGTCTCATGCTGCAAAAAACACATCTGCATCTCTGGCTGCTATGGGCATAAAAGAGGACAAACTTATGGTGTGGCCACCATCTTCCCCTGACCTCAACCCCATTGTGAACCTCTGGAGCATCATCAAAAGGAGTGTCTATGATGGCGGTAGACAGTTCACATCTAAGCAACAGCTCTGGGAGGGTATTCTGTCCACATGCAAAACAATTGAAGCAGAAACCATCCCAAAACTGACAAATTCAATGGATGAGAGAGTTCAGAAGCTTCTTTCGAACAAGGGGTCCTATGTGCAAATGTAACATCACCTAGAATAAAGTTTTCACTTGAAAACTGTTTAATTTCATTTTGTAATAAGCTGATAATGCTTATAACTTCACAATTGACCATTTTTTTGTTCAAAATTAAAAAAAAAAGGTTGAAAATTCTGCTGTGCATAATAATTTGGAACATGCATTTTGAGTGTTTATTTTTTTTAAAAAAGATACTGTTTTCATAGGCAGTTTGTTCCAAAACATTGCAATTATACTAGAATAGTAGATGACTGGAAAATAACAATGACTGCAATTCAGATAGGTAATTTAGAGAAAATATGAGGAAATATTATTTGCATAATAATTTGGAACACAGTGTATAGTATATACCTGTATGTCATCTCCTGTATATAGTATATACCTGTATGTCATCTCCCCTGTATATAGTATATACCTGCTGTATGTCATCTCCTCCTCTATATACATATGTGTCATCTCCTCTTTTATATAGTATATACCTGTATGTCATCTCCTCCTTTATATAGTATATACGTGTGTCATCTCCTCCTGTATATAGTATATATAGTACAGACCAAAAGTTTGGACACACCTTCTCATTTAAAGATTTTTCTGTATTTTCATGACTATGAAAATTGTACATTCACACTGAAGGCATCAAAACTATGAATTAACACATGTGGAATTATATACTTAACAAAAAAAGTGTGAAACAACTGAAATTATGTCTTATATTCTAGGTTCTTCAAAGTAGCCACCTTTTGCTTTGATGACTGCTTTGCACACTCTTGGCATTCGCTTGATGAGCTTCAAGAGGTAGTCACCGGGAATGGTCTTCCAACAATCTTGAAGGAGTTCCCATAGATGCTTAGCACTTGTTGCTATTTTTGACTTCGCTCTGCGGTCTAACTCACCCCTAACCATCTCGATTGGGTTCAAGTCTGGTGACTGTGGAGGCCAGGTCATCTGGCGTACCGCCCCATCACTCTCCTCCTTGGTCAGATAGCCCTTACACAACCTGGAGGTGTGTTTGAGGTCATTGTCCTGTTAAAAAATAAATGATGGTCCAACTAAATGCAAACCGGATGGAATAGCATGCCGCTGCAAGATGCCGTGGTAGCCATGCTGGTTCAGTATGCCTTCAATTTTGAATAAATCCCCAACAGTGTCACCAGCAAAGCACCCCCACACCATCACACCTCCTCCTCCATGCTTCACGGTGGGAACCAGGTATGTAGAGTCCATCCGTTCACCTTTTCTGCGTTGCACAAAGACACGGTGGTTGGAACCAAAGATGTCAAATTTGGACTCATCAGACCAATGCACAGATTTCCACTGGTCTAATGTCCATTCCTTGTGTTCTTTAGCCCAAACAAGTCTCTTCTGCTTGTTGCCTGTCCTTAGCAGTGGTTTCCTAGCAGCTATTTTACCATGAAGGCCTGCTGCACAAAGTCTCCTCTTAACAGTTGTTGTAGGGATGTGTCTGCTGCTAGAACTCTGTGTGGCATTGACCTGGTCTCTAATCGGAGCTGCTGTTAACCTGCGATTTCTGAGGTTGGTGACTCGGATAAACTTATCCTCAGAAGCAGAGGTGACTCTTGGTCTTCCTTTCCTTGGGCGGTCCTCATGTGAGCCAGTTTCTTTGTAGCACTTGATGGTTTTTGCCACTGCACTTGGGTACACTTTCAAAGTTTGCCCAATTTGCAGATTGACTGACCTTCATTTCTTAAAGTAATGATGGCCACTCGTTTTTCTTAACTTAGCTGCTTTTTTCTTGCCATAATACAAATTCTAACAGTCTATTCAGTAGGACTATCAGCTGTGTATCCACCAGACTTTTGCACAACACAACTGATGGTCCCAACCCCATTTATAAGGCAAGAAATCCCACTTATTAAACCTGACAAGGCACACCTGTGAATTGAAAACCATTCCCGGAGACTACCTCTTGAAGCTCATCAAGAGAATGCCAAGAGTGTGCAAAGCAATCATCAAAGCAAAAGGTGGCTACTTTCAAGAACCTAGAATATAAGACATAATTTCAGTTTCACACTTTTTTGTTAAGTATATAATTCTAGATGTGTTAATTCATAGTTTTGATGCCTTCAGTGTGAACGTACAATTTTCATAGTCATGAAAATACAGACAAATCTTTAAATGAGAAGGTGTGTCCTTTTGGTCTGTACTGTACCTGTATGTCATCTCCCCCTATATATAGTATATACCTGTAAGTCATCTCCTCCTGTATATAGTATATACCTGTGTGTCATCTGCTCCTGTATATAGTATGTACCTGTATGTCATCTCCTCCTGTATTAGACCTCGTTCACACGTTATTTGGTCAGTATTTTTACCTCAGTATTTGTAAGATAAATTGGCAGCCTGATAAATCCCCAGCCAACAGGAAGCCCTCCCCCTTGGCAATATATATTAGCTCACACATACACATAATAGACAGGTCATGTGACTGACAGCTGCCGTATTTCCTATATGGTACATTTGTTGCTCTTGTAGTTTGTCTGCTTATTAATTAGATTTTTATTTTTGAAGGATAATACCAGACGTGTGTGTTTTAGGGTGAGTTTCATGTGTCAAGTTGTGCGTGTTGATTTTCGTGTGGCGACATGCATGTAGCGACTTTTGTGAGATGAGTTTTGTGTGGCTACATGCGTGTAGCAACTTTTTGTGTGTCGAGTTGCATGTGACAGGTTAGTGTAACAAGTTGTGTGCAGCAAGTTTTGCGCATGGCGAGTTTTGCGCTTGGTGAGTTTAATGTGTGGTGCGCTTTGAGTATGTGCAAGTTTTGTGTGAGGCAACTTTCGCATGTGTTGGAACTTTTGTGCATGTGGCAATTTTTCCGCATGTGCAAGTTTTGCGTGTGGCGAGTTTTCCATGATGTGAGTTTTGCACGTGTGGCTAGTTTTGCGTGAGCCTAGTTTTGCACGTGTGGCGAGTCTTGCATGTGGCGAATTTTGCGCGTGGCTTGTTTTGAGCGGTGACTTTTGTGTTTCGACTTTTATGTGGCGAGGTTGCTGTATGTAAGGCCCCACCTTAGCAACTGTACGGTATATACTCTTTGGCGACATCGCTCTCATTCTTTAAGTCCCCCTTGTTCACATCTGGCAGCTGTCAATTTGCCTCCAACACTTTTCCTTTCACTTTTTCCCCATTATGTAGATAGGGGCAAAATTGCTTGGTGAATTGGAAAGCGCGGGGTTAAAATTTCACCTCACAACATAGCCTATGACGCTCTCGGGGTCCAGATGTGTGACTGTGCAAAATTTTGTGGCTGTAGCTGCGATGGTACAGATGCCAATCCCGGACATACACATATATACACACACACACACACACACACACACACACACACACACACACACACACACACACACACACACACACACACACACACACACACACACACACACACATTCAGCTTTATATATTAGATATAAGAATTTGTATACCATCTTTTTCCCATTCAATTGGTTACTCTTAGTATGATAGGAATGATGTATTCCAGATTCCTGGAGTTTTTTGCTTAGATCTCCCCTTTATTTATATTTTGTCTGTTTTTTATTATTGTAGTTAATAAAGTTTTTCTATATTTTATGGAACTTTGCACTCTAGTATGTTCTTGCACATTGATAATTTAAATTGCCCTGTTGGCACTTCGTTATAAATAATCGGGTTTTAGGTTGCAATTTGGGCACTCAATTTCAGAAAGGTTCGCCATCACTGGTCTAGACAGTGTATATGGTTTGAGGCCCTGGATCTGGATGAACCTAGCGTTGATCAAAGTAAACCCCGCCCCACTGTCCAGAAAGATTGAAATAACCACCTTATTTTTGCTCAGATGGATCTCAACTGGTAAAAAAAAAATTGTGACTTAACCACAGAGGAAATATGTACACCCAGGTTGTCAACCTGCTGGCAACCCAGGCTCCTTAGTTTTCTGGTGGCTGTTTAAAGTATGGTAGGGAAGGATAAGCACCCACAAAAATGACCCTTTCCACCACAGAAAAAACACTCCCCTTTACGCTAAACTACAGTTGACCAATAGAATGAGTCATTCCACCCAACTGCATGGGTTCCTCAGTAGACTCAGACCGAGGTTCCCTTGACCAAGGGCCCCCCAAAAATTGGAGTAACTCTTTAGATCTCTGGTGAAGACAGTCGGTCCACACAGATAGAGACAGTGCCACCTTAAGGGAAACTGGAGTTTGATATAGAGCAAAGGCATCCTTTACAGATAGCCCTTGACAGAACAGGCTATGGAGTGCGGGGTTATTCCACTTAGTATCTGTGGACCACCTCCGAAACTCTGAGCAATACTTCTTCACTGGCTGGTCTCCCTACTGAAGATGACGTAGAGTACACTCGTCCAGGGAGCTGCGGTCAGGGTCATCGTATATATGACCCAGTGCCGGAAAAAATTCCTCAACCGTCCGAAGCGATTGAGAGTTAGCCAGGAGGGAAAATGCCCAGGCTTGGGAGTCACAATGAAGGAGAGATATTACAATCCCCAGCCATTGCTCATCGGTTCCTGAGGATTGAGAATGTAAATGAAAGTAAAACTTACAGGCCTCCCTGAAAACCTCAAATTTTTCTCGCCCCCCCCCCCCCCCCCCCCGAGAATCTGTCAAGCAAAGTGATCTTAAAGGGACTCTGTCACCTGAATTTGGAGGGAACAATTTTCAGCCATAGGGGTGGGGTTTTCGGGTGTTTGATTCACCCTTTCCTTACCCGCTGGCTGCATGCTGGCTGCAATATTGGATTGAAGTTCATTCTCTGTCCTCCGTAGTACATGCCTGCACAAGGCAATCTTGCCTTACGCAGGCGTGTACTATGGAGGACAGAGAATGAACTTCAATCCAATATTGCAGCCAGCATGCAGCCAGCGGGTAAGGAAAGGGTGAATCAAACACCCGAAAACCCCGACCCTATGGCTGAAAATTGTTCCCACCAAATTCAGGTGACAGCGTCCCTTTAAGCTCCACTAGGGATTGCCTGGGAGTCACGGTCTCTACACCAGACGAGTTTGGGTGCTGCGAGACAACAGTGAGTAGGTCTGTCACCTCCAGGCTAAGTTGCTGCAGTTGCTGTGCCAGAGCAGTCACTGAATCCATGATGGATAAAAAAAAATATTTCAGCCAGTGTTAATCTCGTGGCAAAATTTCCAGAGATCCCAAGGCTAGGAGCTCCTTCCCTATCCCTAATTCTAGGGCTGCCCTAGCTGTCCTTGCTCCCCAGATTACTTCCTATAGTGAAGAAGCCGGGACCACGTGCCTTACTGAGCTCCTAAATCTGCCCTTATCTGTTCACTGCCTCCACTCAGGGAAGTGGACAGTAGCAGTATATACGAAGGCATAAACCAGACTAGTAGGGGAAGTTGGAGCGCCCCCACACCACCGCAGGGCCGAGGGGTACCCGGAGCCGGGCCTCTGGGTCTCAGTCCTGGGGTTGTCACGGTGGCTAGACCCGGTCCGTGGCCCTGTCTGTCAGTGGGGGACGTCCGGTGCAGTAAGTGGTATTATAACGGTGCAGTTGTGGGGTGCAGGTCGCGGTAAATAACGAGGACACCAGGTTGCAGTCTCTTTACCTCTTTACTGGAGATCTCTTAGTCCTCAGTCCAGAATACGGTTCACCAAGCTGCGCAAGTCCGGCCGGTCCAATGGCACCTCCAGAGTTCTCTTCACAGGTGGAAATCGGTGCCTTCCTTCTTAGCGCTATGTGTTGTAGTCCTTCCCTGCTGTGCTTACGGAAAGTACCCCACAACTGTTGTGTCTGTTTCTTAAGTTCCCTCACAACTCGATTAAATGATGTTCTTCTAATCGTCCGTCCCTTCCTGATGTTACAGTTAGAACGGCACCCGTTTGTCGGGTAGGCCTGGAGTTCTTCCGGGACCCTAGAGACGCCCCTCTCCCGCAATTGCCTCCCAAGACTTCATAGGTGATATGTGTTAGACAGCCCGCCTTAAACTGACTGTCCTGCCGCTGTTTAGAGTATTGCTTGAAGCTGAATGTTATAATACTCCCTCGGCGTTCCGGCCACCGGTAGTGCGCCTCAGTAGGGTGTTGCTCCGGTCTTACAGCACGACCCCTACTGGAATTCTCCTATCGCTTGATCTCGTTTCTCACTCAGCACAATCTATCTCGCTTCTAGTCCTTTCTTGGGCCCCGCCGCTTCCCGGAGCTGGCGCGGACCCGTTACGTTCTTTCCAATGCCAAGCCTCTGTCAGGATCCCACCCCTGACAGAGACCCTACTGTCTCTTCCTCCACAACACCCTCTGCCACTAGGTGTTGCTTCGTCCAATCCAGTCAGCTTTCTGATCTAACTTCCTGCCTGACCCCCAGTTTACCCACTATGGTGGGGAGTGGCCTAATGAATAGCACCCTTAGCTCCCCCCGGAGGCCCAGCTGTGAAATGTATTGGTGTCTGTGATACCTGATCAGATGAACTCCTTCAGTGCCATCGGACGCACCACGGCTCCCCATAGTGGCGGAGCCACAGTACTGCAACGACCAGGACTCTGGGGCGCTGCACTCCCCCCTGGTTAAACACAGTACTCCGGGACTGGGAAGAAAACAACAATACAAGTTAGCAAAAAGACATACAATTTTGTTGAGTGCAATGACAATAAGTATACTTGAACAGGCTTCCCTTTATGGGAGGTAAGGACACTTGAACGTTACAAACATGGCAAAAATATCATAGCAACATGCTATAATTAACTTTTCTTACCCAACCGGGTATTCTACTAAGTGCAAACATTATTAACCAATAATTTAACTTTGCCTTTAAGGATATACACTCTTAGTCCGCTAAAGACCTTCCTATAATCACATTACAAGGTATTTTTAACTTTTTCATTCTCCTACTTTGGATCTGCAGGACCGCCTGTCCTATCGGCACCAGACCTACTGCCTCTCCCTTCTGTTACAGGACCGCCCCGTTCAGCCAGGGCCTACTGCCTTTTCAACTACTATACACAGTATAGAACATAACATTACTTTCAATTTTAGAAACACTGAGCCATCTACGTATGGCTCCTAGGAGGACTCACTACCTAACCCCTACGGGTTCACTTTCTGTCCTCTGTAACACATTATTAACTCTTTCTTTACAATAACTAACTTACTATGGAGGACTCAGGGTTTACCTTCTATCCCCAGTTTCTTATCAACATTATCAACTATCCCCTTATAACATCAATCCTCATTACTACTTTCTTTCTGGAAACATCATCTGCATTTCTTTACATTTAACCAATCAAATACATATAACTTTTACATGTAGGAATTATCATCACTTTCGCTCATCAAGACATTATTGCTATCCATTAATCTCAAAGCAATACGGTTCTTCAAATATACACGTGGATGTCCCCTTTAAGAAGGGACCAAGTCTTTAGGAGGTAGCATTTGTTCTCTAGCTACCAGTCCATACTCAGCAAAGGCTCCGGTGCGGTATCTTCGCAAATAGTCTCTTTCTAAGTAAAACCAGTAGGAAGCGCCTTTAATAAGGTGCGAACTATTTAAAAGAAAAAGTTTGTATCATGCACAGTCCATGATTACTGCAGTTCTTATAACATTGTGGAACAAAAAAAAGAAAAATGAAAGTGAAAGCAAAAATAAAAAGCAATAGGGATCCCAGGTAAACAAAGGGATCCCTTTAAGAGTTAACCCAGGACGGGTTTTAGCAGCAAAATAGCAAGGAAATAAACAGTTAACTATTTACAGTTTCAGGTTTCCGAGGCTTAGTTGGACGGCTTCCAGGGCTGCACCTGGCACTTAACCCTTCTTGGCCTGGGCAAAGTGAGGTCCAGGGTTACACCCAGTGCTGGACAAACGCCGTTAATCCGTCTTTCATGTACGATTAAATCATGCGCAGCGATGGAGGTCTGCGCAGCTTGAGTATGGGCATCTGCTGCAGCAGAGGTAGCGGCTGCTGCAAGATCAGTCACTGGAACGGAGTCAGCAGCTGTGGCACTAGCAGTCACTGGAGGGGTGTCGGTTGTCAGGGCAGGGTGGCTCTTCCTACCTGCTTCAGATGCGGTTCCTCCGGTGCCGGTCTGCTCCGTCTCCGCTGGGGTCTGGAACGCTGGCTGCGGGGCCTTGTGCTGCGACGCTGTCATCTCTGCTTGCAGCATACCCCTTTCCGGCAGGGCCTTGCTTTCCAGCTTCGGAGCGCTGGGACTTCTTCCCTGCTCCGGACCAGATGAGGCTGCCGACAGATGTCCGGTGAGGCTCCTGATGATGGCCTTCTTCCACCCGGCCTCAGTGCTCAGCTGCGTCCGCCGGGGTCGGTCGCTGAGCTCGTCCACTCCGGCCTGCAGGAATTCAGCATCAGCGGTGGAGGCCTGGTTGCGGTGCCCCTCCGGGTGGCTGGGGGAGTCCTCGGCTCCGACCCCACGCTCCGGCTCCGGGCGGCTCGCCATGGCGTCCTCCATGTCGCCCGCTCCTTCTTCCTGGTCCTTTTCCCGCTCTCTCCTTCGTGGGCGGTTTCGTTTTCTCTGTCTCTGCCCACCATTGAGGATCAGGAGGCGGATCTCGGCTGCTGACGGACACGTCCTCAAGGGGCCGAGATACTTAGACTGGGCGGCCATTGTCTTTCGCGCTCTTCAGCTTGTTCACACCCACTTCCACGCCCTTCTTCTTCTCCTGCGCTCTCCTTAGCGCTGTAATGGCGGCGGTTTTGGCGGGAACTTCTGGCGGCAAGTGGCAACACACAGTCCTTGTAATAAAGCACGATAAATCACAGTTCCAAGGCACACATGACCTGATTCTTCAGGCTTAAGTAGATCCTGTTCGTGACGCCAAGTTGGAGCGCCCCCCACACCACCGCAGGGCCGAGGGGTACCCGGAGTCGGGCCTCTGGGTCTCAGTCCTGGGGTTGTCACGGTGGCTAGACCCGGTCCGTGGCCCTGTCTGTCAGTGGGGGACGTCCGGTGCAGTAAGTGGTATTGTAACGGTGCAGTTGTGGGGTGCAGGTCGCGGTAAATAACGAGGACACCAGGTTGCAGTCTCTTTACCTCTTTACTGGAGATCTCTTAGTCCTCAGTCCAGAATACAGTTCACCAAGCTGCGCAAGTCCGGCCGGTCCAATGGCACCTCCAGAGTTCTCTTCACAGGTGGAAATCGGTGCCTTCCTTCTTAGCGCTATGTGTTGTAGTCCTTCCCTGCTGTGCTTACGGAAAGTACCCCACAACTGTTGTGTCTGTTTCTTAAGTTCCCTCACAACTCGATTAAATGATGTTCTTCTAATCGTCCGTCCCTTCCTGATGTTACAGTTAGAACGGCACCCGTTTGTCGGGTAGGCCTGGAGTTCTTCCGGGACCCTAGAGACGCCCCTCTCCCGCAATTGCCTCCCAAGACTTCATAGGTGATATGTGTTAGACAGCCCGCCTTAAACTGACTGTCCTGCCGCTGTTTAGAGTATTGCTTGAAGCTGAATGTTATAATACTCCCTCGGCGTTCCGGCCACCGGTAGTGCGCCTCAGTAGGGTGTTGCTCCGGTCTTACAGCACGACCCCTACTGGAATTCTCCTATCGCTTGATCTCGTTTCTCACTCAGCACAATCTATCTCGCTTCTAGTCCTTTCTTGGGCCCCGCCGCTTCCCGGAGCTGGCGCGGACCCGTTACGTTCTTTCCAATGCCAAGCCTCTGTCAGGATCCCACCCCTGACAGAGACCCTACTGTCTCTTCCTCCACAACACCCTCTGCCACTAGGTGTTGCTTCGTCCAATCCAGTCAGCTTTCTGATCTAACTTCCTGCCTGACCCCCAGTTTACCCACTATGGTGGGGAGTGGCCTAATGAATAGCACCCTTAGCTCCCCCCGGAGGCCCAGCTGTGAAATGTATTGGTGTCTGTGATACCTGATCAGATGAACTCCTTCAGTGCCATCGGACGCACCACGGCTCCCCATAGTGGCGGAGCCACAGTACTGCAACGACCAGGACTCTGGGGCGCTGCAAAGACATACAGGGATAAATGAAAATACCACTTATCCAAATATGCACTCACAAACAGCAGTGTGAAACACCGGGAAGTAAAGGGAGGAAAAACTAAATAGGAGAGGGTGAGGATATAAACACAGATAAATCACCAAGCAACAGTCTTTAGAACAAGACTCCAAACACCTCCTAACAACCAACACCTCCAACTCCAGAGCCAGGCAGTATTAAACTAAGCAGCAGATAAGAACTAGAAAAAATGCGGCAGCACTCACCAGCTTCGGTGTGGTCTGAGTCCTTTATTGAGACATGTGATACATCACCATTATCTTCACGGCACGGGGGAGTGTGAAAGGAAAGGAGGTGAGCAGGGATCAACGACGGCCATTTCGTGCCAACAACAGCGCTTCTACGGGTCTAAGGTGCTGGGAGGAGACGTCAGTACATATAGGTGAGTAGGAACAACCCCTTCCCACCCCACGCCCCCACACCCAACCACCTGCAGACAAGATACAACAAGTGCATAACATACAAATATAAATATTAATGCCGGCAAGATGAATCAGAAAGAGTCTGACCATCCATATCTCTACTCCAGAAGTAAAATACTACAGAAATTCAACAAAATAGCAGCAAAACTATGGAGAATGTTACCCATACCTCCCAACCGTCCCGATTTCAGCGTGACAGTCCCGCTTTGGCACCGGGGTCCCGCTGTCCCGCTTTGGGCATTTAAAATCCCGAATTTGCGGCCGCCGGTGAAGCCCCGCCCACTTCCGGGACGTAGAGAGAGCCCGATTAGGTTTGTGGCTGTTTTTTTTTTCTTATACATGCTGGGTCTCCTCCCGACCGATCCCTCCCCCGCCCCCGCCCCCGCCCCCTGTGTGTGCGGCGCTGCCACGCTGAGGAAGAGAGCCAGCAGCGATCAAGATGAGAGGTCAGCGACTCACTACCTGAGGTGTGTGCACAGAGCTCTGGCGTCTCCTGCTCTTAGCTGCTATCCCGGCAGAGAAGGAGAGACGGGGGAGGTGCCGGGACAGTGCAGAGCTGTGAGCAGCCGGAGAAACTGAAGAGCTGCACATGGACAGATCAGCCGCCCCTGCACCACAGAGGAGATTGTGTGTGTGTGTGATGTGTGTGTGTGTGTGAGATGTGTGATGCTGCATTTGTGTGTGTGTCATGTGTGTATGAGGTATCTGGTGTGTGTGATGGCTGGGTGTGTGTGATGGCTGTGTGTGTGTGTGTGATGGCTGGGTGTGTGTGTGTGATGGCTGAGTGTGTGTGTGTGATGGCTGGGTGTGTGTGTGTGTGTGATGGCTGGGTGTGTGTGATGGCTGCATGTGTGTGATGGCTGCGTGTGTGTGTGTGTGATGGCTGCGTGTGTGTGTGTGTGTGATGGCTGCGTGTGTGTGTGATGGCTGCATGTGTGTGATGGCTGCATGTGTGTGATGGCTGCGTGTGTGTGTGATGGCTGCGTGTGTGTGTGTGTGTGATGGCTGCGTGTGTGTGTGATGGCTGCGTGTGTGTGATGGCTGCATGTGTGTGTGATGGCTGCGTGTGTGTGTGTGATGGCTGCGTGTGTGTGTGTGATGGCTGCGTGTGTGTGATGACTGCGTGTGTGTGATGACTGCGTGTGTGTGATGACTGCGTGTGTGTGTGATGGCTGTGTGTGTGTGTGTGATGGCTGCGTGTGTGTGTGTGATGACTGCGTGTGTGTGTGATGGCTGTGTGTGTGTGTGATGGCTGCATGTGTGATGCATTTGTGTCAAAGCTGCATGTGTTTGTGAGCTGCGTTTGTGATGCTGCGTGTGTATGTGTGATACTGTGTGTGTGATGCTGCATGTGTGTGAGCTGCGTGCCTGTATGTCATTATACAGTATGGAGAACTGTGGCCATAATACAGTATGGAGCATCATGTGGGGTCATTATACAGTATGGAGCATCATGTGCAGTCATTATACAGTATGGAGCATCATGTGCGTTCATTATACAGTATGGAGCATCATGTGCGGCCATTATACAGTATGCATGCGGTCATTATACAGTATGGAGCATCATGTGCGGTCATTATACAGTATGGAGCATCATGTGCGGCCATTATACAGTATGGAGCATCATGTGCGGTCATTATACAGTATGGAGCATCATGTGCGGTCATTATACAGTATGGAGCATCATGTGCGGCCATTATACAGTATGCATGCGGTCATTATACAGTATGGAGCGTCATGTGTGTTCATTATACAGTATGGAGCCTCATGTGTGGCCATTATACAGTATGGAGCACTGTGTGGCCATATTTTTTTGTTTATAACTATTGTATATGAAACAGTGTGATCAGCAGTGCTAAATGGGTGTGCTTGGGACGTGGATATGGGTGTGACTAATTATGAATGGGTGTGGTCAGAGGCGTGGCCTAAAATTTGCACGCCGCAAACTTTGTCCCTCTTTCCCATCTTCAAAAGTTGGGAGGTATGTGTTACCCGATCCCATCAGCAGCAAGCCGGGCACTCCTGCATGCTTTAACCATACTGCACGCAGGATTCCTCTGGATAGAACAGCAGGGGGAGGGGGAGTGGCAGGGGGAGTAACACCAAAACGAACCCCACATCAGGGGGTCACAGAAATACGGACATATCGATCCTGTCATTCATACCGGCCGGACCCATCACGCGCGTGCGCATAATCAACCTGGCCTCCTGCCTCAATAGCAGTTTATGCAGATCACCCCCCCTGTGCGGGTAGTGCCACCCTCTCCACCCCTGCAAATGTAAGAACCTCCGGATCCCCTCCATGCATATCCCTAACATGATTAATGAGTCTAGGTACACCCTTGCCCATCCGGATGGACCTAAAATGCTCCCTAAAACGTACATGTAACTAACGTATAGTCTTCCCCACATAATATCTTTTACATGGACAAAAAACTACGTATACGACATGATCCGATTTGCACGAAATAAATTGCTGGACCGTGTGTCTGACTGGACCTATGTTCAATACCCGCCCGACCAAATGATATTTACAAGATTGACAATTCCCGCAACAAAAATTTCCCCTAGGGACAGATTGTTCCAATCACGTTGTCTTTGAATCCAACGTGCGATTACGGACCAGCACATCCCTGATCCATGTACTCCGTCTATTGGAGAATAACGGCCCTCCAGACACCCTACCCGACAAATCCTTATCCCTCTCTAATACATGCCAGTGCCTCCTGATAGATGACCTTATCTCCTGGTCTAGGTTACCATAACGAAAACAAAAAGTAAAACGTTGCCCTGCTGTAGCACCTGCATGACCGACATTTCCTCGTGGATGTTCTTTCACACGATCCACTGCCGTCTGCAACAACGCATGTGGGTAACCCCTCTCTCGAAATCTAGAGCATAATTCCCTGGATTGGTTGTCGAACCCTATCTGCATGTTGTTGATCCTTCTTGCGCGTAAAAGTTGACTGTACGGTAAAGCCCGCTTGGTGTGTACAGGGTGGAAACTATTAAAATGTAACATCGCATTAGTAGCAGTCGGTTTGCGAAAAATGGTAGTGCAGAATTTCCCCATCCTGAACCGTGACCGATACATCCAGAAATTCGAGATTGAGGCCCCCAAAAACGGACGTAAAGGACATCCCCATGGTGTTTGAGGCATTCAAATAGTTTACAAAAAATCCAAACTCCTCCTCAGTGCCGTCCCAGATGAGGAACACGTCATCGACGTACCTGAGGAAAAGCTTGATATGTTTCAAAAATTGATTTTTATCAGAATAAACATAATCCTCTTCGAAAACTGCCAAAAAAAGATTAGCAAACGTACAAGCAGCCAGGGTCCCCATGGCAGTCCCGATGGTCTGGACATACCAGGTATCCAAAAAAGTAAAAGCGTTGTGGGTAAGTATAAAACTAAGCCCACCGCATACAAAATCAATGAAAGTGGAACCCTTGTCAGTAGTACGGAGAATACGTCTGACAGTGTCCACCCCCATCAATTGTGGGATCCTGGTATAAAGGTTGACCACATCAATGGATGCCAGGGAGAACCCTGGCTGCCAAACAAAATCATGAATATGACCCAAAAAGGAATTAGTATCCCTGATGTACGAGGGGACAGACCGAAGCAGGGGGCGTAGCAACCAATCCAGATACTGGGATAGAGGCTCAATCAGAGAACCCACGCCCGACACAATAGGTCTACCCGGGGGCAAGTGACAGACTTGTGCACCTTCGGGAGGTAGTACCAGTGGGGTTTCGTGGGAAACTTGGGAAACAGTTTTTCCGCTTTACCCTGGGTTATCACCCCTTGCTCTACAGCCAACCTCAAAAAGGAGCGCAATTCTGTCTTAAATTTATTCGTGGGATCCCCCAATAGCTTACGATACGTCTCCCCATCTGACAGCTGCCGAAAAGCCTCTGAAAGGTACGCCTCCCTGGGTATCAAAACTACCTTTCCCCCTTTGTCGGCCGGACGCACAATCACGTCTGCCCAACTAGCCATCTCCTTTAGTGCCGCCCTTTCTAGATCAGTCAAATTGTCAGGTGCCTGTTTATACATCAAAGCTTCTATATCCCTCAAAACCAAAGTCTCGAAAAGGTCCACCACATTACCAGGCGAGGTCACTGGCATGTAAGTAGAGGGAATCCCACCCAAGAAAGGGGGGGGGGGGCAGACGGTTAATTGCATTCTCATCCTTTGAAGTGCTGGGACCACCCAAACTCAACAAAAGGGTGGCATCCTCCTGTATGTCTGCCAACACTTCTCCTGTCGACCCTGCTAAGAAACCCAATGGCCCTATATTGCATGGTCGCTCCCCCTCCAAAGTGGTGGTGTGAGTGGAACTAGACAAAAAGGCTTTATGAAGATGGATCTTCCTTATAGCCTTAAATAAATCAATCTGAAATTCAGAAAAATCAAATTTATCGGGTATGCAAAAGTTAAGGCCTTTAGATAATAAGGTTAGTTGTGCTGGTTCTAAAACACGGTCTGTGAGATTAATCACACAATCCTCAGGTGATTGCTGTAAATCCGCTCCTATCTCCAGGAGACATTCTTCCTCTTGTGTCTCCAACCGGGGACGTAACCCCCGCTTGCCCCTCCTGGTTCTCTTCCTAAAGGGAGTGCGGTAGTGGTGGCCGGAATGTCAGATATTGAACCTTCCGTCTGATCCATACTTGTAGTCGTTCCCTCACTCAAACTTGAGTCTGACTCAGTGGTCAAATAATCCCTGCGGCGATATTGATTCTGTTTCTTAAATTTGCGTTTTTTATTTTTAGATTTGCCCCCAGCTGAATGTGGTGAATGTGAATTATTTTTTTGCCAAGAAAAAATCTGCCCTGAGTCATAATCATTCTTGTTGCGAATGAACTTGTCCCTTTTTCTCTGTTTTATTTCAGCTTGAATAGGGATAAGCTTGTTGTCCAATTTTTTATTCAGGGTAGTCCATTGACTCTCAGTGAGTCTACTCTTCAGTTCAGACTGCGTTGTTAGAATTTCCGCATTCACTAACTCATAATTGTGGATGATAGATTTTAACACCAATGAGAGTAAATCTTGGGAACATTTTAGCATAATCTTTTCCCATTCCGATTTAAAAGCAGCATCATTGCTGAAATGGGATATCTCCTTCCACACTCGTAGTCCTCTCGGGACGCGGCCATTATCAGTATACGACTGGAGAGAGTTGTTTGTCCAGAACAGTCTTATCTCTCTTTCTGACAAATTCATGAGCTTATGCTCCAATGATTTAGTGCTCAGCATGTGAATCTCATCCGCCTGCTCACACTCCTTGAAGTAATTAACCACGTCCTCCCGGCCGGCTTGCAGACCCACACGTATTGGAGTCATGTCAGGATCCATATCACGGCAGAGCCGTAGCACTGAAAATAGCAACGTAAAACACACCACAATGCAGCTCAAATCATAGGCGTGCTGGCTCAAAAAGCATGACAGGCATAAATAGAGACGAAAAGCTGAACCGCACAGCCCTTGTCACTAAGAGCTACCACAGTCCATGAGTGGTGTGACCGGAGAGCCTGACATCCAGATGGAGGTGCTCGCATGAAAAACAACAATGCAGCAGATAAGAACTAGAAAAAATGCGGCAGCACTCACCAGCTTCGGTGTGGTCTGAGTCCTTTATTGAGACATGTGATACATCACCATTATCTTCACGGCACGGGGGAGTGTGAAAGGAAAGGAGGTGAGCAGGGATCAACGACGACCGTTTCGCGCCAACAACAGCGCTTCTACGGGTCTAAGGTGCTGGGAGGAGACGTCAGTACATATAGGTGAGTAGTGAGTTTTGCGGCTATTTTGTTGAATTTCTGTAGTATTTTACTTCTGGAGTAGAGATACAGTGGGGCAAAAAAGTATTTAGTCAGTCAGCAATAGTGCAAGTTCCACCACTTAAAAAGATGAGAGGCGTCTGTAATTTACATCATAGGTAGACCTCAACTATGGGAGACAAACTGAGACAAAAAAATCCAGAAAATCACATTGTCTGTTTTTTTTTTAACATTTTATTTGCATATTATGGTGGAAAATAAGTATTTGGTCAGAAACAAACAATCAAGATTTCTGGCTCTCACAGACCTGTAACTTCTTCTTTAAGAGTCTCCTCTTTCCTCCACTCATTACCTGTAGTAATGGCACCTGTTTAAACTTGTTATCAGTATAAAAAGACACCTGTGCACACCCTCAAACAGTCTGACTCCAAACTCCACTATGGTGAAGACCAAAGAGCTGTCAAAGGACACCAGAAACAAAATTGTAGCCCTGCACCAGGCTGGGAAGACTGAATCAGCAATAGCCAACCAGCTTGGAGTGAAGAAATCAACAGTGGGAGCAATAATTAGAAAATGGAAGACATTCAAGACCACTGATAATCTCCCTCGATCTGGGGCTCCACGCAAAATCCCACCCCGTGGGGTCAGAATGATCACAAGAACGGTGAGCAAAAATCCCAGAACCACGCGGGGGGACCTAGTGAATGAACTGCAGAGAGCTGGAACCAATGTAACAAGGCCTACCATAAGTAACACACTACGCCACCATGGACTCAGATCCTGCAGTGCCAGACGTGTCCCACTGCTTAAGCCAGTACATGTCCGGGCCCGTCTGAAGTTTGCTAGAGAGCATTTGGATGATCCAGAGGAGTTTTGGGAGAATGTCCTATGGTCTGATGAAACCAAACTGGAACTGTTTGGTAGAAACATAACTTGTCGTGTTTGGAGGAAAAAGAATACTGAGTTGCATCCATCAAACACCATACCTACTGTAAAGCATGGTGGTGGAAACATCATGCTTTGGGGCTGTTTCTCTGCAAAGGGGCCAGGACGACTGATCCGGGTACATGAAAGAATGAATGGGGCCATGTATCGTGAGATTTTGAGTGCAAACCTTCTTTCATCAGCAAGGGCATTGAAGATGAAACGTGGCTGGGTCTTTCAACATGACAATGATCCAAAGCACACCGCCAGGGCAACAAAGGAGTGGCTTCGTAAGAAGCATTTCAAGGTCCTGGAGTGGCCTAGCCAGTCTCCAGATCTCAACCCTATAGAAAACCTTTGGAGGGAGTTGAAAGTCCGTGTTGCCAAGCGAAAAGCCAAAAACATCACTGCTCTAGAGGAGATCTGCATGGAGGAATGGGCCAACATACCAACAACAGTGTGTGGCAACCTTGTGAAGACTCACAGAAAACGTTTGACCTCTGTCATTGCCAACAAAGGATATATTACAAAGTATTGAGATGAAATTTTGTTTCTGACCAAATACTTATTTTCCACCATAATATGCAAATAAAATGTTAAAAAAACAGACAATGTGATTTTCTGGATTTTTTTGTCTCAGTTTGTCTCCCATAGTTGAGGTCTACCTATGATGTAAATTACAGACGCCTCTCATCTTTTTAAGTGGTGGAACTTGCACTATTGCTGACTGACTAAATACTTTTTTGCCCCACTGTATGGATGGTCAGACTCTTTCTGATTCATCTTGCCGGCATTGTTTTTAATATTTATATTTGTATGTTATGCACTTGTTGTATCTTGTCTGCAGGTGGTTGGGTGTGGGGGCGTGGGGTGGGAAGGGGTTGTTCCTACTCACCTATATGTACTGACGTCTCCTCCCAGCACCTTAGACCCGTAGAAGCGCTGTTGTTGGCACGAAACGGCCGTCGTTGATCCCTGCTCACCTCCTTTCCTTTCACACTCCCCCGTGCCGTGAAGATAATGGTGATGTATCACATGTCTCAATAAAGGACTCAGACCACACCGAAGCTGGTGAGTGCTGCCGCATTTTTTCTAGTTCTTATCTGCTGCATTGTTGTTTTTCATGCGAGCACCTCCATCTGGACGTCAGGCTCTCCGGTCACACCACTCATGGACTGTGGTAGCTCTTAGTGACAAGGGCTGTGCGGTTCAGCTTTTCGTCTCTATTTATGAGTATTAAACTAAGGCCGGGGTCACACTTGCGTGTTTCTCGCATCAATATCCGGCACAGCCGACGGCACTCGAGACCAGAGCGTTCAGCTGCATAGAAATACATGCAGCCGCACACTCCGGTCCCGAGTGCCGGCGGCAGTGCCGGGTATTGATGCTAGAGACTCGTATGAGTTTCTCGCATTGCACATACAAGTGTGACCCCGGCCTAACAAGTTGCAAAGCTTCCAGGAGCTCTCAACTGAACTGATTAGGCTATTTTCACACATCAGGTTTTTGCTGTCCGGCACAATCCAGCGAATGTTGAAAAAAACGGATCTGTCGCAAATGAAAAACTGATGCGACGGATCCATTTTTTTGCTGGATCTGACTAGCTGTTCCGGCTAATTGGATCCCAAGGTTATGCTTCTGGGAGGAGAGAGACCAGAATCCGGAACTGAACATATCCTTAAAAAAATCGGAGCATGCTCCTTTAAAAAAAACGGAATCCGTTGCCGGATTCCGTCATTTGACGGATCCGGCACCATTGGGTTCCATTCTAGCAAATGACGTACAGCGACGGATCAGTCGCTGTCCGTTTTTCTGGCGGACACAAAAAATGTTACTATGTCCGTTTTCTCCGGCAGCCGGAAAAACAATTTTTGACAGATCCGGCGAAAAACGGATGAAACGTGAGGCCATCCATCACTGATACAAGTCTATGAGAAAAAAACGGATAAGATGGCAAGTTTGGCTGGATCCATTTTTTTTTCAAAATTTGCCGGATTGTGCCAGACGGCAAAAAACTGATGCGTGAAAGCCACCGTAACCCCTGCACTGCTAGCAGAAACCTGCACTGTTTAATATAAAGTGCTTCTAATCAGTGCAGGAGAACATGAAATCAGACACTGCAGTATTCTGGCCACTCTCTGTCATGGTAAACCCGTGACACTTTTTAAGCCTACAGCCTCAGAAACATCGTAACATTTAGGATAGTATAATTACAGGTTATTTTAGTTAGGGTTGGCTGAACCATTCTAGTTTTAAGCTCGCTCTTCAAGTGAGCATCTACTATTTGAACATACTTTAAATTGGTATTCCATTGGCATTATGCTATCAAGGATCAATGATCATGCATACAAGGGGCGTCTTTCCCCTTTTTCATTGCTGTGATCATATTTGAATTATTTATTTCTAAGATCGGAGACTTGTCAGACATTTTGGGCCTGAGAACGAGGCCCAGACATCAGAATGTGTTTAATTTTCTCATACAAAACTTAAAAATCCTCCATTAATATTTTTGTTTTTGTATAGAGCGCCACCTCAGATACCCACTAACATATGGCAGAAACTGATAACAGGTACAGGTGCAGCTAGCAGAAAATCTCCATATCTCTCCGCTGATTTTTTGGCTTTCTGTACATGGTGTTTGTCACTTAATCCAAGATATTTAAATTTCTTAAGGGAGCACTTGATACATTTTGGACTTTCCTAAAATCAGAAAATGCATTTCTACTTTGAGAAAACATAGATTTGCTTTACTGTTTGACTTTAGTATTTAGGTCTGTGTCAAGGTCAGCATGCATGGAGTGGGCTCAGAAGCGTAGCCAGCTCCTTTACAGAGCTGGTGTTGAAGAACCTGCACTTGCCCCTGACATCAGTGCCCAGAGATAGCACCATTCAGGGCAAGGACAAAGCATTTTGGTGTCCTAGGAAGATGAAGCCAATGGTGACACTCCCTCCGCACCCCAAAGCAAAGGAATGGCTCAGAGACTAAGGTAACAGGACTCCTAATGCACATCCTCCCTTCAACGCCGATGGGTTAGGTAGCAAACTATGATGACCACTTCCACTAGAATTGTTATCTTTTTTTTACAAAAAAAGTTCTCAAAATGTAAAAAGTGGTGTACTTTAGGAATGTGACTTAACAAGGAGTGCAATGTCAAAGTTAGGTATAGAATCAATAATTTTTGTCTGACCACTTACACAGTACACGGGAAAAAATAGCGATATTCATCCCTGACGTAATATATTTTAAATGTAGAACTCAAGGATAGTTATGGAAACTAATAAAGTGTAACTATAATCAGGGCTGTTTGTTTTCAATTAAGGTATCCCAGCATTTGCTAAATACCCTAATGGAAAATAAACAGACCCCCATTATAAATAAAGGGATACGTCTCATGGTTTTTGCATCCGTCATGCGACAAATACATTTTGCACAAAGCTGATGGTGGTTTTGGTGATGTAGTCTGGTTCTGTAGACATGTTTATGTAGTGATGGTTAGTCTGGTGCTGTATTCATGTAGTTATGATGATGCTAGTGATAAATACATTACCACAAACATCATCAGTACATGAATACGAAGCCACAATCATCATCAGTACATAATTAGACCACCAGAACCATCATCAGTACGAGTGAGACGTCTAGAGAGGAGCTTCTGGAAGGAGCCTCACAGGAGCCACTCCAATCTAGACGTAATCATCCCAGAACTGCTTCTCACTGCGCCTCCCCAATGTCACATGACTGATCTCATGACTGTGACATCATCACAGGTCCTGCAGTTACTAGCACAGAGCATCCACACCTCTGGTCTGGGCAGGGGTATGTGTGACTTCTTGGAATTATGGTACAAAACAACAATGACATTCAACCTCTGACAGGTGATGAGAAGAACACTGGCCATCTAGTTACAGTGGCTATCAGCTGTGTGTCCATGACCACAAGCTCTTCCTTGCTTTTGATCCATAGCTCCAGCCTAAGGTTGAAGACCCAAAAGAGCATGTGACATCTCTCCCAAGACCTGGGCTGCGACATTAATTTTCCAGTGCTTGGTTATCAGCCTCCGTGGTGAGTTTCCTGGCTGTGAATGTCAGTGCTTCATTATCGCAGATGAAACCCAGACTGGAGCTAAGGGTATCCAGCACCTTAGGGTGCTCTCTGGGAGAAGGCAAGAAGGTGGGTGAAATGGGCAATGTACTGCTGGGAAACCGCAGGCCTAGAATTCATGAGTTTGTTACTTGCATGTTCAGCCTCCCCCGTGGCATAACATGGCTTGTTCATCAGGATACATTGTCACAACTAGTGATGAGCGAACGTGCTCGGATAACATCTTCTCCGAACATGCTCCAGTGTTATCTGAGTATCTTGGGCATGCTTGGCTAATATGTTTGAGTCTCTGTGGCTGCATGATTCATGACTGTTAGGGAATCCCCACATGTGTTGAGGCTAACAAACAGGCAATTTCTGCATGTGTTCAGGCTGTCTAACAGCCGCAAATAATGCAGCCACAGGGACTCGACATAATATATGAGCACACCCAAGTTACTCAGATAACACCGGAAACATTATCCGAGCTTGTTCGCTCATCACTAGTCAAAACGTAAAAACTGTGTAAGATTGATAAGAGGAACAGAACACGTTTGTCAGAATTCAGCGTGGTTGAACATCTGTAGGATGTGCTAGGAAAGCAAATTTGAAACATAGAGACCTCACCGCACATATTATAGGACGTATAAAATCAGCTGCTAATGATTTGGTGCTAGATACCATCAGGGATCTTATGGAGTCCATGCCTCGATAGATTAATGCTGTTTTGGTGGCACAAGAGGGACATACAGTACATACCGTGTAAAAGCCGACCCGAGTATAAGCCGAGACTCCTAATTTTGCCACAAAATAACTGGGAAAACTTAATGACTTGAGTATAAGCCTAGGATGGAAAATGCAGCAGCTACCGGTAAATGTCAAAAATAAAAATAGATACCATTAAAAGTAAAATTAATTGAGACATCAGTAGGTTAAGTGTTTTTGAATATCCATATTGAATCAGGAGCCCCATATAATGCTCCATACTGTTCATGATGGCCCCATAAGATGCTCCATACAAAATACACCCCATATAATGCTGCACAAATGCTGATTATAGCCCCATAAGATGCTCCATACAGTCATTTGCCCCATGTAATGCTCCATAAATGCTGATTATGACCCCTAAGATGCTCCATACAGTCATTTGCCCCATATGCTGTTGCTGTGATAAAAAAAAATGACATACTCACCTCTCGTCGCTCAGGCCCCCGGCACTTGCTATATTCACCTGCTCCGCGTTCCAGCGCCGACCGCCGCTGTGTCTTCCCCGTCCTGTGCACTGACTGTTCAGGCAGAGGGCGGCGCACACTAATCGCGTCACGGCGCCCTCTGACCTGAGCGTCAGTGCAGAGGATGCAGAAGACGCGGCGGCCGGCGACGGTGGAACGGGGAGCAGGTGAATATAGCGCACTGCTTATACTCACCTGCTCCTGGCACGGTCCCTGCTTCCACGGCGCGGCTGCTTTTCTGTATTGAGTGGTCACATGGTACCGCTCATTACAGTAATGAATATCCGGCTCCACCCCTATGGGAGTGGATTGGGGTCCATATTCATTAATGTAATGAGCGGTACCATGTGACCGCTCACTACAGGAAGAAGCTGCCGGCGCCGGGGAACCAGGGACGTCCAGGGACCTCGCCAGGAGCAGGTGAGTATGCTTAGACAGCTGCCACTCCACCTCCCCTGCCAACCCCTCGAGTATAAGCTGAGAGGGGCAATTTCAGCCTACAAAAAATGGGCTGAAATTCTCGGCTTATACTCGAGTATATACGGTATACAATATTGGCAAAGTGGTTTTAATTAGATTTGGTGCAAATCGTGAGAAACGCCTCCTGCCTCATAGCATACTTGGCTTTTTTTTATTAGCTAGCCTGGTACAACATCATCATTGCATAGTTTGTGACGTGCCAGGCCTGCTAATTAAAAGAGGTGCCAAAGATGTCAACAGGTAACATGCAGGTATTGCGGCTCCGGTCCGTTAGCCACAGACCTGTGGACCTGTGCCACAGCCACCATGGCTCAGTGCTTAGCATTGCAGCTTTCCATCTCTATGGTCCTGGGTCCAAAACTCACCAAGGACAACAACTGCATGGAGTTTGTATGTTCTCCTCGTGTTTGTGTGGGTTTGTCCCACACTCTAAAGACATACTGATTGGGAGTTCAGATTGAGAGCCCAATTGGGGACAGTGATGTCTGTAAAGCTCTGTGGAATTAATTGCGCTATATAAGCGAATAAAATAAATATTTATGGAGTCATAAATCTGTAGAAGAGAGGGAATGTCCTATTTCTATATACTAAAAGACAAAAGTGGAAAAAACATTAAGGAGTTAAAGCCTACCAATGTCTGAGAAATTATTGCTGAGTCTTAGGGTAAGTTCACATGACAGTATAAAAAGTTGTTCAGAGTTGCATCCAAAATAGCAGGACGATTTGTTTCTCACTTCTCATCCGTGTACAATCCGTTTTTTTGCATAAGCAGCTGTTAATCATTTACAAGACAATTAAAGTTTCCTACGTTACAGAATTGCAATGTATGGTAAAAAAAAAAAATTCTCACACCCATAGACTTGAATGGGTGACTCTTCTGATTTATGGAAGAATCTAGCGCATGCTGCAATATTTTTTTTTTTTTTTTTCACATGCAGATTCAGTTAGTGAAAAAAATCGCTCATCTGCACTGTCCATTGATTAATATTGTTCTTAGTATGATCTATATTTTAACAGATAACACTTGGAACGAAAATACAGTTGTGTGCATGAGCCCTTAACCATGCAAGACAGCTGATTTGGGCTTCTGATTCTTATGGAAGCTACACACCTGCAGAGGAAATGGGTTCCCTTTTACCAATATCCCATAAATTTATATTAGTAATTTGAGGTTTTCTAATCTACTATATAATTGTCTACGGGTCACTTCCGTCTGTCCTTCTGTCTGTAACGGTTATTCGTTCGCTGATTGGTCTCGCCAGCTACCTGTCATGGCTGCCGCGACCAATCAGCGACGCGCACAGTCCGGAAGAAAATGGCCGCTCCTTACTCCCCGCACTCAGTGCCCGGCGCCCGCATACATCCCTCCGCTCACCGCTCACACAGGGTTAATGCCGGCGGTAACGGACCGCGTTATGCCGAGGGTAACACACTCCGTTACCGCTGCTATTAACCCTGTGTGACCAAGTTTTTTACTATTGACGCAGCCTATGCAGCGTCAATAGTAAAAACATCTAATGTTAAAAATAATTAAAAAAAATAAAAAATGATTATATACTCACCTACGCCGCCTTTCCCGCTCCTCGCGATGCAACCGCCACGTTCCGTTGGCACGGATGGTCTGGCAGAAGGACCTGCCGTGACATCACGGTCATGTGCCTGCGAGAGCAGGACCTGCCGTGACGTCAGGGTCATGTGACCGCGACGTCATCACAGGCCCTGCGCGCCTGCGCTAGCAGGCTGGGACCGGAAGCTGCCGCCTGTACCTCGCACAGGCGACAGAACTACAAGTATGGTGAGTATGTTAGAGCTACAAGGGGCCCTCGGATCGGAAGGTGAGTATGTTTATTTTTTATTTTTTAACCTGTCACATACGTGGCTAGGCAATATACTATGTGGCTGGGCAATATACTACGTGGCTCTGTGCTGTATACTACATCGCTGTGCAATATACTGCGTGGCTCTGTGCTGTATACTACATCGCTGTGCAATATACTGCGTAGCTCTGTGCTGTATGCTACGTCACTGGGCAATATACTACATGGCTGGGCAATATACTACGTCGCTGGGCAATATACTACGTGGCTGGGCAATATACTACATCACTGGGCAATATACTACGTCGCTGGGCAATATACTACATGGCTGGCCAATATACTACGTCGCTGGGCAATATACTATGTGGCTGGGCAATATACTACGTCGCTGGGCAATATACTACGTCACTGGGCAATATACTACGTGGCTGGGCAATATACTACGTGACTGGGCAATATACTACGTGACTGGGCAATATACTACGTGGCTGGGCAATATACTACGTGGCTCTGTGCTGTATACTACGTCACTGGGCAATATACTACGTCACTGGGCAATATACTACGTGTCTGACCAATATACTACGTGGACTGTGCAATATACTACGTGGACATGCATATTCTAGAATACCCGATGAGTTAGAATCGGGCCACCATCTAGTCTAAAATAATCTCTCTCATTACTAGCAGGCTCTAACGACTTATTCTGCCCATAATTCAGTTTACACAAAAATTAAGCTCACACAAACACTGCAATATTCAATATCTCCACTGTTTTCTATTCCTGTGCCTGCAGTCAGGATTGCTTAATGCTGAAGTCTGCACCACACACAATGGTTCTCTCCTTCACTGACCCAACGGGACTGGACAATTACAGAAAGACAATACTAGAGCTCACCTTGGAGATCATCTGCCTGCTGACTGGAGAGGTGAGGGGCTCTGGGAATTATGAAACATGTCATCTCTATTAATAACAAAGTGGCATAGGTGGAGACATGAGAGGTTCTGAATATAAATAATGTGATTTCTCCATGTGCAGGATTGCACAGTAGCAAAAAAGACATCTAGTCAGTGTGTTACCCCCAGCAGCTGTCCTGCTGTATCAGAAGGATGGAGCAGAACCCAAAAACCTGTCATGGAGCTTCCAGCTCACTCACTTATACATATCAGAAACAATGATCAGAAGATCCTGGACCTCACCAACAAGATGATTGAGCTGCTGACTGGAGAGGTGAGCGCTGCTGGGAATACTGGGACATTATACAGTAACACAAGGGATGTGTCTGGATGATGACTGTATCATTGTGTGTCAGGTTCCTGTAAGGTATCAGGATGTCACTGTCCATTTCTCCATGGAGGAGTGGGAGTATATAGAAGGACACAAGGATCTGTACAAGGATGTCATGAAGGAGAACCATGAGATTCTCACATCCCTAGGTAAGAGGAACATTTTTTGTATAATAATCTTGCAAAATATAATAGGAGTTTATATATATATATTGAAATTGTACCAAATTTACAAACCGCTAATAGACAAAAACAATGTCAGAGACACACCCATTCTAATGATATTCCAAACACAAACACCAGCGCTGTCGTACAAGCAGGTATTCAAATGTATTTTCCAATTGAAATTAGACTTTTAGACATTTTCAGATTACAATGAAATGCTTATTATACCTGTTTATATTTCTACTAGCTGTTTCCAGCCAGCTAACGCTCGGCATGCTCATTGCTATCTAATTAACGCTGCTAGTGATTAAACTAAAGTAAATAATGACAACATTCAATAGCGCTTACGCAGGTGGTAAATTAACTTAAAATGAAGTTAATAACAATAATAATAATTAAAAATCAGAATAATACTAATACATTTTATTCACAGTGTAAAATCAAAAGCAAACTGAATTTGTGTGGTAATGTGTGAGGACGGAGCCTTGTGTGGTAATGTGTGGGGGATGGAGCCTCGTGTGGTAATGTGGAGGGACAGAGCCTCGAGTGGTAATGTGTGGGGACGCAGCCTCATGTGGTAATGTGTGAGGACGGAGCCTTGTGTGGTAATGTGTGGCGACGCAGCCTCATATGGTAATGTGTGAGGACAGAGCCTCGTGTGGTAATGTGTGGGGATGGAGCCTCGTGTGGTAATGTGGGGGGGCGGTATTATGTGTGGTAATATGGTGGGGGGGCGGGATTATGTGTGGTAATATGGTGGGGGGGCGGGATTATGTGTGGTAATGTGGTGGGGGGTGGGATTATGTGTGGTGATGGGGTGGGGGCGGAGCTACTGTTCAGGGGGTGGGATTATCTGTGGTAATGTGGTGGGGGGAGGGATTATGTGTGGTAATGTGGTGGGGGCGAGATTATGTGGTAATGTGGGGGGGCGGGATTATGTGTGGCAATGTGGTGGAGGCGGAATTGTGTGGCAATGTGGGGGTGGGATTATGTGTGGTAATGTGGTGGGGGGGATTATGTGTGGTAATGTGGTGGGGGGTGGGATTGTGTGTGGTAATGTGGTGGGGGCGGGATTGTGTGTGGTAATGTGGTGGGGGTGGGATTATGTGTGGTGATGTGGGGGGCGGGATTGTGTGGTAATGTGGTGCAGGGGTGGGATTATGTGTGGTGATGTGGTGGGGGGGCGGGATTGTGTGGTGGGGGGTGGGATTATGTGTGGTAATGTGGTGGGGGGGCGGGATTATGTGTGGCAATGTGGTGGGGGGTGGGATTATGTGTGGTAATGTGGTGGGGGGCGGGATTATGTGTGGTAATGTTGTGGGGGGGTGGGATTTTGTGTGGTAATGTGGTGGGGGCGGGATTATCTGTGGTAATGTGGTGGGGGGCGGGATTATGTGTGGTAATGTGGGGGGCGGGATTATGTGTGGTAATGTGGGGGGCGGGATTATGTGTGGTAATGTGGGGGGGCGGGATTGTGTGTGGTAATGTGGTCGGGGGGCGGGATTATGTGTGGTAATGTGGGTGGCGGGATTATGTGGGGTAATGCGGTGGGGGGGCGGGATTGTGTGTGGTAATGCGGTGGGGGGGCGGGATTGTGTGTGGTAATGCGGTGGGGGGGTGGGATTGTGTGTGGTAATGTGGTGGGGGCGCGATTGTGTGTGGTAATGAGGTGGGGGCGGGATTATGTGTGGTGATGTGGGGGGGCGGAGCTACTGTGCAGGGGGCGGGATTAGCGAGTAATCACGATGCCTCTTATATATATAGATAGCTCTCCACTGAGTGATTGTGCCTACAATTTTTTTTTATGTGTAATATGTAATTAAATACATGATGTTGAACTATGAGACATTTGTTGCACCTTAATTTTGTTTGTGTTTTGGATAAAATTAAACCAAATGTTTCAAAATGTGGCTAGACATCAAAAATATCATTTTCTTATACCACCTCATTGCTTTCATTTTACGTTTTGACACTTTAAAACTAATGTAGATATCAAAATTAAAATACATAAAAATACATAGTAATATAGTTAGCAAGGCCGAAAAAAGACATTTATCCATCCAGTTCAGCCTATATTCCATCAGAATAAATACCCAGATCGACGTCCTTCTAAAGAACCTAATAACTGTAAGATACAATATTGTTACGCTCCAGGAAGACATCCAGGCCTCTCTTGAACCCCTCAACTGAGTTCGCCATCACCACCTCCTCAGGCAAGGAATTCCAGATTCTCACTGCCCTAACAGTTAGGCTATGTGCACACGTCAGGATTTCTTGCAGAAATTTCCTGAACAAAACCGGACATTTTCTGCAAGAAATCCGCATGCGTTTTTTCTCGTGGTTTTTTTCGCATTTTTTGTGCGTTTTTTTTCCGGAGCTTCCCAATGCATTAAATAGCGTCAAAACCCCCCAAAATCCGCAAAATTAATGAACATGCTGCGTTTTTTACCACGATGCGTTTTTTTCACGGAAAAAACTCATCATGTGCACAAAAATTGCAGAATGCATTAAAAATGATGGGATGCTTATGTATGCGTTTTGTAAGCGTTTTTACCACGGAAAACGGCCGAAAAAAAGCGAAACATCCTGAACATGTGCACATAGCCTAAAGAATCCTCCTCTATGTTGGTGGAAAACCTTCTCTCCTCAAGACGCAGAGAATGCCCCCTTGTGATCGTCACCTTCCTTGGTATAAACAGATCCTCGGAGAGATATTTGTATTGTCCCCTTATATACTTATACATGGTTATTAGATCGCCCCTCAGTCGTCTTTTTTCTAGACTAAACAATCTTAATTTTGCTAATCTCTCTGGGTATTGTAGTTCCCCATCCCTTTTATTAATTTTGTTGCCCTCCTTTGTACTCGCTCTAGTTCCATTATATCCTTCCTGAGCACTGATGCCCAAAACTGTACACAGTACTCCATGTGCGGTCTAACCAGAGATTTGTACAGAGGCAGTATAATGCTCTCATCATGTGTATCCAGACTCCTTTTAATGCACCCAATGATCCTGTTTGCCTTGGCAGCCGCTGTCCAACACTGGCTGCTCCAGGTAAGTTTATCATTAACTAGGATCCCCAAGTCCTCCTCCATGTCAGATTTACTCAGTTACTTGATGCAGGTCAATTACATTCATTTTGTTTCTCTAGGCATACTTTTAAAAGAGGATTTGTTTTCAAAACTTATTTCTTTATTGATTTTTTTAATACATAGATAGGACAATGTTAGCAATGTTCTTCTCAAAAGCTATTGTCTGTTCTCTATAGATTACATATAGATTTAAATCACGATGCTCCCTCCTAAGAAAATAATAATAACAGCTATACTTGGCTCCGGTGCGGGTGCCATTCCAGGGGTGTTGGCACTGGCTTTCCTGGGGTTAATGTGACGTTATGTCACGTGAGCCCTGCATCCAATCAGCAGATGCTTCACTCTCCTCTGCTTCCTGACTTAACTGATATCTGAAGGAAGTCACAGCTGCAAGTGCTGTCTCACTTCCTCTGGATGTCTGATATTTCTGAGGAAAGGGAGAATGAAGTCAACGCTGCAGGGCTCACGTGACATACAAATGTCAGACCAGTACTGGAAGTGTCAGTGCTGACACCAGAGATGAGTATAACTGTGATTATTTTATGAAGGGAGATCATAGTGATTGAGAAGGGGTTGTTTGGGTAGTGGACTACCCCTTTAAACCCATGAGGAATAGCTGAATTTTGCCAGATAAAGCAAAAATAAGAAATTAAGATATAATAAATAGATAAAAAAAATGACTGACATTTTATTAAAAATAACAAATCACAACATCGCTTTTCTTCTCAGCAGATGGCTATAAGAAGGAACCAGAAGGACGTATCTTGTTATCTTCAACATTTGGAGGAAAAGAGAGCAATATCACTAAAGATGCTTTTAAAGGAAATCTCATTACCCCTAATATCTGTTCACTTCGTCAAGACGGATCAATACATTCTGATCCCTCTAATGAAAAGCAATTGTTTTCTGAGCAGTCAAAAATTGTAACACAAAGTACAAGTTATAGAGAAGGTCAAATATATCCATCCTCTGAAAGTGACTGTGGTAACTTCATCCAGTCTTCATACATGGGAGAATGGCTGCTTAAGTATTCAGAAAATGGAGAATGCTTTACACAAAACACCAGCATAAATTTGTTTTTGTGCACAGAATGCAGGAAATGTTTTAACCAAAACTCTTTTCAAGAAATCGACTTGGAGGAGAAGCCATATTCATGTTCAGAATGTGGAAAACGGTTCACCCAGAAAACAGGTCTTGTTGACCATCAGAGAAGCCACACAGGAGAAAGGGCGTTTCCATGTTTAGAATGTGGGAAAAGTTTTTCCCGGAAGTCACTTCTTATTCGACATCATAAAAGTCACACGAGAGAGAAAATGTTTCAGTGTTCAGATTGCGGCAAATCTTTTGTCTACAAATCAGATCTTTTTAAACATCAGAAACGTCACACAGGGGACAAACCGTTTTCATGTTCTGAATGTGGAAAATGCTTTTTCCTGAAATCTGACCTTGTTAGACATCAGAAAGTCCACACAGAGGAAAAGCTGTTTTCATATAACAGGATAGTTTTAGCTAAGGAACCAAATCTCCTTGAACCTCAGACAAGTGACACAGTACAGAAACTGTTTTCATGTCCACATTGCAGAAAATGTTTCAACAAAAAATCAGATCTTAATAAACACTGGAAAATTCACATAGGAGCAAAGACATTTCCATGTTCAGAATGTGGGAAATATTTTTTTCATAAATCTGAGCTTTCACGACATCAGAAAAGTCATACAGGAGAGAGGCTGTTTTCATGTCAAGAATGTGGCAAAGGTTATATTCATAAAACTGGTCTTGTGCAACATCTGAGAACTCACACGGGGCAGAATCTGTTTCCTTGTTCCGAATGTCGGAAATGCTTTACCAACAAATCGGCTCTTGCTCGTCATTTAAAGGTTCACACAGGGGAGAAGCCTTTTGCATGTTGTGAATGTGGGAAATGTTTTGCACATAAATCTGGACTCATTGACCATCAGAGAATTCACACTGGTGAGAAGCCGTTTCTCTGTACAGAATGTGGGAAATGCTTTAGCACCAGATCAGATCTTACTAGGCATCAAAAAATCCACACACGGGAGAAACTGCTCACGTGACCCAAGTTTTATAAAGGTTTGATCAAACAGTGTTTGATCCAAGTGTTATCTATTGAAATTCAGTCTGTGGATCCAACCCAACCTGACGCACAAAGATTACATAAATTGCCTAGAGGTTATAGCTGTGCTCACATGATGCATTCCTGAAATATCTTTTTTTTGCTGTGATTTGTCAAAAATGTGGTAAAATTGCTGCATTTTACTAGAAAAATTGCAAAAAAAACCCCCAATGTGATCACATCGTGTGTATACGACCTAATAGTCAGGCCACACCGCGTGGTATTGCAGAAACAAATGTGGGTTTTGATGGTTTTGGGTACATTCCCTGTTGCATGTTTGGTAGTAAAAAAAAAAATAAAATCATCAAAACCATGCTCAGCTTAAAGGGGTTGTCTGGTCCAAATCAATAAGTCTGCACACACTATGTGCTGCGGGGATTCACTGGTTTCTGGACCGGGACAAGAGGGTAACACATCTCTCGGAACTGTCCTACTCGGGGAAAAGAAGCAAAAGGGATGGCCATTAAACTAACGCGCCCCATGGTCAACTAGCCTACCATGGGGCTTTACACCCCTAGGAGAGGGATGAAGATTCTGAAGATATAGTTTCTGAAAGATCTACCTGGGTCAAGTTTAATGGGCAACGAATAAGCTATTTGATGGACACCGGCTGAGGCGGCAGCCAGGGCTATATAACGTGACTGGAGGGTATGAAAATACTCCCAACCAGAGCCCATCCCGTGGAAGCGGCTTCGCTCTATACATTTTATGGAGCGAGGCTGCACCCTCTAGTCAGCCACTCATACCGGACAGCCGTGTCACTTGTCAGGGCACGGCCTTGCTCAATACAAGTCTGTGGAGCATGGCTGCACCCACTGGATTTGCTCTGGCCGTAAGTATGCATAATTCATACATAACACAAAACAAGGCACAGTAAAACAAAAAAATACTCTGTTGCAAAAAATATCAGTAAACAGCAAGTGCTAATAAAAGGATGGAAAAACACAGGGTATTTGGTTAATACGTTTTTTGCAAAAAATGTTTATTAAGCCACTCTACCAAAAGTCAAGGTATACCCGTATTAGAGCAGTCCTAACTAATGTATGTAATCCCTATCTGATGTATTTAAAAACCTGGTCATATGTATAGTACCTATATGAGCAGGATTCAGAAAGGTAATGTCCAATGTGGACACGCAGCATAGAATGGATTTTATGTGCACGGCTCACAAGGAGGGGTGGAAACCTCCCTAGTCTTGTAGAAACAAGAAAACAATTGGTTAAAACAAAAACACATGAGCCGTGTACATGGTGAACAAGCCTGTAGGGACATTGTTCACACCACCAGGAAACTGAAACACAAAAAAGGCATAGTAAAACCAAAAAAATACTCTGTTGCAAAAAATATCAGTAAACAGCAAGTGCTAATAAAAGGATGGAAAAACACAGGGTATTTGGTTAATACGTTTTTTGCAAAAAATGTATATTAAGCGACTCTACCAAACGTCAAGGTATACCTGTATTAGAGCAGTCCTAACTAATGTATGTCATCCCCATCTGATGTATTTAAAAACCTGGTCATGTATAGATATGAGCAGGATTCAGAAAGGTAATGTCCAATGTGGACACTCAGCATAGAACAGTTTTTATGTGCACGGCTCGCAAGGAGGGGTAATTCATACATATCCTCTGGTCATGGCTCAGGATTGGCGGATCCTCGCAGCGCACAATGTGTGTGCTGGTGGATTCATAAGTCATACTGAGTAACTGAAGGCTCATCGATTTGGATAGGACAACCCCTTTAATGCCTCATTTAGATGTCCGTTTTTTTTCCCACAGAACATGCACGCATTATAACCAATGGAGCGGTTCACATGTCTGTGCTTTTTGCAGAAAGTCTGTTCATGAAAAAAAACAACAAAATCCCGGAGACTATGAGACTGTGAAAATTACTGACAGCTCACATTGCCGTCCGTGTGCTGTCAATTTTTAGCACCAAAATGTGTAAGAGACACTTTGCAAATTCTCATTTTTTTCTGATATGAGAAAATCATAGATGAAAGACAATTAAAGGGAACCTGTCACCCCGTTTTTTCAGTATGAGATAAAAATACCGTTAAATAGGGCCTGAGCTGTGCGTTACAATAGTGTATTTTGTGTACCCTGATTCCCCACCTATGCTGCCGAAATACCTTACCAAAGTCGCCGTTTTCGCCTGTCAATCAAGGTGGTCTGGTCAAATGGGCGTGGTGACATCGCTGTTTCTTCCCCCAGATCTTGCTTATCTTTCCGTTGGTGGCGTAGTGGTTTGCGCATGCCCAACTG
Source organism: Ranitomeya variabilis (assembly GCF_051348905.1). NCBI lineage: Eukaryota > Metazoa > Chordata > Amphibia > Anura > Dendrobatidae > Ranitomeya > Ranitomeya variabilis. The sequence goes on along the minus strand of NC_135235.1, from coordinate 412,435,542 downwards.
CCGAATCCACTGCGCAGGTGAAGAAAAAGAGCGCGATCTGCGCTATTCCCCTGGTTATCGGTGGGGGCGGTCATCTTCCTGAGGCCGCGCGTGCGCAGATGGAGTGCTCTGCTGCCTGGGGCTTCAGGAAAATGGCCGCGGGATGCCGCGCGTGCGCAGATGGAGATCGCGGCGGCCATTTTTCTGAAGCCGAGATGCGAATCGTGTTGCGTCGGACCGTCGCCACCAAAAAACGTTGCTTGTAACGTTTTTTGGTGCGTCGTCTGCAGCATTTCCGACCGCGCATGCGCGGCCGGAACTCCGCCCCCGCCTCCCCGCACCTCACAATGGGGCAGCGGATGCGTTGGAAAACTGCATCCGCTGCCCCCGTTGTGCGGCGCATTCACAGCTAGCGTCAGTGCGCCGCAACGTCGCATAGCGACGTGCAGTGCACGACGCTAGTGTGAAAGTAGCCTAACAGTGCCATCTCTTTTTTGTTTTTTTTCAGGGGTAGCAGTAGTACCTATGACAGTCTATGGGGCTGTTCACATTTCAGATTTTTACCTCAGCCCGAGTGGTCCATTCAAAGTTGCAGAGATACAGCTGCTTCTCAAAAAATTAGAATATCATCAAAAAGTTATTTTATTTCAGCTTTTCAATACAAAAAGTGCAACTCATATTATATAATCATGACAAACAGAGTGATCTATTTCAAGTGTTTATTTCTGTTAATGTTGATGATTATGGCTTACATCCAATGAAACCCAAAAGTCATCTCAGTAAATTAGAAGAATTACCAAAATACTCCTGCAAAGGCTTCCAAAGAGTTTAAAAAGGTCCATTAGTCTGTTTCAGTAGGCTCCACAATCATGGGGAAGACTGCTGACTTGACAGATGTCCAGAAGGCAGTCATTGACACACTCCAAAAGGAGGGTAAGCCACAAAAGGTCATTGCTAAAGAAGCTAGCTGGTCACAGAGTGCTGTATCCAAGCATATTAATGGAAAGTTGAGTTGTAGTAAAAAGTGTGGTAGAAAAAGGTGCACAAGCAACCGGGAGAACCTCAGCTTTGAAACTATTGTTATGAAAAGGCCATTCAAAAATATGGGGGAGATTCACAAGGAGTGGACTGCTGCTGGAGTCATTGTTTCAAGAGCCACCACACACAGGCGTATCCAGGACATGGGCTACAAGTGTCACATTCCTTGTGTCAAGCCACTTATGATCAATAGACAATGCCAGAAGCGTCTTATCTGGGCCAAGGAGAAAAAGAACTGGACTGTTGCTCAGAGGTCTAACATGTTGTTTTCAGATGAAAGTAAAGTTTGCATTTCATTTGGAAATCAAGGTCCCAGAGGCTGTAGGAAGAGTGGAGAGGTACACAAGCCAAGCTGCTTGAGGTCTAGTGTGAAGTTTCCACAATCAGTGATGGTTTGGGGAGCCATGTCATCTGTTGATGTAGGTCCATTGTGCTTTATCAAGACCAAAGTCAGTGCAGCCGTCTACCAGGAAATTTTAGAGCACTTCATGCTTACCTCTGCTGACTAGCTTTTTGGAGATGGAAATTCCATTCTCCAGCAGGACTTGGCACCTGCCCACACTGCCAAAAGTACCAATACCTGGCTTAAAAACAACAGTATCACTGTGCTTGATTGGCCAGCAAACTCGCCTGACCTTAAAGTATTGTCAAGAGGAAGATGAGAGACACCAGACCCAACAATGCAGATGAGCTGAAGGCTGCTATCAAAGCAACCTGGGCTTCCATAACACCTCAGCAGTGCCACAGGCTGACCACCTCCATGCCACGCTGCATTGATGCAGTGATTTTTTCAAAAGGAGCCCTGACGAAGTATTGAGTGCCTTTACTGAACATACATTTCAGTAGGCCTACATTTTGGATTTTAATTTCATTTTTCAAGCTGATGTTATAAAGTATTCTAATTTACTGAGATAATGACTTCTGAGTTTTCATTGGTGTAAGCCATAATCATCAACATTAAAAGAACAAAACACTTAACACTTGAAGTAGATCACTCGGTTTGTAATGACTATTTATGAGTTTCACTTTTTGTATTGAAGAACTGAAATAAATTAACTTTTTGATGCTATTCTAATTTTGTGAGAAGCACCTGCATGTCCGATATTGATCAGTGTTGGATCAAAATGGACAATGCAAGTCTATTGGTCAGTGTAAAAAAAAATCTGACCGCATTCGGATACCCTCCAAGTGGTCTCCATTTTTCCCTGACTGAGGAGAAGGTGGAAAACCTTTTTTTTTTCACATGAGTCAATAGAACCCTATTACATTTTTATCAAACCCTGGTGAAAATTACTAATGAAATGGTGAAAAAACAACTGATGTGTGAATGTGGCCTTAGGGCGGCTCATGCAGACATCCGTGCAAATTGGTTCAAGCACGGATTGGCTACAGCTCTCAACACCCGAGTGTGACAACCTCATAGAATTATAGGAAGCTGTCACACTCGAGTCAGCAGACCCGTGGCCAGTCTGTGCATTGCGGTCAGAGATCAGACTGATTTGTTGGGACATCTGCATGAGCCCTTACAATGAAGAAGAAGTGATCAGTATTTATACAGGTACTTAATCAGTAATTATACCATTACTGTCAAACATCACAATCCATCATTATATCGACATTCTAGGTGTCATGTAGCCCTTGCACTTCAGTAAATAGATTACAAAACAATTCATGTCTCATTTTCTACAACAATGAGGATCTTCTAATCCAACAAGTGGTTTATAAGTATAAGTGATTTACCAGTGTTTTCTACCCACTAGTGGCTCCAGTCATAAAAAAAGCACAGGTTCAGTGATGTAATTGTACAAAATTCCTCTACCCGGAGTATTCCTGGTGTCCACAGCGTGCGCGGAATGACGCATGTCCATGAATGCTATCTGCCATACATAGTAGAAAAGGAGGGGGAGAAAGCCAAGTGTCCACTTACTGGGAAACAGTCCTGTCCATCACGTCACAAGTGTACCTAAAAGAGAAACAAATTACTCTTGGAAGAGGCTGTAAGCTGGGTTATACCCCCTAATTAATGTATCTGCCAAAGTATAGCGCACATAATGAGAGCATGGCACAAAGGGCTGTCACTCTACATGACAAATGATGCTATATACTATTTTCTGCAGATATAGAGTTAATCTACAGAAAATAGCGTGCCCGGTCGCTGTACAAAAAGTGTAGCAGCCAGGAGAAAATTAACTTAATTCCTCTTGGGAGTCGCCACCTTTCAGGCATATTTCAAGCATTTTGCAGTGAGAAATTAGTATTTGATCCCTCTGGCAAAAAAGACTTAGGGTATGTGTCCACGTTCAGGATTGCATCAGGATTTGGTCAGGATTTTCCATCAGTATTTGTAAGCCAAAACCAGGAGTGGGTGATAAATGCAGAAGTGGTGCATATGTTTCTATTATACTTTTCCTCTAAGACTATGTCTCCACGTTCAGGATGGCCGGCGGTATCGCCGCAGCGGTGAAGCCGCTCGGCGCTAAGCCCCGCCCCCTTTCTGGGACGCGATCATGCCGGATGTGTTAACTCTTCACATCCGGGATGATCGCTCTGTCCCATAGGGCCCTGTGATATGCCTTGCGGGGACGCTGCGTCCCCGCAAGGTGTACGGACATGCTGCGATCTGAAAAGACGCGCAGCATGTCCGGAGTCGCAGGGCCGCCGCGTGCGGGTTTCCACGCATAGTGGAGACGGGATTTCATAAAATCCCCTCCACTATGCTGGAACATCTGGACGCTGCTTTTTTGATGCTGCAGCTCTGCGCAGCGTCAAAAAAGCAGCGTTTCCTGACCGTGGAAACATACCCTAATTGTTCCACTCCTGGTTTTGGCTTACAAAAACTGATGAAAAATCCTGATGCAATCCTAAACGTGGACACATACCCTTAGGGTATGTGTCCACGTTCAGGATTGCATCAGGATTTGGTCAGGATTTTACGCAGGTAAAATCCTGACCAAATCTACACCTGAGGTCACTGGCAGGTCACCTGTGTTGTTCTTGCGTTGTTTCAGTATTGTAAGGACATGCTGCATTCTTAAAAGATGCGCCGCATGTCCGTTTCCGCGGGTGTGCCGCATGCGTCTTTTAATGCATAGTGGAGACGGGATTTCATGAAATCCCCTCCACTATGCTGTAACATCTGGACACTGCGTGTTTGACGCTGCGGCTCTACGCAGCGTCAAACACGCAGCGTTTCCTGAACGTGGAAACATACCCTGAATATTTGGTGGCAAGCACAGCAGTCAGATGTTTTTTTGTAGTTGATAATGAGGTTTGCGCACATGTCAGGAGGAATTTTGATCCACTCCTCTTTGCAGATCATCTCTAAATCATTAAAGGGAAGCTGTCACCTGAATTTGGCGGGACAGGTTTGCGGTCATATGGGCGGGGTTTTCGGGTGTTTGATTCACCCTTTCCTTACCCGCTGGCTGCATGCTGGCCGCAATATTGGATTGAAGTTCATGCTGTGTCCTCCGTAGTACACGCCTGCGCAAGGCAAGATTGCCTTGCGCAGGCGTGTACTACGGAGGACACAGCATGAACTTCAATCCAATATTGCGGCCAGCATGCAGCCAGCGGGTAAGGAAAGGGTGAATCAAAAACCCGAAAACCCCGCCCATATGACCACAAAAGTGTCCCGCCAAATTCAGGTGACAGGTTCCCTTTAACATTTTGAGGCTGTCGATTGGAAACTCGAAGCTTCAACTCCCTCCATACGTTTTCTATGGGATTAAGGTCTGGAGACTGGCTAGGCCACTCCATGACCATATTGTGCTTCTATTTGAGCCACTCCTTTGTTGCCTTGGCTGCATGTCTTGCTGGAAGACCCAGCCACCATCCATTTTTAATGTCCTGGCAGAGGGAAGGAGGTTGTCACTCAGGATTTTATGGTACATGGCTCCATCCATTCTCCCATTGATGCGGTGAAGTAGTCCTTTGTTCTTAGCAGATAAACACCCCCAAAACATAATGTTTCCACCTCCATGCTTGAGAGTGGGAACAGTATTCTTTGGGTCATAGGCAGCATTTCTCTTCCTCCAAACACGGCGAGTTGAGTTAATGCCAAAGAGCTCAATTTTTGTCTCATCTGACCACAGAACCTTCTCCTAATCACTCACAGAATCATCCAGGAGTTCACTGGGAAACTTCAGACGGGCCTGCACATGTGCCTTCTTGAGCAAGGGGACCTTACGTGCACTGCAGGATTTTAAACCTTTACGGTGTAATGTGTTACCAATGGTTTTCTTGGTGACTGTGCTCCCAGCTGCCTTGAGATCATTAACAAGTTCCCCCGTGTAGTTTTAGGCTGATCTCTCACCTTCCTCATGATCAAGGATACCCCACAAAGTGAGATTTTGCATGGTGCCCCAGATCGATGTCGATTAACAGTCATTTTGTAGCAGAAACAAAGACAAAAGTGAACGGCACTGCCCGAAAACTTGTTGATTAAATTAAAGCCGGTGTATTAAGTCATTTTTGTCCAAAAGACAGCCACATTATATGATTCTGGGTGCAACTCCATGGAAAATCAGATTTGTTCCATAGTGTGAAGAAAATAAAAAATGGAATGCACTCACCGATCTCAAAAGGCAGCTTTTATTGAATCTTCATAAATAAAACTTCAGGGCCGGGGGAAGAGGAGTGGAGCTCGGGCGAGCAGGAGGAGACGACGGCCGTTTCGCGCAGTGCTTGCGCTTCAACGGGTCTGCATGAGTGAGGGCTGGGCGGTGAACAAGATATGTCAGCTAGCAGACACATCCCCCACCCCCGCCCTCCCACTTGCCGAGAAATACACACATTAAAAAGCACTCATTAAAAACAAAAGAGAAAAGCCAAAATTGCACACCATAAATGACATAGGGAGATAATCATAGGAGTTGCTGGCAAAACAAAAAACTTCTTATCTAAACAGCTAACAGAGCCATTACCATTAATAAAATTACCAAAAAGACTTTGCGAATACATCTGAATATATATAAATACAAAACCTCACTATTTGGCAGCAATATTAAAGGAAAAATTGCAAAAACATTTTTTTACAAAAAAAAAAAAAAATTGCAGAGACTTTTTTTTACAGTCATTTTGTATTTCTTCCTTTCTTATTATTGCACCAACAGTTGTCGCCTTCTCACCCAGCGTCTTACTTATGGTTCTGTAGCCCATTCCAGCTTTGTGTAGGTCTATGATTTTGTCCCTGACATCCTTAGAAGGCTCTTTGGTTTTTCCCATGTACTAGAGGTTACAATCTGACTGATTAATTGAGTCTGTGGACAGTAGTCTTTTAGAAAAGTGACTATGTAAGACAGCCATCTTTAATGCAGGTAACGAGTGGATTAGGAGGGTTTAACTGGTCTGTAGGAGCCAGAACTCTTAATAGTTGGTAGGAAATCAAATACTTATTTCCTCCTGCAAAATTCAAATAAATTTCTATAATTTATGCAATGTGATTTTCTGGATTTTATTTTTGATATTCTACCTCTCAATGTTAAAATTGACCTACTCTTAAAATTATAGACTGTTCATGTCTTTGTCAGTGGGCAAACTTACAAAATCAGCAAGGGATCAAATAATTATTTCCTTCACTGTAGACCCTTTCAAGTGAATGGGTCTGTGCACATGTTAGTGTGTTTCCATGGACCGTGTATCCGTGGGCAAAACACACTGATGTCTGTTTTTTACCGTCCTTACGGGCCGTAAAGCGTCCTGCACACTTGCACATGGAGAACAGACATGAATGTCATCCGTGTGACATGCACCGGCACCAGTGAAGAAGCACTACAGAAATCCAGGTGCTGAAGATGCTCTCATCATTCTCCCCTGCTCTGCCGGCGATCAGCGTGAGCAGGGGAGAATGAAGAGTTATATTTAACTGATAACAGTGACAACAAGCGGCAGCTGATGGGACTATTACTGCCATCAGCCTACGCCTGCTGCCGCTAATAACAGTGACAGCAGGAGCGGATGATGGGAGTATTTATCAGCCAGCTCCTGCGCTATAAGGCTATGTGCACACGTTGCGGATTCATGTGCGGATATTTCAGCACCGTTTTTGCAAAATCCGCAGGTAAAATGCACTGCGTTTTACCTGCGGATTTCCTGCGTTTTTTGTGCGATTTCACCTGCGTTTTACCACCTGCGGATTCCTATACAGGAACAGGTGTAAAACGCTGCGGAATCTGCACAAAGAATTGACATGCCGCAGAAAATATAACGCAGCGTTTCTGCGCGGTATTTTCCACACCATGGGCACTGCGGATTTGGTTTTCCATAGGTTTACATGGTACTGTAAACCACATGGAAAACTGCTGTGGATCCCCAGCCAAATCCGCAACATGTGCACATACTCTAAATAAATAATAATAAAAAAAACTGACATGAGTTCCCCTCTATTTTCTATAACCAGCCAGGCAAAACTCAAAGCTGGGGGCTGCAACTCTCAGCTGTCAGCTTCAGCAAGGCTAGTTATCAAGAATACAGGGGTCCCCACGCTGTTTTTTATTTAAATAAATAAGTTTAAAAAAAAAACAACAGCGTGGGGTCCCCCCCATTTTTGAAAACCAGCCTTGCTAAAGCTGACAGCTGGTATTCTCAGGCTGGTAAGGGGCCATTGATATAGGTTCCCCTCTGCCTAAAGATAGCAGCCCGCAGCAGCCCAGAAAAGGCGCATCTATTAGATATGCCAATTCTGGCGCTTTGCCCGACTCTTCCCACTTGCCCTGTAGCAATTGAAGTTCATGTTTGTGGGGTTGATGTCACTTTTGTATTGTCAGGTGACATCAAGCCCACGGCTTAGTAATGGAGAGGCGTCTATAAGACACCTATCCATTACTAATCCTATAGATACATGGTAAATAAAGACACAGCCATAATAGTATTTTATTAGAAATAAAACAGAACACAGTTGTCCATTTTTATTTAAAAATAACAAACAGTTATACTCACCTACCGCCTATTCCACCGAAGCCCTCGTCGTCTGCAATAAAACTAAAATAAAAAACAATATCCCTCACCTGTCCATCGTTCTGTCTGACGCCGTAATCCATGTCAAGGGGATAGTTTTCAACCTGGACGGTGCCAAGATGCGACCGTCCAGGCTGAGAATCACTGGTGAATGAGCTGCGGCGAGCTCAGCATCATTGACCAGCAGTGATATCGTGGTTACCACTGGTAAGAGAGACTGCGTTACCAGGAGGGCTTAAGTGCGGTAACCTCTGCATCGTGGGAAAAAGTCAGTCATGAGGTCACCGCAGTTCAAGCTCAGTGATTTCACAGCAGATCACCGTGAGAATTTTCCTCTGTCAACAAGCTTTTTGGAGATGGAAATTTAATTCTCCAGCTGGTTAATAAACAACAGTATCACTGTGCTTGATTGGCCAGCAAACTCGCCTGACCTTAACCCCATAGAGAATCTATTGGGCATTGTCAAGAGGAAGATGAGAGACATCAGACCCAACAATGCAGACGAGCTGAAGGCTGCTATCAAAGCAACCTGGGCTTCCATAACATCTCAGCAGTGCCACAGTCTGATCGCCTCCATGTCATGCTGCATTGATGCAGTAATTGATGCCAAAGGAGCCCCGAAGTATTGAGTGCATTTAGTGAACATACATTTCAGTAGTCCAACATTTCGGATTTTAAAATCATTTTCCAAGCTGGTGGTATAAAGTATTCCAATTTACTGAGATAATGACTTTTGGGCTTTCATTGGCTGTAAGCCATAATCATCAACATTAACAGAAATAAACACTTGAAATAGATCATTCTGTAACGACTGTATATAATATATGAGTTTCACTTTTTGTATTTTGTGAGAAGCACCTGTATGTATCTTGGGAAAAAAAACCTTCTGCAGGCAGGAACTGGCAGCATGATCACATAGGTAATGAATTATATACACATTTGTCTGAAGTAATCCTGGTTCCTAAAAAAAAAATATTTTTTTTTAAACGGTGCCAGCCGCGCCTGTGCAGTTGCAGCTATCGGTGATCCAATAGCTGCTACTGTGCAGGCAGAGCTATCTTACTAGAGGAAAAAAATGTCATCCTCAAAGATGGTGGCGGTGGCGCCTACACAGTAGCAGCTATCGCTCACCATCATTAAATCAAAACTGAAAATAAAGATTAAACAACAAACACAAGACAGATTTAATCAACCAAGGTATCATTTTAATCAGTATAACGGCGCCGACCTGACACTGTCTGTAGGTTACTGTGCACAATCCTGCTGACAGGTTCCCTTTATGCCATCCGACGTACTATCACGTCCATGTGCCCTGGGCCCGTATGCCCATGGACAGGATAGTACGTCATGTGCATTTAGCCGCGCTCACGTGGGGAGCGCGGCTGATCGTGGTCAGCTGTCAGCTGATTCTCACAGCTGACACCCGGCACTAGGTGCCAGGAATGGTCACGGACCACTCCCGGCACTTTAACCCCCGAAACACTGCGATCAAACATGATTGCAGTGTTCTGGAGCTGACAGAGGGGCGGGGGGGGGGGGGGGTCCCGACTGCTGCCATGGAGACTTGATGTCGTCAAGATGACATCCGGGTCTCCAGACCTGAGAGACTTCCTGCCATGCGCAGTGATGACCAGGAATCTCTCAGGTCAGTGTAATAGAAGCTGCAGCACTGACAGCTTCTATAGCATGCAGATCTGCATGACATAGAAGTGATCAGCCTGCACAAAATGAATGTCCCTTAGTGGGATAAAGTGTAAAACTTCTAATGAAATAAAAAAAATTTTTTTAATTAACTGTAAAAATATTAAAATAATATTAAACAAAATATTTATTTGATCACTAAATAAATATTTAAATGAAAAAAAAATTCAAACAATAAAAGTACACATATTGGGTAACGCTGCATCCGTAACGACCAGACCTATAAAACTGTCCCACTAGTCAACCCCTTTAGTGAACCCCATAAAAAGAACAAGGCAAAAAACAATGCTTTATCATCACACCGCTGAACAAAAAGTGGAGTAACATGTGATCAAAACAGATATAAATAAATATGGTACCGCTGAAAACATCATCTTGTCCCACAAAAAAACGAGCCACCATACAGCATCATCAGCGAAAAAATAAAAAAGTTATAGCTGTCAGAATAAAGCGATGCAAATACAATTATTTTTTCTATTAAAAAAATCGGAATAAAAAGCGATCAAAAATGTCATGTTCCCGAAAATGGTACCAATAAAAACGTCAACTCTACCCACGAAAAACAAGACCACACATGACTCTGTGGGCCAAAATATGGAAAAATTATAGCTCTCAAAATGTGGTGATGCAAAAACTATTTTTTGCTATAAAAAGCGTCTTTAAGGCTTCTTTTACACTTGCCGTGATTTTTGCTGCCTGTTTTTGCCGGCCTTTTTTGCGGTCACGGTCTCCTGCAAAAACGGCCACAAAAATCTTGAGGATCGTTGTTTTTCTGGTTTCGAATACTAGGGAAAAAAATTTGAAAAAAAACACCGGCATTCCGCAAAAACGGGATTCACGGTGCACCGCAAAAACAAATGGGGGCCGTGTCCATAAGCCATGAAAAAAAATCGAGCAGGCTCGATATTTTTTTACGTCCGTAAATATGGCCCTCACGGCCATATGGTGTGCATTGTGTATTGGGGCCGCAAAAACGGGCCGCAAATACACGGCAAGTGTAAAAGAAGCCTAAGTGTGTGACAGCTGCCAAACATAAAATAGTAAATCAAACCCCCCCTTTATCACCCCCTTAGGGAAAAATAATAAAATAAAAAAAAATTATTTATTTCAATTTTCCCATTAGGGTTAGGGTTGGGGCTAAAGTTGGGGTTAGGGTTGGGGATAAGTTAGGGTTGGGAATAAGTTAGGGTTGGGGATAAGTTAGGGTTGGGGTTAGGGTTTGGATTAGGGGTGTGTTAGGATTAGGTTACCGTATTTTTTCGGCCTATAAGACGACTGGGCGTATAAGACGACCCCCAACTTTTCGGGGGTCATCTTATACACCGAGTGTCGTCTTATACAGTGTGTGCAGGGAGCGGTCCTGGACGGTTCCCAGGGTCTGGAGGAGAGGAGACTCTCCTTCAGGCCCTGGGATCCATATTCGTGTAAAAAAAAAAAGAATAAAAATATGGATATACTTACCTTCCAAAGGCCCCCGGAGTTCTCCCGGCTCTCCGCGATGCATGCAGCGGCTTCGGTTCCCAGGGATGCATTGCACGCCGCGAAGGACCTTTGTGACGTTGCGGTCAAATAAGTAAGTTTTATTATACTCACCAGGGAAGTGGGCCAGTCCGATGGGTGTCGCAGTTCCGGGTTCGGCGCCTCCCATCTACTTGCGATGCCGCCCACCAGTTGCTTCATCGCTCCCCGGCATCACGATCCTGCGCAGGCGTACTTATCTGCCCTGTTGAGGGCAGACCAAAGTACTACAGTGCGCAGGCGCTAGGAAAGGTCAGAGATGCCCAGCATCTGCGCACTGCAGTACTTTGCTCTGCCCTCAACAGGGCAGATAAGTACGCCTGCGCCGCAGCGTGATGTGGGACCCAGACCTGCGACACCCATCGGACCGCACCACCTCCCAGGTGAGTATAATAAAACGTATTTTTCCTATCTTTCAGGTCGGACTGGGGCTTATCTACAGCATTACAGAATGCTGCAGATAAGCCCTGAAAGGCGGTGGCCTCATCTTATAGCGGCCAAACCTGGTGACAGGTTCCCTTTAACAATGATGATGAGATACTGAAAGTTGTTACCAGTCATCATCAGACTGTGGCCCGTACAGGAACTCGAATGCTGATCAGATGTAGTCAGTATCACCAATAAACATTACATTCAGATACCTTATAGATGTCATCTCTGATTGGAGTCCTTCTCATCGCTTTCTTCTTCATCTGGTCCAGACACCATGATGACTTTCATATCCACAGCTCAACTAGGTAGACTTCCATCTTCTCTGCACCACATCCCTACATGGTGCCCTTAAAAATATTAAAAAATAACATTATAATGTCCCTGAATAATTTCCCCTCACTGTGCTCCCTACACAAAATACAGGGTGGGCATTGTCACTATGTGTGCTGTCACTCTATGACTTGCGAATCCTCACATTACGCGCACTGTGACAATTCTCTGGTGCCGGTGGTCATATGACCGCAAGAATGCGCCATGCATACTCACAACCACATTCCGACTAGATGGGGGCATCCTCACTCAATGCAATGTCAAGCTCGAAAGTGGCGGGGAGTATGCATACCACATACTTGCAGCCACATGACTGCCACCCCCAGAGAATCCTCACAGAGTGCAGGATTCACAAGTCTGCAGGCACATAGAGTGACTGCAGACTTAGGCCGCCGTCACACATGCGAGTTTTACGGACGTAAGAGCGCAGAAACTACGTGCGTAAAACTTGCATAACATACGGCACAATGCTTCTCAATGGGTCTCGTCCTATCAGCCGTATATTACGGATCCGTAATATACGGCGTTCTACGGCCGTACAAAATCGCAGCATGCTGCGTTTGTCAGCGTATTGCGCAAAAAAATCGCCAATGAAAGTCTATGGGGGCGAGAAAAATACGGATTCCACACGGACTAGCAGTGTGACTTGCGAGAAATACGCAGCGGTGTTAGTGAAAAGTCGGTAATTCAATTGCCGGCTTTTCATTTCTCCTGCCTAAACCCGACAGGATATGAGACATGGTTTACATACAGTAAACCATCTCATATCCCCTTTTTTTTTTGCATATTCCACACTACTAATGTTAGTAGTGTGTATGTGCAAAATTTCAGCGCTGTAGCTGCTAAAATAAAGGGTTAAATGGCGGAAAAAATTAGCGTGGGCTCCCGCGCAATTTTCTCCGCCAGAGTGGTAAAGCCAGTGACTGACGGCAGATATTAATAGCCTAGAGAGGGTCCATGGTTATTGGCCCCCCCTGGCTACAAACATCTGCCCCCAGCCACCCCAGAAAAGGCACATCTGGAAGATGCGCCTATTCTGGCACTTGGCCACTCTCTTCCCACTCCCGTGTAGCGGTGGGATATGGGGTAATGAAGGGTTAATGCCACCTTGCTATTGTAAGGTGACATTAAGCCAGATTAATAATGGAGAGGCGTCAATTATGACACCTATCCATTATTAATCCAATTGTTTGAAAGGGTTAAAAAACACACACACACACACACATGATTTAAAATTATTTTAATGAAATAAACACAGCCGTTGTTTTAATATTTTATTGCTCTCTCAATCCATTTGCAGACCCTCGCTTGGCAAAACAATAAACCCACAATATACATACCTTCTGCTGACCCGTCACGTCCCACGAGGTAATCCATCTGAAGGGGTTAAAATAATTTACAAGCAGGAGCCCTGCAAATGCAGCTGTGCTCGTGCTTGTAATTCCCCGGCGAATGAAGGAAATGTAGGTCATTGACCTACATTTCCTTCAGTCGCGGTGATGCGCCCCTGCTGGATGTTCTCATGAACTGCAGCCTGGGAATTTTTTTCCACGCTCCAGGTCATATGAGGACATCCACCAGGGGGCGCATCACCGCGACTGAAGGAAATGTAGGTCAATGACCTACATTTCCTTCATTCGCCGGGGAATTACAAGCACGAGCACAGCTGCATTTGCAGGGCTCCTGCTTGTAAATTATTTTAACCCCTTCAGATGGATTACCTCGTGGGACGTGACGGGTCAGCAGAAGGTATGTATATTGTGGGTTTATTGTTTTGCCAAGCGAGGGTCTGCAAATGGATTGAGAGAGCAATAAAATATTAAAACAACCGCTGTGTTTATTTCATTAAAATACTTTTAAATCATGTGTGTGTGTGTTTTTTAACCCTTTCAAACAATTGGATTAATAATGGATAGGTGTCATAATTGACGCCTCTCCATTATTAATCTGGCTTAATGTCACCTTACGATAGCAAGGTGGCATTAACCCTTCATTACCCCATATCCCACCGCTACACGGGAGTGGGAAGAGAGTGGCCAAGTGCCAGAATAGGCGCATCTTCCAGATGTGCCTTTTCTGGGGTGGCTGGGGGCAGATGTTTGTAGCCAGGGGGGGCCAATAACCATGGACCCTCTCTAGGCTATTAATATCTGCCGTCAGTCACTGGCTTTACCACTCTGGCGGAGAAAATTGCGCGGGAGCCCACGCTAATTTTTTCCGCCATTTAACCCTTTATTTTAGCAGCTACAGCGCTGAAATTTTGCACATACACACTACTAACATTAGTAGTGTGAAATATGCAAAAACAAAAAGGGGATATGAGATGGTTTACTGTATGTAAACCATGTCTCATATCCTGTCGGGTTTGGGAAGGAGAAATGAAAAGCCGGCAATTGAATTACCGGCTTTTCACAGATATCGCGCTGTAGTAAATATAAATACAGACTATATATATATATGTGTCTCAATGACATATATATATATATATACTGTATATATGTTTTCCCGAACATTTGAGCACATAAATCCATTAGATGTCGGTTTTGCAAGCCTGCGAGAAAATCTCGCAGTACGGATGCCATACGGATTACATACGGAGGATGCCATGTGCAAAATACGCTGACACACCCTGCCTACGGATCACTATTTTGGGAACATTTCTCCGTATTACGGCCGTAAAAAACGGACCGTATTGTCTTACGCCGAGTGTGACGCCGGCCTTATAGTTTGACACCAGACAACCCTTTGGTTATGTGCACACGTAAGAAAAGAGGTGCAGAATTTTCTGCACAAAATCCGCATCTCCTGTCAGAATCTGCAGCCGCTGTTTTTATGCGGATTTTGTGCGTTTTTATGCGGAATTGATGCAGATTTTGTGAGGATTTTCTGCGGTTTTTGCCACTGCGGATTTTTAACATGGAAGGGTGCAGAAATGCTGCAGATCCGCATCAAAGAAGTGACATGCACTTCTTTGAAATCCGCAGCAATTCCGCACTGATTTTTCCACACCATCTGCACAGCTATTTTTTTACCCCATTGATTAACATTGTACTGTGCATCACAGTGCGGATCTGCTGCGTTTCTGCGCGGAAAAATCCGCTGCGGATCCACAGCAAATCCGCATCGTGTGCACACAGCCTTTATGTTACATGGCCTCTACAGCCGCCCTTCTGAACTATAATGACTACACTGAACGCGATTATGAACTATACCTTCCATACTGTCCCCTCTCTTTCCAACTATGTTCTCCACACTGTCCTTCGTTAAGAAGTTTGACTGCCTCGCCACACTTTCCCTTTTTATGAACTATAACCACAACACTTATTAGCTATAACTGTTATCCTTACAAATAATGGCCTCCACACCTTCACGCTGTCCCCTCTGCACTGCTTACCCTCATGGTAAACCTATCTCCACACTGTCCCCATGTTCAGTATCCTCCCATGTTGCTCCTCTTCATACTGTCCCCATATGCAGCCCCCTCTTCATACTGTCCCCCACAAGCTGCCCCTTTCCATACTGTCACCCACATGCTTTGCCCTCCCCATACTGTCCCCCAAATGCTGCCCCTCTACATCCTGTCCACCACTTGCTCCCACATCTCCATACTGTCCACCATAAGAACCATAGTAGGCCGTTGACTTCCATAGTACACCATCAGATTTTGGGGGCTTAATAGGTTGAGACAGCCCTCTCCCTCTACCAAACACCTTTAATACAGTGACCAGTATTGACAGTTTCATCTGAGGGGTTAAACTATCAGAGACTAGCTTTATTGGTGTCTGGTTGTTACCTGATGCCCAAGGCTGCTCATACCAGGTTAGGCTACTTTCACACTAGCGTCACAATCTTGCCTTACGCTGGCGTGTACTCCGGAGGACAGAGAATGAACTTCAATCCATTATTGCGGCCAGCATGCAGCCAGCGGGTAAGGAAAGGGTGAATCAAACACCCGAAAACCCCGCCCATATGACCCCAAACCGGTCCGCCAAATTCAGGTGACAGGTTCCCTTTAAGAAATTATATGAAATATTTATTAATTCACATATATCACAGGTTAAAAAATGCAGGACAGGTAAAGGGGGCACCACAAAGCAGCGAGATGGGAGGTGTGAGCAGTCGTATATGAACAGGTTCATAATAAAAATATATATATACATATATACACACACATATACATTTTTTATAGTGTGTGTATATATATATATATATATATATATATATTCATAATATGTGTGCATGTATATATACACATATATATATATTATAAATGTACATTCTATATATCACCTCACCTACCTAATAATAACACCTTAGCTGTATCTACTAAGTATCACCCCACAGCTGAACTCCCCTAAAAAAAAATATGAAGTGGATGTGCCCCGCTGCCCATGCGCATTGTGCTGTACATCGTCTGTGCACAGCCAGCAAGGTGAAGCAGGTGCGCACACACGTTACTGCCCCGCCTGCTGCGCATCCACTCTGCGTCCTCACTATTCCTGCGCACACGGTAGAGACAATGCATAGATGTTTAAAAAAAGGCCACAACAAAATGGCCGCAGTTATAAGCTACCGGAGTGAAGCCGTCGGCCATCTTTGATTCGGGCATTTTCGGGATTCTCTGATCAGCGGTCACCAGGTAATGATCCCCTCACCGCAAATCACAGGTGCTGACCGGAAATGGTCCTGAGGAGGGACGAGCACTTCCGGGGCGTAGTGAGGGCAGCACATAGTGAAGGAATAAATGTCAGGTCAGTGAGTAGCAGCTGTCACTGTGTGTATAACACTGATTACCACACCTACATGGCATGCTGTCCATACACAGGTGTCACTTGTCAGGATGGTGGGGTCAGCCATACTGGGGGCTATGGCTGCATGTTATGGGTCCTGTGCCGCTCTACGCATTGATGCTAGGTATATATATGGCCACCACTGTTCTCTCCATAGTCACCATTGCTGTCACTATTCTATATGTGCTGTTATACCGCTGCCGTCAGTGTTCGGT
This sequence comes from Ranitomeya variabilis, assembly GCF_051348905.1. Classification (NCBI taxonomy): domain Eukaryota; kingdom Metazoa; phylum Chordata; class Amphibia; order Anura; family Dendrobatidae; genus Ranitomeya; species Ranitomeya variabilis. The sequence goes on along the minus strand of NC_135235.1, from coordinate 412,418,582 downwards.
TTTACACCCTCAGTATCGCCATATATATGTATACTTCTATGTGTGCGCACTATGGCTGATGTTGCGGCACGTGCACTGTGTTGTCTCATGTAACGGCCCCAATGGAAGTGGCAGCAACTTTCAATCTGATTTTAAAGGTTTTCAGAGTGGCAGGGTTTATGTGGCAGAGACCCTTTGTGGAACAGTAGGGGTGGTCCATCCGCTGGGAATCCCACCAATCCCGAAAGCAAGGTTGGGTCTGAAACACTCCATTCTCCAAATCAGTGATGGTCCCAGCAGTCTGAGCCCCACCCATCTGCATGGTACTTTATATACCTTTAAATGTTGGGAATTAGCCTTTAAAATAACCCCCCACTTTATGTGTTTGTGTTTTTTTAAATTTATTTATTTATTATGGGGAGGTAGTTAATGGAAAACATCAGCTTGATCCAGTCTTATCATTCTCCGTTGAAGTGCTGCTCATGCACATTCTTTGCTAGAAAGTTGCCATAGGATAAGGCGATGGCGTATTTTCACTGAAGGACCCCTTTAATACAACTCGCCATAATTGTACATCCCAGTCATGGTGAGCGCACAGTACCTCTGCAGGGGCTGCCTTTGTTTTACAGTCAACACTCCGCTCTAATGGGGATTTAACAGATATTTGCACATACCTGTAGGATGGGCCCCTGCAGTCACTCCTCCCTGCGGGCCCCACACACCCCAGTGCCACTTTGCAGATGTGGACGAGAATTTGTCTGAATAATAACATTTGGCATGTGATATATGCTTTTAGTACTTCTCCCATAAGAATTCCTCTCTACTGGGACCCACTAAAAATAAAATATGAATAACAATAAATTCCATTAAAAAGACCGTTCCGCGCCCTTTGTCAAATTAATAATTGTAGGTTGTGGGGTAGGTCTCCGGGCAGGGGGAGATACAAAGGCTTGGTTGTGCTGGGCACATGGGGCAATAATACTGGGAATCGCTCCTTCTCCTGTGTTTCCTACAATTTCTGCTTCCTGCTGTTTGCCAGCTTGGTGCATTAGTGCCAGGTCTAGGAAACAGCTAGGAAGAGCAGGTCATCAGATGGTGACCTTTGTGAGTAGCTCTGCTGGATGTAACCTTGGTAAGAAAGGTTGGGGACCACTGTGTAAGGCCGGGATCACACATACGCGAGATACGGCCGAGTCTCGCAGGTGAAAACCCAGCTCTGGCGCCAGCACTCCGGAGCGGAGCGTGCAGCCGCACAGCAATACATGGAGCCGCACGCTCCGCTCCGGAGTGCCGGCGCTAGAGCTGTTTTTACCTGCGAGACTCGGCTGTATCTCGCGTATGTGTGGTCCCGGCCTTAGGGTGAAAATCTGCTCTCTGCTGCAGGGGCATACTCACTATAGAATAAGACCTTGTCACTGCTATGGGGCCCGACTCTGTGCTACTTTGCAGCTGCCAATATGGGGCAATCGGTGCATAAAGATTTTTGCAACTTCCAATGAGGTCAGTGGTGTCTGTGCAAATTCCTATGGGCTGAGCTCCCTCTAGTGGTGGCTGCATGCAGCTAAGTTTATACACAGCGTGAAGGAAGCAGGGGATTAAAGAACCTGTCACCATGATTTTGTAATGTAAAGACATGGCTGTAATAATACCGATTACATTGATACATTTGGTGAAGAAATCCGGTCTGTTTTTCTTCAGTAATCAGCATTTGAAGTTTTCTACTAATTAGGTCTGCTCCTCCCTGTCTGTGATTCCACGGCCCCTCCGCCTACCTCCGGTCTGTGAATGACAGGTCACTGAGATCTCAAACAGAGGAGGCAGGCAGAAGTCTTCAAATGGTGATTAATTAAGGACAACAAGACGGATTTATTTACCCAAGGTATCAATGCAATCTATATTCCTGCGTCATTGCAGCCATGTCTTTACATTACAAAATCGTGGTGACAGGTTCTCTTTAGGAGCTGTATGGAGGAAAACCATCGGTGCCTCTCTGCCAGATGTAGCAGGCAGTGCTTACTCTTAGTACAAGATAAGTATTTAAGATGATACCTCAAGACAAAATAATTACAACTAAAGTTTTTAGAAACCTCGGCGCTCTGATTTTATGTTCTGTAAATATTTCAATTATTTTAATTTACCATCCAAATTTAGTCAAAACCTTTTAAAAAAAATTTTTCCCCACAGTCCAGATTCCTCATTGCTAACATCTCCCTCCCACAAAATTATGATCCCCTCATTGGCTGATCTTCCGGAGATACCGAAGAATCGCAGTGAGATTATTGACGGAGTATTAAACCTTACACTGGAGATTATCTTCCTGCTAACTGGAGAGGTGAGGAATTTTGGGAAATCTATAACTTGATGTAACTTTTCTATTATAATGGGGAAGTGACTACATGGGGTGAGCGATTCCGGGAGATGACATAAGTGTTGAACACTAGTGATGATCGAGTGTACTCGTTGCTCGGGTTTTCCTGAGCACGCTCGGGTGGTCTCCGAGTATTTGTGACTGCTCGGAGATTTAGTTTTTGTCCACGCAGCTGCATGATTTACAGCTGCTAGACAGCCTGAATACATGTGAGGATTCCCTAGCAACCTGGCAACTCCCACAAGTATTCAGGTTGTCCAGCAGCCGTAAATCATGCAGCTGAAGCAAGGAAAACTAAATCTCCGAGCACTTAAAAAAAACCAAAAAACACCTGAGCAACGAGTATACTCGCTCATCACTATTGAACACGTCAACAATTTTATAAGTAAATATATTTCTATAAGTACTCTTGACATGAAATTGTCACCAGATGTCAGTAACAACCCATCCAATCCACACAGGCAAAAAAATCAATCCATAGATGTCCATAAATTAAGTTATATGTAATAATGAGAAATGACAAAGGGAAAAATGATTGAACATACTTACTGAAATTTATTTAATACTTCATACACAAGTCTTTGTTGGTGTTGACAGCTTCAAGACGCCTCCTTTATGGAGAAACTAGTTGCATACATTGCTCAGGTGTGATTTTGGCCCATTCTTTCACACAAACACTCTTCAAATCCTTAACCCCTTCATGACCCAGCCTATTTTGGCCTTAATGACCTTGCCGTTTTTTGCAATTCTGACCAGTGTCCCTTTATGAGGTAATAACTCAGGAACGCTTCAACGGATCCTTGCGGTTCTGAGATTGTTTTTTCGTGACATATTGGGCTTCATGTTAGTGGTAAATTTAGGTCGATAATTTCTGAGTTTATTTGTGAAAAAAACGGAAATTTGGCGAAAATTTTGAAAATTTCGCAATTTTCACATTTTGAATTTTTATTCTGTTAAACCAGAGAGTTATGTGACACAAAATAGTTAATAAATAACATTTCCCACATGTCTACTTTACATCAGCACAATTTTGGAAATAAATTTTTTTTTTGCTAGGAAGTTATAAGGGTTAAAATTTGACCAGTGATTTCTCATTTTTACAACAAAATTTACAAAACCATTTTTTTTAGGGACCACCTCACATTTGAAGTCAGTTTGAGGGTTCTATATGGCTGAAAATACCCAAAAGTGACACCATTCTAAAAACTGCACCCCTCAAGGTGCTCAAAACCACATTCAAGAAGTTTATTAACCCTTCAGGTGTTTCACAACAGCAGAAGCAACATGGAAGGAAAAAGTGAACATTTAACTTTTTAGTCACAAAAATGATCTTTTAGCAACAATTTTTTTATTTTCCCAAGGGTAAAAGGAGAAACTGGACCAAAAAAGTTGTTGTCCAATTTGTCCTGAGTACGTTGATACCTCATATGTAGGGGTAAACCACTGTTTGGGCGCACGGCAGGGCTCGGAAGCGAAGGAGCGCCATTTGACTTTTTCAATGAAAAATTGGCTCCAATCTTTAGCGGACACCATGTCGCGTTTGGAGAGCCCCCGTGTGCCTAAACATTGGAGCTCCCCCACAAGTGACCCCATTTTGGAAACTAGACGCCCCAAGGAACTTATCTAGATGCATAGTGAGCACTTTAATCCCCCAGGTGCTTCACAAATTGATCCGTAAAAATGAAAAAGTACTTTTTTTTCACAAAAAAATTTTTTAGCCTCAATTTTTTCATTTTCACATGGGCAACAGGATAAAATGGATCCTAAAATTTGTTGGGCAATTTCTCCTGAGTACGCCGATACCTCATATGTGGGGGTAAACCACTGTTTGGGTGCACGGCAAGGCTCGGAAGGGAAGGCGCGCCATTTGACTTTTTGAATGAAAAATTATCTCCATCGTTAGCGGACACCATGTCGCGTTTGGAGATACCCTGTGTGCCTAAACATTGAAGCTCCCCGACATGTGACCCCATTTTGGAAACTAGACCCCCCAAGGAACTTATCTAGATGCATAGTGAGCACTTTAAACTCTCAGGTGCTTCACAAATTGATCCGTAAAAAATGAAAAAGTACTTTTTTTTCACAAAAAAAATTTTTTAGCCTCAATTTTTTCATTTTCACATGGGCAACAGGATAAAATGGATCCTAAAATTTGTTGGGCAATTTCTCCTGAGTACGCCGATACCTCATATGTGGGGGTAAACCACTGTTTGGGTGCACGGCAAGGCTTGGAAGGGAAGTAGCGCCATTTGACTTTTTCAATGGAAAATTAGCTCCAATCGTTAGTGGACACCATGTTGCGTTCGGAGAGCCCCTGTGTGCCTAAACATTGGAGCTCCCCTACAAGTGACCCCATTTTGGAAACTAGACCCCCCAAGGAACTAATCTAGATGTATAGTGAGCACTTAAAACCCCCAGGTGCTTCACAGAAGTTTATAACGCAGAGCCATGAAAATAAAAAAAATATTTTTCTTTCCTCAAAAATGATTTTTTAACCCACAATTTTTTATTTTCCCAAGGGTAACAGGAGAAATTGGACCCCAAAAGTTGTTGTGCAGTTTCTCCTGAGTACGCTGATACCCCATATGTGGGGGTAAACCACTGTTTTGGCACACGTCGGGGAGCGGAAGGGAAGTAGTGACGTTTTTAAATGCAGACTTTAATTTAATGCTCTGCGGGCGTCACGTTGCGTTTGCAGAGCCCCTGATGTGCCTAAACAGTAGGAACTCCCCACAATTGACCCCACTTTGGAAACTAGACCCCCAAGGGAACTTATCTAGATGTGTGGTGAGCACTTTGAACCCCCAAGTGCTTCACAGAAGTTTATAACGCAGAGACGTGAAAATAAAAAATGTGTTTTCTTTCCTCAAAATATTTTTTTAGCCCAGAATTTTTTAATTTTCCCAAGGGTAACAGGAAAAATTTGACCCCAAAAGTTGTTGTCCAGTTTCTCCTGAGTACGCTGATACCCCATATATGGGGGTAAACCACTGTTTGGGCACATGGCGGGGCTCGGAAGGGAAGTAGTGACGATTTGGAATGCAGACTTTGATGGAATGGTCTGCGGGAATCATGTTATGTTTGCAGAGCCCCTGATGTGCCTAAACAGTAGAAACCCCCCACAAGTGACCCCATTTTGGAAACTAGACCCCCCAAGGAACTTATCTAGATGTGTGGTGAGCACGTTCAACCCCCAAGTGCTTCACAGAAGTTTACAACGCAGAGCCGTGAAAATAAAAAATAATTTTTCTTTCCTCAAAAAAGATGTTTTAGCAAGCAATTGTTTATTTTCACAAGGGTAACAGGAGAAATTGGACCCCAATATTTGTTGCCCAGTTTGTTGTGAGTACGATGGTACCCCATATGTGGGGGTAAACCACTGTTTGGGCGCACGTCAGGGCTCGGAAGGGAAGTAGTGACATTTGAAATGCAGACTTTGATGGAATGGTCTTCGGGCGTCACGTTGCATTTGCAGAGCCCCTGATGTGCCTAAACAGTAGAAACACCCCACAAGTGACCCCATTTTGGAAACTAGACCCCAAAAGGATCTTATCTAGATGTGTGGTGAGCACTTTCAACCCCCAAGTGTTTCACATAAGTTTATAACGTAGAGCCGTGAAAATAAAAAATAATTGTTCTTTCCTCAAAATTATGTTTTAGCAAGTAATTTTTTATTTTTGCAAGGGTAACAGGAGAAATTAGACCCCAATAGTTGTTGCCCAGTTTGTCCTGAGTACGCTGGTATCCCATATGTGGGGGTAAACCACTGTTTGGGCGCACGTCGGGGCTTGGAAGGGAGGGCGCACCATTTGACTTTTTGAACGCAAGATTGGCTGGAATCAATGGTGGCGCCATGTTGCGTTTGGAGACCCCTGATGTGCCTAAACAGTGGAAACCCCTCAATTCTAACTTCAACACTAACCCCAACACACCCCTAACCCTAATCCCAACTGTAGCCATAACCCTAATCACAACCCTAACCCCAACACACCCCTATCCACAACCCTAACCCCAACACACCCGTAACCCTAAATCCAACCCTAATCCTAACCCTAATCCCAACCCTACCCACAACTGTAACCCCAACACAACCCTAACCCTATCCGTAACCCTAACCACAAGCCTAATCTTAACCCTATTTCCAACCCTAGCCCTAATTCCAACCCTAAGGGTACCGTCTCACATAACGATTTACCAACGATCACGACCAGCGATACGACCTGGCCGTGATCGTTGGAAAGTCATTGTGTGGTCACTGGGGAGCTGTCACACAGACCGCTCTCCAGCGACCAACGATGCCAAAGTCCCGGGTAACCAGGGTAAACATCGGGTTACTAAGCGCAGGGCCGCGCTTAGTAACCCGATGTTTACCGTGGTTACCAGCGTAAAAAAAAAAAAACGTACATACTCACATTTTGGTGTCCTTCAGGTCCCTTGCCGTCTGCTTCCCGCTCTGACTGAGTGCCGCCGTACAGTGAGAGCAGAGCGCAGCGGTGACGTCACTGCTGTGCTGTGCTCTCACTTTCCGGCCGGCAGACAGTCAGAGCGGGAGACGGTACCCTAACTCTAATTCCTACCCTAACCCTAAGGCTATGTGCCCACTTTGCGGATTCGTGTGAGATTTTTCCGCACCATTTTTGAAAAAACCGCAGGTAAAAGGCACTGCGTTTTACCTACGGATTTACAGCGGATTTCCAGTGTTTTTTTGTGCGGATTTCACCTGCGGATTCCTATTGAGGAACAGGTGTAAAACGCTGCGGAATCCGCACAAAATTGACATGCTGCGGAAAATACACAGCGTTTCCGCACGGTATTTTCATGGGCACAGCAGATTTGGTTTTCCATAGGTGTACATGGTACTGTAAACCTGATGGAAAACTGCTACGAATTCGCAGCGGCCAATCCGCTGCGGATCCGCTGCGGATCCGCGGCCAATCCGCTGCGGATCCGCGGCAATCCGCTGCGGATTCGCAGCCAAATCCGCACTGTGTGCACATGCCCTAACCCTAACCCTAATTCTAACCCTAATTCTAACCCTAATTCTAACCCTAGTTCTAACCCTAACCCTAGCAGAAAAAAAAAAAAAAAAAAATATTTATTTTTATTATTGTCCCTATGGGGGTGATAAAGGGGGGTCATTTACTTTTTTTTCATTTTGATCACTGTGATAGGCTATATCGCAGTGATCAAAATACATCTGGAACGAATCTGCCAGCAGGCAGACTCTGCGGGCGCAGTGCGCATGCGCCCGCCATATTGGAAGATGGCGGCGCCCATGGAGAAGCCGGACGGACACTGGGAGGCCCGGTAAGTATGTAGGGGGGGTGATCGGATCACGGGGGGGGCACCGGAGCACAGGGAGGGGGCACCGGAGCACGGGGGGAGCGGACAGGAGGACGGAGGAGCGGACAAGACGATTTAGGGGGGGCGGCCACGTAACGGAGCACTGGGGGGGCGATCGGTGGGGTGGGGTGGGGGCAGATTAGGTTTTCCAGCCATGGCCGATGATATTGCAGCATCGGCCATGGCTGGATTGTAATATTTCACCGTTTTTTTGGGTGAAATATTACAAATCGCTCTGATTGGCAGTTTCACTTTCAACAGCCAATCAGAGCGATCGTAGCCACGGGGGGGTGAAGCCACCCCCCCTGGGCTGAAGCACCACTCCCCCTGTTCCTGCAGATCGGGTGAAATCGGAGTTAACCCCTTCACCCGATCTGCAGGGACGCGATCATTCCATGACGCCACATAGGCGTCATGGGTCGGGAAGGCACGGGTTTTCATGACGCCTACGTGGCGTCATGGGTCGGGAAGGGGTTAAAGTTCCATGGCCTCCTTTTATGAACTCTGAGCTTTAGGGTACCGTTACACTAAACGATTTACCAACGATCACGACCAGCGATACGACCTGGCCGTGATCGTTGGTAAGTCGTTGTGTGGTCGCTGGGGAGCTGTCACACAGACAGCTCTCCAGCGACCAACGATGCCGAAGTCCCCGGGTAACCAGGGTAAACATCTGGTTACTAAGCGCAGGGCCGCGCTTAGTAACCCGATGTTTACCCTGGTTACCATTGTAAATGTAAAAGAAAAAACCACTACATACTCACCTTCTGATGTCCGTCACGTCCCTCGCCGTCTGCTTCCCGCACTGACTGTGTCAGTGCCGGCCGTAAAGCACAGCACAGCGGTGACGTCACCGCTGTGCTCTGCTTTTACTTTACGGCCGGCGCTCACAGTCAGTGCGGGAAGCCGCCGGTGAGGGACGTGACAGGCACCGGAATGTAAGTATGTAGTGTTTTTTTTTTTTTTACGTTTACAATGGTAACCAGGGTAAACATCGGGTTACTAAGCGCGGCCCTGTGCTTAGTAACCCGATGTTTACCCTGGTTACAAGCGAACGCATCGCTGGATCGGTGTCACACACACCGATCCAGCGATGACAGCGGGTGATCCAGCGACGAAAGAAAGTTTCAAACGATCTGCTACGACGTACGATTCTCAGCGGGGTCCCTGATCACAGTAGCGTGTCAGACACAGCGAGATCGTATGTATATCGCTGGAACGTCACGGATCGTGCCGTCGTAGCGACCAAAGTGCCACTGTGAGATGGTACCCTTAGTTCCTTCCGTAAATGTTGTATTGGATTCAGGTCAGGTGATTGGCTAGGCCATTCTAGCAGCTTAATTTTCTTTCTCTGAAACCAATTGAGAGTTTCCTTGGCTGTGTTTGGGATCATTGTCTTGCTGAAATGTCCACCCTCTTTTCATCTTCATCATCCTGGTAGATGGCAGCAGATTTTTTTTCAAGAATGTCTTGATACATTTGTTTATTCATTCTTCCTTGAATTATATGAAATTTGCCAGTGCCTTATGCTGAAAAACAGCCATAATAATAATAATAATAATCTTTATATAGCGCCAACATATTCCGCAGCGCTTTACAGTTTAACAGTTTCAAACACAACAGCCATAGGTAACAACGTTAACAATACAATAATAGAGCAAAATAAGACGACCCTGCTTGTGAGAGCTTACAATCTACAATGAGGTGGGGGAGATACAAAGTACAGGTGTGTATTTACAATGATGTATTTACAATGATGGTCCAGCCATCTTCAGGGGGTGGGGGGTGGATGGACATAGTGAATGGGCTACACACACATAAACTAATCAAAGTCATTTTATGTTTATGTGGTAGGCCGCTCTGAACAAATGTGTTTTGAGCGAGCGCCTAAAACTATACAAGTTGTGGATGGTCCTAATATCTTAGGGTAGAGCATTCCAGAGGATTGGCGCAGCACGGGAGAAGTCTTGGAGTCGGGAGTGGGAGGTACGGATTAGTGCAGAGGTTAGTCGAAAGTGATTTGCAGAGCGCAGCGGTCGGCTAGGCCGATAGACAGAAATGAGGGAGGAGATGTAAGGGGGTGCCGCACTGTGGAGAGCTTTGTGGGTGAGAACAAGTGCTTTGAATTGTATCCTGTAAATGAATGGGCAGCCAGTGTAATGACTGGCGAAGAGCGGATGCATCTGAGTATCGATTAGCTAGATAGACAACCCTGGCTGCTGCGTTAAGGATAGACTGGAGAGGGGAAAGTCGAGTAAGGGGGAGGCCAATTAATAGAGCATTGCAGTAGTCCAGGCGGGAGTGGATTAGGGCGACAGTGAGGGTTTTTGTTGTCTCCATGGTGAGAAAAGGACGGATTCTAGAGATGTTCTTTAGGTGTAAGCGGCACGAGCGGGCAAGAGATTGTATGTGGGAGGTGAAGGAGAGATCGGAGTCAAACATATCACCCAGACAGCGTGCCTGCTGCCGGGGTGTTATTATGGTGCCACCCACGGAGAGGGAAATGTCAGATTTAGGGAGGTTAATAGAAGGCGGGAGCAGAAGAAGTTCAGTTTTGGAGAGGTTGAGTTTCAGATAGAGAGCGGACATGATATTGGAGACTGCAGACAGACACTCAGTGGCGTTCTGTAGTACAGCGGGGGTAAGGTCAGGGAATGACGTGTATAGTTGTGTGTCATCAGCATAAAGATGGTACTGAAAGCCAAATCTGCCGATGGTCTGTCCAATTGGGGCTGTGTAGAGGGAGAAGAGAAGGGGGCCAAGGACTGAGCCCTGAGGTACCAGAACAATGAGAGGAAGAGGAGATGAAGTGGAGCCAGAGAACAGAACACTGAAGGAGCGGTCAGAAAGGTAGGAGGAGAACCAGGAGAGAGCAGTGTCCTTAATGCCTAGAGACTGGAGCCTAGAGAGTAGGAGAGGGTGGTCAACAGTGTCGAAAGCTGCAGAAAGGTCGAGGAGAATGAGCAGAGAGTGGTCACCGTTACATTTTGCTGTCAGAAGGTCATTGGTCACCTTGATGAGTGCAGTTTCTGTCGAATGTAGGGGGCGGAAGCCGGACTGTGAAGGGTCTAGGAGGGAATGAGTGGAGAGGTAACGGGTAAGGCGGAAGTAGATCAGGCGCTCCAAGAGTTTTGAGATGAAGGGGAGATTGGAGACCGGTCTGTAATTTTTGTGCAGGATGGGTCGAGGGTGGAGTTTTTTAGTAATGGAGTAATGATAGAGTGTTTGAAGGAGGAGGGGAAAATGCCAGAGGAGAGGGAGAGATTAAAGATTGTAGTTAGGTGAGTTGTGACGACTGGAGAGAGAGATTGGAGGAGATGAGAGGGAATGGGGTCGGTAGTGCATGTAGTCGGACGAGAAGAAGAGAGGAGCTTGGAGACTTCTTCTGTGATGGGATCGAATGTGGAGAGTGAGCCAGGGCTGTTTTACTCTGTGTTTGGAGGTTCTGAGGGTGAGGGGAGCTACTTGGTCAAGGGTGCTTCTAAGAGTGTTGTTGTAGTGATGTACAGCCAGATGAGGACAGGAAAAAAAAGAGATTGGGGACAATTATGAGTGTAGGGAGTCTGAAAGTGTATGAGGGTTAATGGCATGTAGATTTCTGAATGTGTGGTAGGTAGGAGAGTGCTGGTGTGGGCGAGGAATTGTGAGTGTGAAGGATAGAATGTTGTGGTCAGAGAGGGGAAGCGGTGAGTTATCTAGGTAGGAGATTGAACAGAGCCGGACAAAGACCAGGTCCAGGGTGTTACCGTCTTTGTGTGTTTCAGAGGTTGAGAGCTGCGAGAGGCCTAGAGAAGTGGTTAGTGATAGAAGCTGGGATGCAGATGTGGAAGTGGGGCTGTTAATGGGGATGTTGAAGTCTCCCAGGATAAGGGTTGGGAGTTCTGAGGACATGAAGTGCGGCAGCCAGGCAGAGAAATGGTCCAGGAAGTGGGTGGGTGAGCCTGGGGGCCGGTATATGACCACTACTCTAAGGGAGAGGGGACGAAAGAGCCTGATGGTGTGGACCTCAAAAGAAGGGAATGAGAGTAATGAACTGGGGGTATAACCTGGAATGTGCATTGTGGGGACAAGAGTATGCCGACTCCACCACCAGGTCTGTTTGTGGGTCTTGGGGAATGGGAGAATTGTAAGCCACCATGGGAAATGGCAGCAGGGGAAACAGTGTCAGAGTCCTGGATCCAGGTTTCAGTGAGGGCCAACAGATTCAGAGAGTTGTTCAGAAAGTAGTTGTGCAGGAAAGGAATCTTGTTACATACAGACCGTGGATTCCAAAGGGCACAATTTAAAGAGAGAGATGAGGGAGTGCAAGTAATATTAATAAGGTTAGTACGGTTTTGATATGAGGTAGGGTAGCGGTTGGTGGATGGGGGACCGGGGTTGGGGGAGATGTCCCCCGAAATCAGTAGGAGTAGGAAGATAAAAAGCAAGTAGTTTTTGGAAGTGTATGAAGTTTTTTTGTGCAGTGTGTTTGGGCAAGATGGGCTGAGGTTTTTCTGGAAGGTGAGAAGTGCATGAGAGCTGTTGTAAATTCTGCTCTTGGGCTCCCTCCGGTGGTTATAAGTGGTAGTGCTGCTGTCTCTGAATCGCAGCATTCATCAGGTGTGTCGAGTTTTTGCAATCCTGACTGGGCTATTCAGCCTTGCTTGACCCTTTAGTCAGTGCCAGTTGTCCATTGTTCCTGGAGGATTCACATCCCTGCCTGCTCTCTCCTGCTTTGCTGTTCATTTCAACAAAGATAAGTTCTGGCCTTGATTTTTGCTGTCCACATGCTGTGGCCTTATTGTTCAGTTCTTTTCCATGTTTTAGTCTTGTCCAGCTTGGTCTGTATAAGGATTTGTTTAGCCAATCTGGTATCTCTGGAGATGCAGATATACCCTCCATATCTTTAGTTAGCTGTGGAGATTTTGTATTTTCTGTGGTGGATATTTTCTTGTGTTTTAATACTGACCGCATAGTACTCTGTCCTATCCTTTCTATTTAGCTAGAAGTGGCCTCCTTTGCTAAATTCTGATTTCAGTCTGTGTATGTTTTTTCCCTCTCCTCTCACAGTCAATATTTGTGGGGGGCTGTCTATCCTTTGGGAATTTTCTCTGAGGCAAGATAGTTTTCCCTTTTCTATCTCTAGGGGTAATTAGTCCTCCGGCTGTGTCGAGATGTCTAGGGAGTGATAGGTACATTCCACGGCTACTTCTAGTTGTGGTGTTAAGTTCAGGGTCTGCGGTCAGTACAGGTACCACCTTCTCCAGAGTACGTTTCATGCTGCTCTTAGGCCACCAGATCATAACAGTACAACTGGCCCAACAATGAGTTAACCGCATCTCAGAAGAAGAGAAGGAAAGTGCTGAGCCATTTTTTTTCTCTGTAGTCTGTTGTGTTTTTTTTTTTTTTTCCTCTTTACCTCTGGGTGGCTCAGGAGTTCGGCGCTGGTATGGATGTTCAGGGATTGGCTTCTCGTGTGGATCAACTTGCTGCTAGAGTACAGGGTATTTCCGATTATATCGTTCAGACTCCGGTTTTAGAGCCTAGAATTCCAACTCCTGATTTGTTTCTTGGGGACAGGTCCAAATTTTTGAGCTTTAAAAATAACTGTGAACTGTTTTTTGCTCTGAAACCCCGTTCCTCTGGTGATCCCATCCAGCAGGTTAAAATTGTTATATCTCTGCTGCGTGGTGACCCCCAGGATTGGACATTTGCCCTGGAACCTGGGAATCCGGCGTTGCTTAATGTAGACACCTTTTTTCAGGCGCTTGGGTTATTGTATGATGAACCTAATTCAGTGGATCATGCTGAGAAGACCTTGTTAGCCCTGTGTCAGGGTCAAGAAGCGGCAGAATCATATTGCCAGAAATTTAGAAAATGGTCTGTACTGACTAAATGGAATGAGGATGCCTTGGCGGCAATTTTCAGAAAGGGTCTTTCTGAATCCGTTAAAGATGTTATGGTTGGGTTCCCCACGCCTGCTGGTCTGAGTGATTCTATGTCTTTGGCCATTCAGATTGATCGGCGCTTGCGCGAGCGCAGAGTTGTGCACACTATGGCATTGTCTTCCGAGCGGAGTCCTGAGCCTATGCAGTGTGATAGGATTGTGTCTAGAGCTGAACGACAAGGATTCAGACGTCAGAATAGGTTGTGTTTTTACTGCGGCGATTCTGCTCATGTTATTTCTGATTGCCCTAAGCGTACCAAGAGAATCGCTAGTTCTGTTACCATCAGTACTGTACAACCTAAATTTCTGTTATCTGTGACCCTGATCTGCTCATTATCGTCATTTTCTGTCATGGCATTTGTGGATTCAGGCTCCGCTCTAAACTTAATGGACTTAGAATTTGCCAGACGTTGTGGTTTCCCCTTGCAGCCTTTGCAGAGTCCTATTCCTTTGAGGGGCATTGATGCTACACCGTTGGCTAAAAATAAACCTCAGTTTTGGACACAGCTGACCATGTGCATGGCGCCAGCCCATCAGGAAGATTGTCGTTTTCTGGTGTTGCATAATTTGCATGATGCTATTGTGCTGGGTTTCCCATGGTTACAGGTGCATAATCCGGTATTAGATTGGAAATCTATGTCTGTGACTAGTTGGGGTTGTCAGGGGGTTCAAGGTGACGTTCCTTTGATGTCAATTGCCTCCTCCCCCTCTTCTGAAATTCCTGAGTTTTTGTCAGATTTCCAGGATGTATTCAATGAGCCCAAGTCCAGTTCCCTTCCACCGCATAGGGACTGTGATTGTGCTATTGACTTGATTCCAGGCTGTAAGTTCCCTAAGGGCCGACTTTTCAACCTGTCTGTGCCAGAACATACCGCCATGCGGAGCTATGTTAAGGAGTCCTTGGAGAAGGGGCATATTCGGCCATCTTCTTCACCATTGGGAGCAGGTTTTTTTTTTGTTGCCAAAAAAGATTGCTCCTTGAGACCCTGTATTGATTATCGCCTCTTGAATAAGATCACGGTCAAATTCCAATACCCTTTGCCTTTGCTTTCTGATCTGTTTGCTAGGATTAAGGGGGCTAGTTGGTTTACTAAGATTGACCTTCGAGGGGCATACTGTATAATCTTGTTCGTATTAAGCAGGGTGACGAATGGAAAACTGCGTTTAATACGCCCGAAGGTCATTTTGAATACCTTGTGATGCCATTCGGACTCTCTAATGCTCCATCTGTGTTTCAGTCCTTCATGCATGATATATTTCGGAATTATCTTGATAAATTCATGATTGTATATTTGGATGATATTTTGATTTTTTCAGATGATTGGGAGTCTCATGTGAAACAAGTCAGGATGGTATTTCAGATCCTTCGTGATAATGCCTTGTTTGTGAAGGGGTCTAAGTGCCTCTTTGGAGTACAGAAGATTTCTTTTTTGGGCTTCATTTTTTCTCCCTCATCTATAGAAATGGATCCGGTTAAGGTTCAGGCTATTCATGATTGGATACAGCCCACATCCGTGAAGAGCCTTCAGAAATTTTTGGGCTTTGCTAATTTTTATCGCCGTTTCATTGCCAACTTCTCCAGTGTGGTTAAACCCCTGACCGATTTGACGAAGAAAGGCGCTGATGTGACGAATTGGCCCTCTGCGGCTGTTTCTGCGTTTCAGGAGCTTAAACGCCGATTTACTTCTGCCCCTGTGTTGCGTCAGCGGGATGCTTCTCTTCCTTTTTCAGGTTGAGGTTGACGCTTCTGAGATTGGGGCAGGGGCCGTTTTGTTTCAGAGGAATTCTGATGGTTCCTTGATGAAACCGTGTGCCTTCTTTTCTCGAAAGTTTTCGCCTGCGGAACGCAATTATGATGTCGGCAATCGTGAGTTGTTGGCTATGAAGTGGGCATTTGAGGAGTGGTGACATTGGCTTGAGGGGGCCAAGCACCGTATTGTGGTCTTGACCGATCATAAGAATCTGATTTACCTCGAGTCTGCTAAACGGCTGAATCCTAGACAGGCCCGATGGTCCCTGTTTTTCTCCCGTTTTGATTTTGTGGTCTTGTATCTTCCGGGTTCTAAGAATGTTAAGGCTGATGCCCTCTCTAGGAGCTTTTTGCCTGATTCTCCTGGGGTCCTTGAGCCGGTCGGCATTCTGAAGGAAGGGGTGATTCTTTCTGCCATCTCCCCTGATTTACGACGGCTTCTTCAGGAATTTCAGGCTGATAAACCTGACCGCTGTCCAGTGGGGAAACTGTTTGTTCCTGACAGATGGACTAGTAAAGTGATTTCGGCGGTTCATTGTTCTGTGTTGGCTGGTCATCCTGGGATTTTTGGTACCAGAGATTTGGTTGGTAGGTCCTTTTGGTGGCCTTCTTTGTCAGGGGATGTGCGTTCTTTTGTGCAGTCCTGTGGGACTTGTGCGCGGGCCAAGCCTTGCTGTTCCCGCGCTAGTGGGTTGCTTTTGCCTTTGCCGGTCCCTGAGAGGCCTTGGACGCATATTTCTATGGATTTTATTTCGGATCTTCCGGTTTCCCAGAGGATGTCGGTTATCTGGGTAGTTTGTGACCGGTTTTCTAAGATGGTTCATGTGGTACCTTTGCCTAAGTTGCCTTCCTCTTCTGATTTGGTTCCGTTGTTTTTTCAGCATGTGGTTCGTTTGCATGGCATTCCGGAGAATATTGTGTCCGATAGAGGTTCCCAGTTTGTTTCTAGGTTTTGGCGGGCCTTTTGTGCTAGGCTGGGCATTGATTTGTCTTTTTCTTCCGCGTTTCATCCTCAGACAAATGGCCAAACCGAGCGAACTAATCAGACTTTGGAAACTTATTTGAGATGCTTTTTGTCTGCTGATCAGGATGATTGGGTGGCTTTCGAGTTTGCCCTTAATAATCGGGCTAGTTCTGCTACCTTGGTTTCACCCTTCTTTTGTAACTCTGGTTTTCATCCTCGTTTTTCTTCAGGGCAGGTTGAGCCTTCTGATTGTCCTGGGGTGGACTCTGTGGTTGACAGGTTGCAGCAAATTTGGGCTCATGTTGTTGACAATTTGGTGTTGTCTCAGGAGGGGGCTCAGCGTTTTGCTAACCGTCGTTGGTGTGTTGGTTCCTGGCTTCGGGTTGGGGATTTGGTCTGGTTGTCTTCCCGTCATGTTCCTATGAAGGTTTCTTCCCCTAAGTTTAAGCCTCGGTTTATTGGCCCTTATAGGATTTCTGAGATTATCAATCCAGTGTCTTTTCGTTTGGCCCTTCCAGTCTCTTTTTCCATCCATAATGTTTTTCATAGATCTTTGTTGCGGAAATACGTGGTGCCCGTTGTTCCCTCTGTTGATCCTCCTGCCCCGGTGTTGATTGATGGGGAGTTGGAGTATGTGGTTGATAAGATTTTGGATTCTCATTTTTCGAGGCGGAAGCTTCAGTATCTTGTCAAATGGAAGAGTTATGGCCAGGAGGATAATTCTTGGGTTGTTGCCTCCGATGTTCATGCTGAGGATTTGGTTCGTGCCTTTCATTTGGCTCGTCCGGATCGGCCTGGGGGCTCTGGTAAGGGTTCGGTGACCCCTCCTCAAGGGGGGGGTACTGTTGTGAATTCTGCTCTTGGGCTCCCTCCGGTGGTTATAAGTGGTAGTGCTGCTGTCTCTGGATCGCAGCATTCATCAGGTGTGTCAAGTTTTTGCAATCCTGACTGGGCTATTTAGCCTTGCTTGACCCTTTAGTCAGTGCCAGTTGTCCATTGTTCCTGGAGGATTCACATCCCTGCCTGCTCTCTCCTGCTTTGCTGTTCATTTCAACAAAGATAAGTTCTGGCCTTGATTTTTGCTGTCCACATGCTGTGTGTTATGATCCCAATGGCAAGGATCTCAGAGATTACAGCAAAGTCTGCAAACATAAATACCAGCTCATAGGGACGTGGTAACTAGGCTGACCATATACCTGATCCTAGCACAAACACTAACAGTAGCCGGGGAACGTGCCTACGTTGATCCTAGACGTCTCGCGCCAGCCGGAGAACTAACTAACCCTATCAGGGAAAATAAGACCTCTCTTGCCTCAAGAAGAAAGACCCCAAAGTTATAGTACAAGCCCCCAACAAATAATAACGGTGAGGTAAGAAGAAAAGACAAACGTAAGAATGAACTAGATTTTAGCAAAGAGAGGCCCACTGACTAATAGCAGAAGATAGTAAGATGACTTGTATGGTCAGCAAAAAACCCTGCAAAATATCCACGCTGAATATCCAATAACCCCCGAACCGACTAACGGTGAGGGGGGAGAATATCAGCCCCCTAGAGCTTCCAGCGATATCAGGAATCACATTTTGTACAAGCTGGACAAAAATATGAACAATACAAATAAACAAAAATAAGAAAGCAGGACTTAGCTTATCTTGCAAAGAACCAGGACCTGAAGACAGGAGCAAACAGAAATGAACTGATTACAACGATGCCAGGCACTGGACTGAGAATCCAGGAAGTTTAAATAGCAACACCCCAGGCCTAACGAAGCAGGTGAGTACCAACCTGGTAAAAGACAATCCAAGTGCCAAATCACTAGTGACCACAAGAGGGAGCCAAGAAGTATAGTTCACAACAGTACCCCCCCTTTAAGGAGGGGTCACCGAACCCTCACCAAGACCACCAGGGCGACCAGGATGAGCAGCGTGGAAGGCACGAACCAAATCGGCCGCATGAACATCAGAGGCGGCCACCCAGGAATTATCCTCCTGACCATAGCCCTTCCATTTGACCAAATACTGAAGCCTCCGTCTAGAGAGACGAGAATCCAAGATCTTCTCTACCACGTACTCCAACTCGCCCTCAACCAACACCGGAGCAGGAGGCTCAACAGCAGGAACCACAGGCACAACGTACCGCCGCAACAAAGACCTATGGAACACGTTGTGAATGGCAAACGACACCGGAAGATCCAAACGAAAAGAAACCGGGTTAAGAACTTCCAAAATTTTATAAGGACCAATAAAGCGAGGCTTAAACTTAGGAGAGGAAACCTTCAGAGGGACATACCGAGAAGACAACCAAACCAAATCCCCAACACGAAGTCGGGGGCCCACACCGCGGCGGCGGTTGGCAAAACGCTGAGCCTTCTCCTGTGACAACTTCAAGTTGTCCACCACATGATTCCAAATCCGCTGCAACCTATCCACCACGGAATCCACCCCAGGACAGTCAGAAGACTCAACATGACCCGAGGAGAAACGAGGATGAAAACCAGAGTTGCAGAAGAATGGCGAAACCAAAGTAGCGGAACTAGCCCGATTATTAAGGGCAAACTCCGCCAATGGCAAGAAGGTCACCCAATCATCCTGGTCCGCAGAAACAAAACATCTCAAATAAGCCTCCAGTGTCTGATTAGTTCGCTCCGTTTGACCATTAGTCTGAGGATGGAAGGCAGATGAAAACGACAAATCAATGCCCATTTTAGCACAAAAAGATCGCCAGAATCTGGACACAAACTGGGATCCTCTGTCGGACACGATATTCTCCGGAATGCCGTGTAAATGAACCACATTCTGAAAAAACAAAGGAACCAGATCGGAAGAGGAAGGCAACTTAGGCAAGGGTACCAAATGGACCATCTTGGAAAAACGATCACACACCACCCAGATGACAGACATTCCTTGAGACACCGGAAGATCAGAAATGAAATCCATGGAAATGTGTGTCCAAGGCCTCTTCGGGACGGGCAAGGGCAGAAGCAACCCGCTAGCACGAGAACAACAAGGCTTAGCCCGAGCACAAGTCCCACAGGACTGCACAAATGACCGCACATCCCGTGACAAGGAAGGCCACCAAAAGGACCTAGCCACCAAATCTCGGGTACCAAAAATTCCCGGATGCCCTGCCAACACCGAGGAATGAACCTCGGAAATGACTTTGCTAGTCCATTTATCAGGAACAAACAGTCTGTCGGGTGGACAAGAGTCAGGTCTACCAGCCTGAAATCTCAGGAGATATGGCCGACACGATTACTCCCTCTTTAAGAATACCAGCTGGCTCCGAGACTCCAGGAGAGTCAGGCACAAAGCTCCTAGAAAGAGCATCAGCCTTAACATTCTTCGAACCAGGCAGGTACGAGACCACAAAGTCAAAACGAGAGAAAAACAATGACCAACGAGCCTGTCTAGGATTCAGGCGCTTAGGCTACGTTCACACTAGCGTTGTGCGCCGCTGCGTCGGCGACGCAACGCACAACGCACGCAAAAACGCGGCAAAACGCACGCAAAAACGCTGCGTTTTGCGACGCATGCGTCGGTTTTTGCCGAAAATCGGACGCAAGAAAAATGCAACTTGTTGCGTTTTCTTGGTCCGACGCTTGCGGCAAAAAAGACGCATGTGTGGCACAACGCAACAAAAAAAACCGCATGCGTCCCCCATGTTAAGTATAGGGGGCGCATGACGCATGCGTCGCCGCTGCGTCGCCGACGCAAACCCGACGCACATTAGCTTAACGCTAATGTGAACGTAGCCTTAGCAGACTCGAGATACATCAGATTTTTGTGATCAGTCAAGACCACCACACGATGCTTAGCACCTTCGAGCCAATGACGCCACTCCTCAAATGCCCACTTCATGGCCAACAACTCCCGATTACCAACATCATAGTTCCACTCAGCAGGCGAAAACTTCCTAGAGAAAAAAGCACATGGTCTCATCACAGAGCAACCAGAGCCTCTCTGCGACAAAACAG